>NC_063060.1:14107593-14462899 GCF_018812025.1 Megalobrama amblycephala | reverse complement strand
CGTGCCAGACAGAGTTGTCTGCAATTCTTCCTATTGTAAAGTCATGCAGTGTGAAACCTTCTGTCGCCGATCCATCGTGCAGTTTGAACACAGCAGCGACTGAATGCTGGCCAAGATAGTCATGCAGTGTGAAAAGAACAATGACCCGACTACTTTGAAAATCATGCAGTCTGAAAAAAATTATCCAGCCTTAATGTGAATGTCTGTGGTTGCTGATGTTGTATAATCCTCACTCTTCTCTTCATGTGTTTTTTGACCTCCCTAGCTGTTGTTTGTGCACCAATCTTATGCACCAAAAGCATGCTTTAATTTAATTTTAATATGTGTGGTATAAGATAAAAAATAAAATGAAAAAAAAAAATGAATAAATAGAGCCAAATCTCAGAACCTGCCAAGACAATTTTAATGTCAGTCTCAGGTAATAATAAGGTACATGTCTAGATTTTTCTGCTCACTTATGCAAGTTTTATTTTAAACAGAAACTTTTATAATCATGTGAAATTTTATTGAAACAGGGGTTTTTAATAAATTTAAATCATGTCAATAAATAATGAATTTAAAAATTTGGTGACACTTTATAATAACTGCACACTGTGAAGCATTAGTTAAGTATTAGTAAATAGTCAATTCATCATTTATAAAGCATTGATAGACATTAGTAAGCAGTTTATAAATACAGCTATAAATGCTTTGTTCTTGATTTATAAGCATATCTTTAATGTGTTTAATACTTGTATTTTCATACTTTATTAATGATCAATTTATCATTTCTAAAATTAAGTATTACATTATTTACAAACCAGTTGTATAATCCTCACACTTCTCTTCATGTGTTTTTTGACCTCCCTGAGCTGTTATTTGTGCACCAATCTTATGCACCAAAAGCATGTTTCATTTAATTTCAATATATGTGGTATACAATGAAAAAATAAATAAATAAATAAATGGAACCAAATCACAGAACCTGCAAAGACAATTTTAATGTCAGTCTCATGAAATAGTAAGCTACATGTCTAGATTTTCCTGCTCACTTATGCAAGTTTATTTTAAACAGCCACTTTTATAATCATGTGAAATTTTATTTTAATAAATTTGAATTATATAAATAAATTATTAATTAAAAAATAATTTTAGAAAATTATTTAGAAAACTATTCCTGTACCAATAGGGATACAGTGTTATAGTTCAATTTCAAATGAGTGTGAAGTTATCATTTGCAGCGTGTTCTTATGTTTTAATTAACCTAATTATAAAACTAATAATGTAATACTATGTTGTCAGTGGCCTACAAATGCACTGGCTTGATTAGCTGCTTCAGGTGTGTTTGAGTCTGAGAATAAAATGAGTCTGCAAAAAAAGGTTAAATAACTGATCAGGGATGGAAAACTCTCTCTCTCTCTCTCTCATTCAAACACACACACACTGGTGTGAGGTGTCAGGGGGAGAGGAGGGGGGAATGTGAGCTGCACATAGAGAGAGTGCCTATGCCTATGTGTGTGCGTGAAAAATCCACATTCAAACAAAAATATCTGACTTCCTGTTGGTCTGAGCTAATGACTGTAAAATAGAAAGTTATCAGTCTTGATGAGATCAATATGTATGCCGAGTTTGGTGACTGTAGACTAACCCCCCGACTTTTGTCAAAAGGTGGCGCTGTATAGGCCCTGCTCTCTGCCCGTTTCTAAGGCTTTGCCCATGTCTACTGTATGACAATATTGATGTGTGTGTCGAGTTTCATCCAAATTGAAGCATGTTAAGAGCCTCAAAAAATCCCAAGAATATTATGAAAGTTTGACATGCTGCCATGGCAACAATATTTAAGATATGACAAATGCAGTAACAGGTCTACATCTGCCATGTTTTGACATTATTGTGATGAAGTTTGAAGCAAATCGGGTGAAAATAAGAGGGTGATCTCAAAGCATTTTGAAAGTGACACACTTCCTGCTGCCAGTTGGTGGCGCTATAACTTTGATTCACAATAGTCACATCCATGTGATCAGACTCCTATAACGAACACACCGCTGAAGTTTCATAAACTTCAATTAATGTATGTAGACGTTATAACACATTTCGTGTTTCCCTTTTCTCGCCATAAATTTGTTGCTTCGCCACGGCCAAACTGTTCGAGATATCAAAAATCTGCTGGCAATTTTTCATCATCAATGTCTTGACTTCATGCTGACCAAGTTTGGTGGTGATCGGAATAATCTCCTAGGAGGAGTATATCAAATTCCAGAGCATGCGTTTTTCAAACAACCCGTAATAACTGACTTCCTGTTGAGGTGGCGTTTAACTTAGAGTACGAAAGTTGTTTGGCCCGATTAGGTCTATATGTGTACAGAGTTTTATACTTGTATGTCCAAGCGTGTTTGATATATAGACCATGTTTTCGGACCCCATTCAAGGGGGCGCTGTCGAGCCCCCCTGCCACGCCCGGGTACCAGCTTCTGCCCGGCCCTGTTGGCCGCGGATTCCAATGTGTGTGCAAATTTTCAAGAGTTTTCGAGCATGGTAAGGGCCCCAAAAATGCCTGAATAGTCGGAAAAAAAAAATAATAATAATAAATATAGCTGCGAGCAGCGATGGCGGGCCCAAGCCCGGTGGCACCGCCACCCCGGTGGCTTCAGGGCAACTGTGCACAGCGGGCAATAGGCACTTAAAACGGTTAAACATCAAAGGACTATGTCAAATTCACTCCACATTTACTGCACTACAAGGTGCCACTATAGAGCCCCTCCTCCCTGCCCATTTTCAAAGGATTACATGTGCCAAGTTTTAACATTATTCTGATGAATTTTGAAGCAAATCAGGTAAAAATAAGAGGGTGATCTCAATGTATGCTGAAAGTGACACATTTTCTGCTTCCAGTTGGTGGCGCTATGACTTTGAATCACAATAGTCACATCCATGTGATCAGCCTTGTACAACGAAGACTAAGCCGAAGTTTCATCAAAATCAATTAATGTATGCAGAAGTTATAACACTTTGTTTCCCTTTTCTTGCCATAAATTCGTTGCCTCGCCACGGCCAAACCGTTTGAGATATCCAAAATCCGTTTGCAATTAAACAACTTCAATGTGTTAGCAACAAGTTAAAAAAAGCTTGGTGTAAATTGGATAAACCCTGTAGGAGTAGTAGTATAAAATTCATAGCCTGTTTTTTTCAAAAAATTAACATTCAAACCAAAATAGCTGACTTCCTGTTGGTCGGAGCTAATGAATGTAAATTAGAAAATTGTCCGGCTTGATGAGAACAATATGTGTACCAAGTTTGGTGACTGTAGGAAAAACAAACCCCCCCACTTTTGTCAAAAGGTGGCGCTACTGAGCCCCTCCACCACGCCCATTTCTATGGCTTTGTCCATGTCTACTGGTTGACAATATTGATGTGTGTGTCGAGTTTCATGCAATTTGAAGCATGTTAAGAGCCTCAAAAACACTCAAGAATATTATTACAGTTTGACCTGTTGCCATGGCAACAATATTTCAAATATCAAAAATCCTGTCATAGGTCTACATCTGCTGTGTATTGACATTACACTGATGAAGTTTGAAGCAAATCAGGTAAAAATAAGAGGGTGATCTCAAAACATTTCAAAAAGTGATACACTTCCTGCTGCCAGTTGGTGGCGCTATAACTTTGACTCACAATAGTCACATACATGTGATCAGACTCCTATAACGAACACACTTGTGAAGTTTCATAAAGATCAATATATGTATGCAGACGTTATAACACATTTCCTGTTTCCTTTTTCTCGCCATAAATTCGTTGCCTCGCCACGGACAAACCGTTCGAGATATCAAAAATCCCCTGGCAATTTTTAATCATCAGTGTCTTGACTTCATGCTGACCGAGTTTGGTGGCGATCGGATTAATCGTCTAGGAGGAGTATATCAAATTCCAGAGCATGCGTTTTTCAAACAACCCTTAATAGCTGACTTCCTGTTGGCGTGACGTTTAACTTAGAGCACGAAAGTTGTTCGGCCCGATGAGGTCTATATGTGTACCGAGTTTCAGACTAATACGTGCAAGCGTGTTTAATATATGGACCAAATTTTCAGACCTTTTTCAAGGGGGCGCTGTTGAGCCCCCCTGCCACGCCCGGGTACCAGCTTCTGCCCGGCCCTGTTGGCCGCGGATTCCAATGTGTGTGCCAATTTTCAAGAGTTTTTGAGCATGTTAAGGCCCCCAAAAAGCCCCGGAAGACGAAAAAAAAAAAAAAAAAAAAAATAATAATAATAATAATCCTTAGAAAAACAAGAGGGCCCTGCGCGAATTTTCGCTTGGGCCCTAATAAATATAGCTGCGAGCAGCGATGACGGGCCAAAGCCCGGTGGCACCGCCACCCCGGTGGCTTCAGGGCAACTGTGCACGGCGGGCAATGGGCATTTAAAACGGTTAAACATAAACGGACTATGTCAATTTCACACCACATTTACTGCAGCAGCTTTTACTTCAGCCAAGTTTTTAGTGTTTTTGGTCCAAACAGCATATTATTAACTTTGAACAATTTCAACTGCCAGAAGACTGCTATTACACTACAATTTACCACTTTAGATCAAGTTTTAGAATAACAAATATTTTCTTACATATATTTCCCTCTCAGCTTGCCTCCTTTAAGATGAAAAATACATGATTTTTCATTTTTTTTACTCCTACTGCCAATACCTTATTAAATTCATACACATATTTCTTTCAAACCATATTAAGGCTGTGCACTATAAGTAAATGTTGTGTTATACCAAACTATTATTTTAACATTGATTATATCATAATATTTACAAATAAATAACTACACACAAAATATTGCATTGTACCCTAAACAATGCAATTTTATTTTCCAAGTTTTACAGTACATTAAAACTCATGCAATGAAAACATAGAATCAATCCGCTTTATTCAGTGCCTAACACAGCTATTTTGTCATTCAAACTTAGAAAAAGACAAAGACTGACAGTTTTCTTATCTTTTTACTGATCTGAAATATAGTACCTTCATTTTGAATTAATTCAGGTTCAATTACTAAACATTCAATAGTAATTTAATTTAAATCAAACAATGAGTGCAAAATATCATCCTACTCTGCCATGTCTGTTTTTTCTCAGACAAACCCTAAAAAATTCTAGAGTAAATTACATACTGTTATTTGTGCAAACTTCACCGTGCTCTGAGAAATCTAATTTAGCCTTAATGCGAATGTCTGTGATTGCTGATGTTGTATCCACCTTATTCCAACGCCCCATGACGCTTTGCACGAATTATGGGAGTAATTTACGTTAAGCTGTAAACAGTCAGTGATAGACACTATGAACGCAGTAATGCGTTTTATTTTTAAACTGGGTACAATGAGATGACATTATTCTACTCACCCTTCAACCAACGAACAATAAATGGACATTTAAAAGTGTGAAAGCATCAACAAGGTAATTTCAACAGGCCATGAAAAGGTGTGATTCTTTCCACAGCAATAACGGATGAGTTGAACATATGCTATAGTGATATATATGCATTATGTAATACGTTGCCTTAATAAAAATGTTCATAAACTTCAGCATTGTGTGATACTATTTCAAAGTGATTTCCATTTTAATAAATTGTATTTACCTGTAAAACAAACCTGGAAAGAGACGTGAGGCTTTGAGGAGATTCTTTGTGCATTCCAGTGAATTATTAATGGGATGTATTGTAAATTATATAGAAAGAACAGACCACAAATGTGCAGTATATGCTGTCCTTTTTCATACTATTACAGCAGTATGCAAAGAGACAAAATAAAATATTCTGGAGGATAGAAAGCAGCTGCTGAAAAGATAGATAGCCATAGATATTTTTGTTATAACATGTTATATTACAATACCAAGCGTTATGTAATTCTCATGATGTCTGAAAATAAAACATGAAAGAAAAATTGACAGTTTATGTTTTTGACCTCCCTGAGCTGTTGTTTGTGCCCCAATCTTATGCACCAAAAGCATGCTTTTGCAGTGTGTTTTTATATTAAATTAACCCTAATTATCAAACTAATAATGTAATAATATGTTGTCAGTTGCCTACAGATGAACTGGCCTGATTAGCTGCTTCAGATGTGTTTGAGTAAGGGTTGAGAATAAACTCTTAAGCACAGTGAGGCTGTAAAACTCTCTCTCACTTTCACTCAAACACACACACACACACACACACACACAGAGGGGGAGGGGGGGGGGGACTGAGACCCTACGTCTTAGAGAGCTTATGTGTGTGCGTAAGAATGTTTGAAAAATCCACATTTAAACCAAAATATCTTACTTCCTGTTGGTCAGAGCTAATGACTGTAAATGAGAAAGTTGTCCAGTTTAATGAGAACAATAAGTGTACCGAGTTTGGTGACTGTAGGTTAAACAAAACCCCCCACTTTTGTCAAAAGGTGGCGCTGCAGAGCCCCTGCTCCCCGCCCGTTTCTAAGGCTTTGTCCATGTCTACTGTATGAAAATAATTATATGTGTGTCAAGTTTCATCCAATTTGAAGCATGTTAACGGCTTCAAAAACGCCCAAGAATATTATAAAAGTTTGACGTGTTGCCAAGGCAACTGTGTTTGAGATATAACAATTCTTTTCAAAGGTCTACATCTGCCATGTTTTGACATTATTGTGGTGAAGTTTGAAGCAAATCGGATAAAAATAAGATGGTGATCTCAAAGCATTTTGAAAGTGACACGCTTCCTGCTGCCAGTTGGTGGCAGTATAACTTTGACTCACAATAGTCACATCCATGTGATCGGACTATTACAACCAACACACTCGTGAAGTTTCATAAAGATCAATCAATGTATGCAGAAGTTATAACACATTTCCTGTTTCCCTTTTCTCGCCATAAATTTGTTGCCTCGCCACAGCCAAACCGTTCGAGATATCAAAAATCCGCTGGCAATTTTTCATCATCAATGTCTTGACTTCATGCTGACCGAGTTTGGTGGTGATCGGATGTATCGCCTAGGAGGAGTATATCAAATGCCAGAGCATGCGTTTTTCTAACAACCCATAATAGCTGACTTCCTGTTGAGGTGACGTATAACTTAGAGTACGAAAGTTGTTCGGCCCGATAAAGTCTATATGTGTACCGAGTTTTATACTTGTATGTGCAAGCGTGTTTGATATATAGACTACGTTTTCTGACTCAATTCAAGGGGGCGCTGTCGAGCCCCTCTGCCACGCCCGGGTACCAGCTTTTCTCCGGCTATTATGGTCGCGGGTTCTGACCCGTATGCAAAATTTCAAGAGTTTTTGAGCATGTTAAGGGCTCCAAAAACCCCAAAAACGTGGAAAAAAAATAAAAATAAATAATCCTAAAGAATATAGCTGCGAGCAGCGATGGCGGGCCCAAGCCCGGTGGCACCGCCACCCCGGTGGCTTCAGGGCAACTGTGCACAGCGGGCAATAGGCATTTAAAAATCAGGTAAAAATAAGAGGGTGATCTCAATGTATGCTGAAAGTGACACATTTTCTGCTTCCAGTTGATGGCGCTATGACTTTGAATCACAATAGTCACATCCATGTGATCAGCCTTGTACAACGAAGACTAAGCCGAAGTTTCATCAAAATCAATTAATGTATGCAGAAGTTATAACACTTTGTTTCCCTTTTCTTGCCATAAATTCGTTGCCTCGCCACGGCCAAACCGTTTGAGATATCCAAAATCCGTTTGCAATTAAACAACTTCAATGTGTTAGCAACAAGTTAAAAAAAGCTTGGTGTAAATTGGATAAACCCTGTAGGAGCAGTAGTATAAAATTCATAGCCTGTTTTTTCAAAAAATTAACATTCAAACCAAAATAGCCAACTTCCTGTTGGTCGGAGCTAATGAATGTAAATTAGAAAATTGTCCGGCTTGATGAGAACAATATGAGAACAACATGGCTTTGTCCATGTCTACTGGTTGACAATATTGATGTGTGTGTCGAGTTTCATGCAATTTGAAGCATGTTAAGAGCCTCAAAAACACTCAAGAATATTATTACAGTTTGACCTGTTGCCAGGGCAACAATATTTCAAATATCAAAAATCCTGTCATAGGTCTACATCTGCTGTGTATTGACATTACACTGATGAAGTTTGAAGCAAATCAGGTAAAAATAAGAGGGTGATCTCAAAGCATTTCAAAAAGTGATACACTTCCTGCTGACAGTTGGTGGCACTATAACTTTGACTCACAATAGTCACATCCATGTGATCAGACTACTACAACCAACACACTCGTGAAGTTTCATAAAGATCAATATATGTATGCAGATGTTATAACACATTTCCTGTTTCCTTTTTCTCGCCATAAATTCGTTCCCTCGCCACGGCCAAACCGTTCGAGATATCAAAAATCCGCTGGCAATTTTTCATCATCAGTGTCTTGACTTCATGCTGACTGAGTTTGGTGGTGATCGGATTAATCGCCTAGGAGGAGTATATCAAATTCCAGAGCATGCGTTTTTCAAACAACCCTTAATAGCTGACTTCCTGTTGGGATGGCGTTTAACTTAGAGTTCGAAACTTGTTGGGCCCGATGAGGTCTATATGTGTACCGAGTTTCATACTAATACGTGCAAGCGTGTTTAATATATGGACCAAATTTTCAGACTTTTTTCAAGGGGGCGCTGTCGAGCCCCCCTGCCACGCCCGGGTACCAGCGTCTGCAGCGTCCTAATGGCCGCGAATTCCAATGTGTGTGCCAATTTTCAAGAGTTTTTGAGCATGTTAAGGCCCCCAAAAAGCCCCGGAAGATGGAAAAATAATAATAAAAAAAAAAAAAAATACTTAGAAGAACAAGAGGGCCCTGCGTGAATTTTCGCTTGGGCCCTAATAATAATCCTTAGAAGAACAAGAGGGCCCTGCGCGCTAATTCGCTTGGGCCCTAATAATATTAATAAACAGAGCAATTCCAATAGGGTCCTCACACCATCGGTGCTCGGGCCCTAATAAACGGAGCAATTCCAATAGGGTCCTCACACCATCGGTGCTCGGGCCCTAATAATCCTAAAGAAAACAATAGGGCCGTCAGCCCCTTACAGGGCTTTGGCCCTAATAATCCTAAAGAAAACAATAGGGCCTTCAGCCCCTTACAGGGTTTTGGCCCTAATAATAATCCTAAAGAAAACAATAGGGCCTTCAGCCCCTTACAGGGCTTTGGCCCTAATAATAATAAGAATCCTAAAGAAAACAATAGGGCCTTCAGCCCCTTGGGCTTTGGCCCTAATAATCCTAAAGAAAACAATAGGGCCTTCAGCCCCTTGGGCTTTGGCCCTAATTAAAGCTGCAAGCAGCGATGAAAGGGCCCTCGCACCCGGCCTCACCACCACCCGTTGGCCTCAGGAAAACAGCGAACAGTGGGCAACATGCATGTAAGCGAGGAAATACAGGAGAATTATGGCAAAATCATGCAAAAGTGCCACACTTCCTGCTGCCAACAGGTGGCGCTATAGCTAACTGAATATTGTCATATAGATGTCTTTAGGCCAGGACTTTTATCACTCATGTGAAGTTTGGGGCAGATCAGACATAGTATGCCTGAGTTACAACAGTTTCCTCTTTCATGGCGAAACATCAAACTTTGTCAGTCTGCCACAGACACGCCCTTCAACGAAAACTCAAGATCTTTGATATTTATCATCGCTAAGGTCTTAAGATTAGACTGACAACATATGATGTTGATCTGGTTAAATCTCTATGAGGAGTTAATCACAGTGTAAAACATGTCATTTCCTGTTGCCCCCAGGTGGCGCTATGACTGTAACTGAATATTGTCATGAAGATGTCTTCAGGCCAGGACACTAATAAAACATGTGAAGTTTGGGGCAGATCGGACATTGTTTGTCTGAGTTACAACAACTTCCTTTATCGTGGCGAAACATCAGACTTTGTCATGCCGCCACGGACACGCCCTTCAGTGAAAACTCTAGATCTTCTCAATTTAACGTCACAAAGGCCTTTAGATTAGACTGACCAAATATTACATTGATCTGATTAAATCTCTAGGAGGAGTTAATCACAGTGTAAAACATGTCATTTCCTGTTGCCTACAGGTGGCGCTATGACTGTAACTGAATATTGTTATTGTTATGTCTTCAGGCTAGGACTCTTATCACACATGTGAAGTTTGGAGCGTAGCAGATCGGACACTGTATGCTTGAGTTACAACAGCTTCAACATTCATGGCGAAACATCAGAATTTGTCAGGCTGTCACGGACACGCCCTTCAACAAAAACTCAAGATCTTTGCAATTAAATGTTGCTAAGGCCTTAAGATTAGACTGACCATATATGATGTTGTTATTATTAAATGTCTTTGTGGAGTTAATCACAATGTAAAACTTGTCATTTCCTGTTGCTGGCAGGTGGCGCTATGACTGCAACTGAACATTGGCATATAGATATCTTCAGGTCAGGACTCTAATAAAACTTGTGAAGTTTGGGGCAGATCAGACATCGTATGCCTGAGTTTCAACAACTTCCTGTTTCATGGCAAAACATCGAAATTTGGCAGGCTGCTACGGCCACACCCTTCAGCGAAAACTCTAGATCTTCGCAATTTAACGTCATAAAGGCCTTTAGATTAGACTGACCAAATATGATGTTCATCTGATTAAAGCTATAGGAGGAGTTTGTTAAAGTACAACGTCTGGAAATGGCAAAAACTGCCCAAATTTTGCAAAGAAAACTCAAAATATCTGACTTCCTGTTGGTTTTCAGATTTCACTCCAAGAGACTTTTTTTGTAGATATTGGGCTGTTAGATGTGTGTACTAAATTTCATACCTGTACGTGAAACGTAGTGTCAGGGGCACTTCGTTGAAATATTTTAGGTGGCGCTATCGAGCCATTTTGCCACACTTAATTCTGAAACCCATATCAGACGTAAATTTTCACGACTTCTGACGTATCTGCAAAGTTTCATGAGTTTTCGAGTATGTTTCGGCCCTCAAAAAAGTGATTCACCTTACATGGCGAAACATCAGACTTTGTCGGTCACCACGGACACGCCCTTCAACAAAAACTCAAGATCTTTGCAATTTAACATCTCAAAGGCCTTAAGATTAGACTGGACATGTGCTTCTGGGTTAATCTCTATGAGGAGTTAATCACAGTGTAAAACATGTCATTTCCTGTTGCCCCCAGGTGGCGCTATGACTGTAACTGAATATTGCCATAGAGAGGTCTTCAGGCCAGGACTCTAATAAAACATGTGAAGTTTGGGGCAGATCAGACATTGTATGCCCGAGTTACAACAACTTCCTGTTTCATGGCGAAACATCGAACTTTGCCAGGCCGCCACGGAAACGCCCTTCAGCAAAAACTCTAGGTCTTCGCAATTTAATGTCTCAAAGGCCTTTAGATTAGACTGACCAAAAATGACATTGATCTGATAAAAGCTCTAGGAGGAGTTCGTTAAAGTACAACATGTGGAAAAGGCAAAAACTGCCAAAATTTTGTAGAGAATATAAATATTTATATTTAAAATATCTCACTTCCTGTTGGGTTTACAAACTTTGCACCCATGGGCTTTTTTGTAGGTATTGGGCTTTTACATCTGTCTACCGAATTTCATAACTATACGTGAAACGTAGCACGAAGGGCGCTTAATTGAAATTTTGTAGGTGGCGCTATCGAGCCATTTTGCCACACCTAATTCTGAAACCCATATCAGATGTAAATTTTCACCACTTCTGACGTGTGTGCAAAGTTTCATGAGTTTTTGAGAACGTTTAGGCCCTCAAAAATGCGATTCATTTTGGACTAGAAGAATAATTGGCTGAGCAATTCCAATAGGGTCCTCACACCATCGGTGCTCGGGCCCTAATAATAATAATAAACGGAGCAATTCCAATAGGGTCCTCACACCATCGGTGCTCGGGCCCTAATAAACGGAGCAATTCCAATAGGGTCCTCACACCATCAGTGCTCGGGCCCTAATAATAATAAACTGAGCAATTCCAATAGGGTCCTCACACCATCAGTGCTCTGGCCCTAATAATAATAATAAACGGAGCAATTCCAATAGGGTCCTCACACCATCGGTGCTCGGGCCCTAATAAACAGAGCAATTCCAATAGGGTCCTCACACCATCAGTGCTCGGGCCCTAATAAACGGAGCAATTCCAATAGGGTCCTCACACCATCGGTGTTCAGGCCCTAATAAACGGAGCAATTCCAATAGGGTCCTCACACCATCGGTGCTCGGGCCCTAATAATAATAAACTGAGCAATTCCAATAGGGTCCTCACACCATCGGTGCTCTGGCCCTAATAATAATAAACGGAGCCATTCCAATAGGGTCCTCACACCATCGGTGCTCGGGCCCTAATAAACGGAGCAATTCCAATAGGGTCCTCACACCATCGGTGCTCAGGCCCTAATAATAATAAACGGAGCAATTTCAATAGGGTCCTCACACCATCGGTGCTCGGGCCCTAAAAATGCAAGCACGGTTAATGCAATGCACATTTTTTTTTTCAATTACTGCAATTCAACAGGCTATTTATTTCAAAAACATTTGGTATTAATTAACTTTCATACGTATGCTCTATGACCAGTCATTTACGCCATTATCACCCAGGTGTTGATAGCGCGCGAACGCAGGTGAGACCTGAACAGCTCACGTTGCTATCTCTGTTTAAACTAAACTCATTTAAACCTTTCCAATTTAAACATTCAACCTTAAAACGCGAACGAGAACTTGCACACGCTGTGAGGAGATTTGTGTGTTTACTAATCCGAAGCGCGAACACAGAAGGCCACGTCACAGTGTGCAAATACTCTCACGCAAATTCTCTTTCAAGTCTTGCACCTGAACAGACAAATTCACACAAAAATTGTCAACATGCCCATCTTAGTGAGTATCCTAACAAACATAGTAGGTTATGTCTTAAGAGAAAACCGAGACAGACAACGCATGTGTATAAGTGTACTGGATCTTTGAATTATGTCTTAAAGGGACAGCAGTCTAAAATTCCTGCTCTGTGTTTTTAATGTTAATCAAATGACAAAAGACAAAGAAATCACTCACTACTATTGAATGAATAGCTTTTGTAACTTCAATAATGTTTAATCTTTATTTAATTTATTCAAAGAAGTTTATATGCAGTGATATTTTATATTTGATTACTTTATTCAATTTCTGTACCTGAAAACAACTGTTAGATACCTGAAAAACCTGTAAAGCATTGTTTTTTTTTTTTTTTTTGTATCTTAGCTCTCATGTATTTATTTGTGCTTTTTCTTGTAGTTAGATTATTTGTATTTATTTTCTTTATTTGTATTTGACAAATGTCCTATTTTTTTACTGAACATAGCACATACCAAACCATACCGAAACCCTGACCCTAAAACTTAATAAAATCTCTGAATATCATTTACTTGATGGTTTTAGTTGAACACACCAAAATAATTGACTGAAAATCCAACAGTTAATTTTGTCTAAGATTTACAGTTATATTTAAGTTTTTACGTTGTTTTTTTTTTTGTTTTGTTTTTTTCACTAAAAGAATTTAGTTTTTGACTAACGAATTAGTTTTTTTAAATATACTTAATATATTTGTGAAAATCAAAATATTTGCGAATGGAGAATTAAACTGATCTGTTTCAAGAACCACAAAAATTACTTAATTCAAATCAATATTATTCATTTTTAACACACATTAAAGAAATTGAGTAAGTTTACTCAATTAAAACATTGCACCCTTCCCCCACCCTCCGACATGACAACAACTCAATGGTTAAGTGAGCATGGGCTGTTTGAATACTTTCCAGTCTCCAGAGCAGTTCTCCCTTCTCAGCATTACAGAATTGGTGCATTTCCTCTGTGAAATTCAGGTTTGTGTATGTTTTATTTTATCTATAAAATCATTACTGTGCTTTAAATCATTTTATTTAATGCAAAACAACATACAGGGATGCAATGGGAGTCACCTAAATGAGTGTCACATCTGTCTTTTTGCGTGATTAAAATGCCTGATGCCTTTCATAAAAAAAAATAAATAAAAAAAATAAACACAACTGTATTCCTAAAGATAATGAATATAATTAATTTGGATGATGACATGTTCTCAGAACTCTGCACTGTTTGTTTAATAGCAGGTTATGGAGTCCATCTCACTAGCGAGAACCTACGCTGATACGGTGGAAATGGGATAACAGACCAGTTTTTTACACATGAATTACCTTCAAATGTTTCATTTTTATTTCTAAAATGCTTGTAACATGATTTTTAATGTAGGTAATATTGTATACATGTTAAAATAGTATACATATCTGCAAACTTGTCTTCGCCGTTTTGAATCAAAATATGGGGAATTGCAAATTGCAATAAACCTCACAAGAATCAAAAATGGGCTACATTCCCAAACACTGGAGTGAGACCATAGACGTCTCTCAAGGTGTCGCGATCTTTCTTGGCGCTCTGTGGCGCCAAGACTCATTAGTCAGCTACAAAAATGAACTAAGAGAAGAGCATTCTGCTAAATGTATGATGCCCCCAGACCTCCCACAATAATTTAATTCAGAAACATGTCACCTTTTTCACCTCTTTTGTTAAAAGTTAAAATTACTAAAATTTATTAGTTTTTAAGTGTTTTACCAAATTATTTCTACTCAATTTTATTTGTTTTTAAATGTTTTTCCCCCAATTATTTCTACTCAATTATACTTGTTAATGTACCAAATGCAGTTACTCGGAGCATACTAAAATTCAAGCACAGTCCAGCTACGACACCAGAGGATACTCAAATTCCTGCGGCCACTCACAGTTTTCCATTAAATTGTATTATATTAGTCCAACTCATTGTTATTGTATTGTACTCACGCATCAACGCCACCTTGCCTGTTTGGTAATTATTCACTGAATGATGCATTCAGTGGCCTAGATGCGACGCAGCTCAGTGCCTAGTCCTGTGCGCTAACCAGCTTTCCGGTACTGAAAACAAGAAATCTAAACCATACTGGACCAAGGACAAAAAAAGCTATTCTTTTGAAAGACGTGGAAAACACCCAAGCCTGCCGCTATAATCGGTTACTCTTGCACATAAGACAAAAGGCATGATATAATTAATTCAGGCCTACAGTGAAAGTGATAAAAATATGAAATACTGTTCTACAACACTGTTTCACATCATACTTTCAATAGATTTATTTTGAAAAAAATAGCCTACACATCGCTACTTCTTCCTCCTCAGTTAACATGAAATCATCCATCACGTTTAAGTTCAGCAGTTGACTTAACCCTCTGGAGTCTGAGGCTGATTTGGGGCCTGGAGAAGTTTTGACATGCCCTGACATTTGTGCTTTTTTCAGTTGTTCATAAACATATAAATGACAAAAGTGTCATTACACTGTATTCAGCACAAACTAGGCTACCATAATATGTGAGGAACATGTATGTACATGTTTGTGTTTTTGAAGGAATAACGTTTATGCGTGGTTATTGAAAAAACAAAAAACTTAAGTCACTGAAATAAGGCCAAAAAAATAATATGAAATCTGTGTTCACAAGACTTCTGGGTATTGGAGATTGTAGACTAGAGTTTTTGCTTCAAAATTATGTAAAAATTATCCTTCCTACTCCTTCATATAAAACAATAGAGAGATTTAAATTTTCTAAATCATCTTTGGTCAAGAAACACAGTATGCGTGGAGGCGTGAATAATCATGAATAATGGGTGATTCTCACCTGAGAAGACAAAAGAATCGCATAAAGAGCTCTAATGAGCTGCATAAATAATGAGCTCTTTCAGTCAGGTAAGCTGTGAAAACCCCCTCTGTGATCATGTCTCAAAGCAATGGTGTAAATCAAACATACAGAAAAAAACAGCAATACTGTGAAATATTATTACAATTTAAAATAATGGTATTCTATTATATTCTTTAAAATATAATGTATTTCTGTGATGCAAAGTGTCTGACCAATTATGTTACCTCTATGGCATTTCATATAGGCTTTTAGCTTAAAAGCATGCACATTTGGAGAAATATTGATGGATTCTCATATGTTTATGTCAATTTTCTATACAGAGGAGTTATATTTATTCAGGATTTATTGTCATTACTATGAGTGCTGGATACTGTGTTTTCAATTCATACTTGCAGCCGGAGGGCGCTCTGTACACCTTTAGTCCACAAATGCCTGAGCACTAAAGAAGAATAGGCAATCCAGGAACTAACCGAACTAACAGAGGCCATAGATCGCTAACTATGGCTATTCAAAACACTTTTCAAGACAATAAATACACGATTGAGACGATGTATGCATGTATTGACTGAATTTGCGTCTGAATAGCGCTGGCTCCGTGGGCGTGGCCGCATTAGCGGGTAATGAGCTGAATCTCGGACTTCTGACATGGCTCTCTTTTCATACAGATTACATAAACACAGAATGTTTGTTTTCGATTTGACTTACACGATTTAAAACCTGACATTTCAACATTTTTTTAGACATAAGTCTAATTTTTTTGTGATTAGTATTCATTAAGTTACAGTTCATTTTCTGAGAACTATCAGATTGGACTTTGTTCAGAGGGAGACGAGAGATCACGCATCATGTTAGTTTTCTTTATTTTGCAAAAAGCACAACATTTTGTTTTTACTCTGAGTGTACACAAATGAAAGAAGATATTCAACAGATTAAAATGGTATATAACTCTTAATTGTATGTGCAACATTGATGGAGTATTTTGAGTCTCTTTCACACTGGTAAGAAAAAAACCGCGGTGGTATCGCCGGCGATACCTCAGGCCTCAGAGTGTTAATGGACCTGTTTTGATCCCTTAATTTTTTTAGGGCTAAATGGTTACTAAGGACTTTGTTGAAATGCATAACAGAACTTAAGGAAACTCTCAAGTAATTAAGGGAAAATACTTAAAGGGTTAATTCACCCAAAAATGAAAATTCTTCATTAATTACTCACCCTCATGTCACACTCTACACCCGAAAGACCTTCGTTCATCTTTGGAACACAAATTAAGATATTTTTTATGAAATCCGATAGAAAGATACTAAAGACATGGTTAAAACAGTCAATGTTTTAACGATATCAAGTGGTTCACACTTAATTTTATTAAGTGACAAGAATAACTTGCGCAAAAACAAAACAAAAATAAATTTATTCAACACTATCTTCTGTCCTGTGTCATTCTGCTATGTTGTTTACATCCAGTGCTTCCAGGTTCTACGTCAGAACACCAACTCATTATTGGTCGGCTCCTGCATCAGCATCACACATGCGTTGTGTTGCTCATGTGCTTCAGCTTTATGGGTGGTTCATGTGGTTCAAGTATTCTTGTCGCTTCATAAAATTAAGGTTGAACCACTGCAGTCACGTCGACCATTTTAAAAATGTCTTTAGTAACTTTCAGGACCTTGAAAGTGGTTATAAAATTGCTGTCTATTGAGGAGTCATACAGCTATCGGATTTCATCAAAAATATTTTAATTTGTGTTCCGAAGATGAACAAAGGTCTTACGGGTATGGAACGACATGATGATGATTAATGACAGAACTTTCATTTTTGTGTAAACTAACCCTTTAATGGCAGTCTTAAAGTTCCTTAAAGGGTTAGTTCACCCAAAATTGAAAATTCTGTCATTAATTACTCACCCTTATGTCGTTCCAAACCCACAAGACCTACGTTCATCTTCGGAACACAAATTAAGATATTTTTTGATGAAATCTGAGACCTCTGTCTTGTTTTAAAAAAACATGTACTCCTGTGGGTGGGACAGATGTTTGTGCGTGTGTGTGTGTGTGTGTGTGTGTGTGGTTATGTAACTGTACAATTTCCTAATAAATGCACAATTTTTTGACATTGAGTTCATGTTTAATGTGATAGTTTCATCCTTACGTCTTACGTTAGTGAATAAATATATAGATCCACATTAAGTATTCATTAGTCTTAATGGGCTAGTGGTAGAATTTTCATTAAGCATGCCAGAGGATCTGGGTTCTAATCCATCCTTGTATAGCTTTTTTTCCTCATTAAATCCAAAGATGTTTATCAGTGATTGTATATCAAATGCAGGGAGAGACACATTTGTTTGAATTTGGTTTTGTGATTTCACAGGAACAAATAAAGAGTCTCCGCAACGGTGTTAAGCAATAATTTAAAGGTCCCGTTCTTTTTGATCCCATGTTTCAAACTTTAGTTAGTGTGTAATGTTGTTGATAGAGTATAAATAAAATCTGTAAAATTTTAAAGCTCAAAGTTCAATGCCAAGCGAGATATTTTATTTAAGTCGCCTACATCGAATGGCCAGTTTGGACTACATCCCTCTACTTCCTTCTTTAATGACGTCACTAAAACAGTTTTTTTGACTAACCTCCGCCCACAGGAATACACAAGAGTTGCGTTTGTAGAGTGTGTTTGTCGCCATGTCGTCGAAACACTGTTATTTTCATCCCGCAAGTCCAATCACCGGGTCTGATTCCGGCTCAAATTGATAGGGTAAAATTAAAGACATGTTTACAATAACACTCAGTGCATGCATCTCCACGTTATGGTAAGAGGCATGACCTTTCCGGGCAAGATTCGCTAAACTGCTGTCGAATCACAACACAGGAACCGCTGGCACAATCAGAACTCGTTACGTATTTCTGAAGGAGGGACTTCATAGAACAAGGAAGTCATCAGCCCGTTTTTATGACAGTGGAAACAGCGGTATACAGATAAGTAAATTATGTGAAAAATACTGTGTTTTTTTACACGCAAAACATGAACATATGTTATATTGCACACTATAAACACAATCAAAGCTTCAAAAAACCACGAAAAACGGGACCTTTAAAGCGCCCGTCCGTGCGAAGTCTGCGCAGTGTGCACAAGTGTCAAGATAACACTGTTGTGCCACTGATAACAGCGGCATTGAGCACTCAGTATGATTTCAAAAACAACACATCCCAGCACCAGATCTCCTCTTATTTAACACAAACAAATGAATTGCTAATCAACTAGAGATGGTTCTTTCTATATACATCAGTGGCGTGAGATGTTTAAAAAAGTAGTAGGGCAGTATCAACCTTCGCAAAAAGTGGTGGGGACATGTCAATTTAATTACCACTTTCAAGGCCCAGAAAGGTAGAAAAGACATCACTAAAATAGTCCACGTGACTTCAGTGGTTCAGCCTTAATTTTATGAAGAGACAAGAATACCTTTTGTGCTAAAAACATCTCGGTTACTTATGTAACCCTCGTTCCCTGAAGGAAGGAACGGAGACATACGTCAGAAGTGAACCAACGAATTGGGATATGGCGTGAGAGCCCAATCACCTTCGATTGTAAACTAAATGAGCCAATGCACATTGGTGTGCAAGTTTTGCGTCACGCGACCCGCCCCGTGGTGTGGTTATAAATGCAGAAGCGTGTGCACTCGCATTCTGTTTTTCACTGAGGAGACGAGCACATAGCCCGCGCTCAGTGGTGGCACAGGAACTGTGGTGACGGGATGTACATCTCCGTTCCCTCCTTCAAGGAACGAGGGTTACATACGTTACCGAGATGTCCCCATTCAGTCAGTCACGTTTGGTGTACGTCAGAAATGAACCAACGAATTGGGATCCCTAATAATGCACAGCGTAAGCCTCAGCATCCCCCCACACCTTGGGGCAGAAAATAGGACCGGGCCAATCAGTAATACTTGGATAACTCTGGGAAAGCGTGCCCATAAGGAATGCTGCAGAAACCACAACCTACACAAAGGGAGGTATTACATGGGAAGACATACATGGACTGGCCGTGGGCAGTGCACATATGGAAGTCCCTGGGATGGCTCCGGCCAAAAGGGACATCTGATAGGGACAGCAGAGCGGACTCTACTGAGGGAAAGACACGGGCTCACTGTAGAGAGACCGTGGAGATATACACACATGGGACTGCCGTAGGGGTCACGACATATGACACCCAGCCTAGCACAGGTGAAGTAATGAGTGCTTGGCCTAGCGACAGACACTCCGCAATGTCTGAGGCTGCAAGGGGTGGCAGAGGAACTCAACAGGGTTCACCGGCCAGGGAACTCACTGGAGCAATGAGCTCCACTCTGAGAGGGGAATGGCGCTGCAAGCCGACACAAGAATGGGGGCTTCAGGCATTACTGCAGGTTCACTACCTGGGACCTTATTTATAAAACTTTGCGTAGATTTCATCCTAAAAGTGTATGTACGTGCAAAAGCTAGATTCTGCATACGCACAAAAAAATCAGATTTATAAAACCATTCGTACGCCAGAACCTGTGCACAAATCCCTTTATAAATCCCAGTCAGCAGAAGATTGTGCATACGTGCATCTCCACCCTGTCTCCTCCCTGAAATCACCATATATGGAGCTTACGACGCCTAGTTTTACTATGCATAACCTCATCCACGTGACACCATGGTTAACGCCATCAAAGGTACAAGACAATGGAAAATATTAGATATGGACTATAAATGCCATTTGTGCCACACATTATATTGATAAAGATCATCCAATATCCTCTTTATGTTTTAGAATAAATATATTAAAATATCCATAAAAACAAAATTGTATAAAATACTTAAGATAAAGGTTTTAGAATAGAGCTGATTCATTCATTTCCACTGGCCAAACAGTATTTTAAAAGTTTTAAACAATTCAAATCAAATTTATGCAGTTTTGCTGATAAGGTGAACATATCTTTTAGGAAGTTTATAGGCTATTTTTAGTGGAAACAGATAGGACTACTTGATGAGCAAGTTCCACTTCAGAGTGCAGAGGTGCCTTGTAGAGGGAGCTTTAGCAGAGAAGTGATGGTGTCTATGACCAACTGGGGTAGATCACCTAGAATCTCCGTGTCCCGTCCAGGGACCAAACAGGGTGCCCCGTCTCTGAGTCGGAAAGGCCTTCCTCAGAGGAATGGGCCAGGGAGGTGCTGTCGTGAGGAGCATCAGTTTGGGTAACCTGATCCGGTTGGGCCAATAGGGCGCAACTAGAAGGACCTGCTCCTTGTCCTCCCGGATTTTGCACAACATCTGTGCAAGAAGGCTCACTGGGGGAAACGCATACTTGCGAAGACCCTGGGCCCAGCTATGTGCCAGTGCAAATGGCGCCAAATCAGCTGGACCACCTGGGAATGGAGTCTCCATTCTCCCGGAAAAGGAGGCTGCCGTGAGAGCACGCCTGGGATGTGAATGGCACAAAGCGACCTCAGATGCTTCTGACTCCATAGAGGGAGATGGTGGGTGAATTGTGACATGTGACGGGAGCGTAGACCTCCCTGGTGGTTGATGTGTGAAACGGTCGCAGTGTTGTCCTTATGGACCAGTACATGCTTGCCTAGTAGCAGCCCTTTGAAGCGGACCCTTTGTCCACAGACCCGAGACTGCATGCCCGTTGTACATGGCCCCCACAACCGGTGGTGGAAGTATGTGGAGACCACAGCATGCCTGGACACCTGTTCCAGTGGAACACCGGCCCGCGGGAACGAGGGGTGCGATATCCCAATTTGTCAGTTCACTTCTGACATACATTAAACTTGACTGACTGAAAGGGAACAAAACAAAAATAATGACTTTATTCAACAGATTCGTCTCTTCCCTGTCATTCTCCTACTCTCTTTACATTGTATAGACAGTGCAGAACTTCTGGGTTCTACATCAGAGCGCCGGCTCAGTATTGGCTGGCTCCTGCGTGTGAACAGCTATTGTCAATATTTAGTCGCCGTTCTGATGTAGAATCTCGAAGCGCTGAACGTAAACGCCGTAGGAGCATGACACGGAAGAGAAGAAATTGTGGAATAAGGTCGCTATTTTTGTTTTGTTTTTGTGCACAAAACATATTCTCGTTGCTTCAAAAAATTAAGGTTAAACCACCGTAGTCACGTTGACTATTTTTACGAAGTCTTTTTTACCTTTCTGGTCCTTGAAAGTGATAATTAAATTGCTGTCTCTGGAGGAGTCAGAGAGCTCTTGGATTTCATCAAAAATATTGTAATTTGTGTTTTGAGGATGAAAGGTCTTACAGGTTTGGAACGACATGAGGGTGAGTAATTAATGACAAAATTTTCATTTTTGGGTGAACTAACCCTTTAAGAGGACCCTCTTTTCTTGCAACCCATGATTCATTAAGGGTACCCTTAATCTTATAACTAAGGGTTTTTTTAACTTAAGGGCTTTGATGCAACCGGGCACTGTTATGTTATTATGAGAAGTTTAAATATATTTTCGGGCAGCAACAGACAATCTTTATATTGTGGTGGGCTGCCAACAATAAATCCATGTATGGGAAACAGGTTTTTTTTTTTTTTTTTCAGTTTTCAAAGTCAATGAGTGGCCTATTTTCTGAAAAAAAAATCTTTCCTTTTTCAGATTATCATTATGTTACCAGGGAAGTTATGCAGGCGGGCATAGCAAATGGCGAATTTATTGAAAATGCTGAATTTTCAGGGAACATGTATGGAACAAGGTACAGCCCTCTTTGGAAAGTCTTGTTTATATGTGAATGGACATAACTGAAATCCTTCTGTTGAAACTGCTGATAGAATTTCTCAAAAGTGTTTTTTCTTATTGAATGGTCTATAACAGGGGTGTCCAACCCCAATCAAACACACCTGAACCAGCTAATCAAGGTTTTCAGGGTTGCTTGATAATTAGAGACAGGTGTGTTGGAGCAGGGTTGAAACTAATGTCTGCAGGATGGTAGCTCTCCAGGAGCAGGGTTGGACACCCCTGGTCTATAACTTAACATGCTTGTCATCATATTCAAGCTTTTCAAAATATGTATGTAAAAATATTTATGTATTTATGTATTTATGAACTAACATCACTTTTGGCCTGTTTACAGTAAAGCAGCTGTACAGGCTGTTCAGGCCAAAAATTTGATTTGCATTTTGGACATTGACATGCAGGGAGTTAAAAACATCAAGAGAACCGATCTCAACCCCATCTATGTGTCCATCCAGGCCCCGTCAATGGACATCCTGGTAAGAAATACTTTAAATAATCGCTCTCTGTCCAAATATTATGTTTACATGTCTTCACATTTTAATATTAAAGGGGACCTATTATGCCCCTTTTTTTCAAGATGTAATTTAAGTTTCAAGTGTCCCCAGAATGTGTCTGTGAAGTTTCAGCTCAAAATACCTCACAGATCATTTATCATACAATGTTGTAAATGCCCATTTTTGAGTGCAAAAACATGCTGTTTTTGTGCGTGTCTTTAAATGCAAATGAGCTGCTGCTCCCCACCCCCTTTCCAGGAAAGCACTTCTTTCAACAGCTCCTGCCTGCATCAGATACTCTGCCAAATACTAACAAAACATCTGCTTGGTTTTGATTATCATCTATATCACGATCACCCTTATGGGCATTGCAGTTCTTCTTCATCATGAAATCTGCATGCTACAAGCTATATCAGTTTAAATTTCTAATTTGTCATTTTCTGAGCGCACACATCTAAAGCACATGCACAGAAAGCAGGCTGTCAGATGACAAGTCTTGTGAGTATTACACTAACTTCTCTTTCATGTTTTATTGTATTTAAACTGTCAAATACACACAAGGTTATGTCAAAAACACGCAAAGTTTACAAACACAGGCGGTTATGTCTGTGAACGTAAATAGCCAGGACAAAAATTGCATGTGTATATTAGATCTGTGGCGCATTCCCTTCAAAAACAAAACTAATCCACTGCGTCTTCAGATGTTGGTGGGGCCTTTACAATGTGATGTCACATTGTACAGAAAATGAAAATGGCTTGTTCTATGAGACTAAAAGTCTTTCATAGGTATTAAAAAAAAAGTGGGTGGATTTTTATTATTATAAGGTGGCTGTGTACACACACTGCCAACACACATTTATGTTCAAACACCATGTAAAAGAGAATTTTGCATAAAAGCTTCCCTTTAAATCTCTAACTTTTTTTTTTTAAGGAAAAACGATTAAGGGATAGAAAAACTGAATCTGAGGAAAGTCTACAAAAACGTTTACATGCAGCCAAAGTTGACATGGAAATAAGTAAGTATCTGTTACTATATGAATCATTTTTAATAAAATGCTACAATTTTTTTTCACATCTGGAATAGCATGCTAACCTTTATATATCCATATTTCAGGCAAAGAGCCTGGATTATTTGATGTGGTCATTACCAATGATGATCTTGACGTAGCATATGGGAAATTAAAAGATGCTCTTCTCGAGGTAAAAATTTCCAGTCTAAATGTTCATCACTAGGAGTGTAATGGTATGAGATTTTGATGGTATGAAAGTTTTCATGAAAATTTCACAGTATTAAAGGCACAATATGTAATATTTTTGCATTAAAATATCCAAAAACCACTAGCACAGTGTTATATATATTTTGTTGAATTGTATACTGATATTATCCCAAATGTTTCCAACAATGTTAAATCTAGAGAAATTAGCAGTTTTAACCAGTGTAACTGTCAGTGTCATTACGCCGCATGTCAATGATGTAGTATCTGTCAACAACGTGGTTACCCTGGATTTCCGGATCTGCTTCAGTGAAAACCATAAAAACACCAAAGACACTTTAACCCTCTGGTGTCTGAGGTTTTTTGGGAGGAAGTTTTGACATGCCCTGACATTTGTGCTTTTTTCAGTTGCTTATAAACATATTAATGGCAAAAGTGTCATAACACTGTATTTAGCATGAACTAGGCTGTATTTTTGAGAGAATAATGTTTATGCATGATTATTGAAAAAACAAAAAATTTAAGTTACTGAAATAAGGCCACAAAACAAATACTAAATATGTGTCCACAAGACTTCTGGGTACTGAATGTAAAAGCCTAGAATGTTTGCTTCAAAATGATGTGAAAATCATCCTGCCTACTCACATAAAACAATATACTGATTTAAATTTTGTAAGACACTTTTTGTTTAGAAAGACAGTATGTGTGGAGGCGTGAATAATCCTGAATAATGCTGTGATTAACACCCGAGGAGAAAATTAGCCGCATAATGAGACTTTCAGAGGTATGTGAGAGAGAACTACAAGAAATAGCATGAGGATAAAGTAGTTTATTTTGTAGTTTATTTAGAATATAGTTAACATAATAAATGAGAGTCAAAGGCACATTTCAAGTACACAGTTTTACCTGGAAATTAATCCTGTTCAAAGATATAAGTGAACATCACTTACCTGGCATTTCAGGGTGTTTGGTGTTTCTATGCACTGGAGAAAAAAAACTTTCCTGCTTCCAGTCAGTGATCTCACCATCATATTCATTCAGAATGTCCAATGTGTGCCAATATCTGGTCACTATGATTCTCAAATATGTGAGATAAAATAAAAAACCATCTGTGAGCATGCTGATAACAGGATCACATCAACTATTATATTAATGTTTAAATAATGTCCACTCTTAACAGAAAACATGATTTTTGTGATCTCATGTATGCATGCATTAGTGCACATCTTGCTTGTATGCAAAAAGTTTGTATAGGCCTATTATATTTTAAATTATATACAGTACCGGTCAAAAGATTGGACACATTACTATTTTTAATGTTTATGAAAGAAGTCTCATGCTTATCAAGCCTGCATTTATTTGATCAAAAATACAGAAATAGCAATATTGTGAAATATTATTACACTTTAAGATGATAGTTTTCTATTTTAAAATACTTTAAAATATAATTCATTTCTGTGATGCAAAGCTGAATTTTCATCTTTTGTTGCAAACAAAAGCTTCATTGATGTGGCAGTAGGCTATTTCACAGTAAAAACTTCATAAATTAAATTTAGTTCCCACCAAAATCAGGGGCCGTATTCACAAAACATCTTAAGGCTAAAAGTAGCTCCTAACTTGCCGATTTAGGAGAAACTCTTAAAAATAATGGGTGTGTCAGTCCTAATTTTAGGAGTCCTAAATTTGTGCTCTAAGAGTATTTCACAAAGCATTTTATCGATAAAATTAACTCCTAAATCTGTGAAATGTTAGGAGTAGTCAAGAGGACTCCTAAATCACTAAGACCAAATCACAAACAGTCCTAATCCACCTAAAGACACTGTACACCATTGAGGCAATAGCGATAGAGCCTTGGGTGCTGAACCTTTTCTTCATAAATGCAAAACATTTTGATTTATAGATTTGAATCTACGACGAGACGGCAAAAAAAAAAAAAACTAACAAATAAATTAATATTTTCTGATTACCTGTGGCAGTGATTTTCATGAGTTCACACTTACAAATGATTGAATAGAGTAAAAAAAAAAAAAAAAAAAAATATATATATATATATATATGTATATATATATGTGTGTGTGTATTTGGTGTGCTGTCCAAGGGGATCGAGGGCTCTGAGCTTGGAATTTAGCCCAAATTTCTCCCTGTATCCCCAGCCGAGAGTGAGGAGCGGGTTGGCGGAGGGATACAGAAAACTGTCGAAATAACTATAGGCGAGTCAACTCTCGTCTGTGTATATATGCCTCCTCTCGAGCTGATTAGAAAGACCTTTTGAATTCTGCATTCTGTTGAGATGCAGACACCCAAGAGGTGGACAATTAACTGTATATACTAGTTTAATTAGTGACACTTAGCCTACATTTTAAAACCTTTATGGCAACATTTTATTTTGACTATGGCAACATTTTTATTAAAAAATATTTATTTGAATAGGGCAATATTTGTGTTTTAAAACCTTTATTTTAATGTGGAAACATGACACCTCATTCTACAATATTTCTATGATTAAATCGCTGACTCCTCCCCATCAGCCAATCACTGTGTGTATACTCCATAGCAACAAGGTCAACCATACTCTTAGCTTAAGACTTCAGTATATTCCTTAGTAAAAGTTTGTCTCAGCAGCTTTGTGAATAGGTTTTAAGAGAAAACTCTTAGCTAAGAACTTTTACTGCTATTTAGGAGAACTCTTAGTGGTAAGATAAAATGTTTTGTGAATACGGCCCCAGTATTGTATCTGGTCGGTATTGAAAAGTCAATTTTTAATTTTACGCAAAAATGCGATATCCGCTGTGTTATTCTGTGTTATTCATGTTTTATTTCCAAACCGCGACAAACGCCAGTCTCCCTTCTCTGCAGAATGTGATACATCCGCTCAACCAATCACAGCACACCATTCCACGCATTGTAAACAGTAATTGCGGCGCATTGAATACATCCTAGTTTTTCTTATCTACTTCGTACTTTATGATCAACAAACAAACAAAAAAATAAATTTTGATGGCATTGATGAACCTGTGGTGGTGTCTGCGGTGGGGAAGAAACGTAAGTCATCGAAATCTAATCATTTACGTGAGGAGATTACGAAGATGAGGCACTCGGGAGGAGGAAAAATGCCGGCTGTTGCTTGTTCTCACACAACAGCAACTTCTGTCGGTCTCCAAAACTGAATCATGAGCAGCTTTTAAAAGCCGTTCGACTAAGAATGATTAATTCTCGAATCTGGCATTGCTAGTTTTGATTCTAAACATCTGATGATGATTGCCAAAATCTGCACTGTCAGACAAGGATTTATCAGCTATATTTTACTTTTGTCACACCAGTATAGCGACGCCCCTGCGTAGTTGCAGTCAATTCCAATGTACTCAGCAAATGTGTTGTTTCTATTTTAACCGTGCGGAGGCGCCAGGTACTCTTTAATTGGTAATGACAAATGGAGAAATAATTTATTTTTTTAGCATTATGCAAGATGACCCGTTGAATTCCTTTTGGGAGCGATGACTGATTAAATGTATTTTTAGTCCAGTGCCTGTTTATAAGATTAGTATTGACCAAGTTCAGAGGCTGTCATACACTATATTGCCAAAAGTATTGGGACAGCCCTCCAAATCATTGAATTTAGGTGTTCCGATCACTTCCATGGCCACAGGTGTATAAAATCAAGCACCTAGGCATGCAGACTGCTTCTACAAACATTTGTGAAAGAATGTTTTTCGCTCTCAGGAACTCAGTGAATTCAAGCATGGTACCGTGATAGGTTGCCACCTGTGCAATAAGTCCATTCGTGAAATTATCTCACTACTAAATATTCCATGGTCAACTGTTAGTGGTATCATAACAAAGTGGAAGAAATTGGGAACAACATCAAATCAGCCACGAAGTGGCCAACTTTCTGCAGAGTCAATAGCTACAGACCTCCAAACTTCGTGTGGCCTTCAGATTTGCTCAAGAACAGTGCGTAGAGAGCTTCATGGAATGGGTTTCTATGGCCGAGCAGCTGCATCCAAGCCTTACATCACCAAGTACAATGCAAAGCATCGGATGCAGTGGTGTAAAGCACGCCTTCACTGGACTCTAGAGCAGAGGAGATGTGTTCTCTGGAGTGATGAGTCGCACTTCTTTCTGGCAATCCGATGGATGAGTCTGGGTTTGGTGGTTGCCAGGAGAACGGTACTTGCCTGACTGCATTGTGTCAAGTGTAAAGTTTGGTGGAGGGGGGATTATGGTGTGGGCTTGTTTTTCAGGGGTTGGTCTTGGCCCCTTAGTTCCAGTGAAAGGAACCCTTAATCAGGGTATCCGCGGGGCATTGAAAAGCATTAAAAGTCATTAAATGGATTTTGCAAAAATTAAGGCCTTAAATGGCATTGAAAAGCCAAAAGAATTTCTACAGGCATTAAATTTTTAAATAGTTTTGAAGAAAAAGAATACTACCAGTTTATTTTGAATAAAGCCTAAATAATGAATAACTTTGATTTGCTGTCACAAAATATATACACTGGTGTGATACGCACACGGAACCAGTTTGGTCATTGTCTCCGGCCGGTGTGAAATTGCCATAACGCCGGTTTGGACAGCGGCGGGCTGGGACCTGTAGACAGAAGGCTGCATCAGTGTTGCCAACTTAGCGACTTTTCAGGCCCCTTTTGCGACTTTTTTCTAAGAAAGCTCGTTGTGACGAATATAGCGACTTGTTAACCTGATCCAGCTTCCGAGACTCCCCGGTACCCAGCAGGGGCTGGCGCACGAGTGCGAGATCTTGCTTTCCTGCCGCAGCCATTCAGCCTCTCTGGTTCAGCGTTGAGGATGTGCGCTCTGAGAACAAATAAAATAGATACTATTGCTTCTAACTTGAGTGATCATTTTACGTGTAGTACATATAGCCAAAATCACAGCAAATGTCTATCTTATGTGTATGGTGATTTTGTCAGACAACGTCTCGATTAACATGTCAGGGATCGAACTTTACTTTCCCGACCGCACAAGGACCTGATTAAAACGTAAATACCAAAAAAAAAAAAAAAAAAAAAACAGCAACTTGGGAATCACCAAAATGCGAGTGACTGATTTTATTACAATTAATTATCATTAGTGACGATAACAATGTTGCGCTGTTGAGGCTCGCGCAGCATCTCAAGGAGAAATGGAAACATGAGCGTAGCACACACAAAAAGAAACTCAGTTAAACATACTGCGGTAAAAATTCAAAATGTGGAGTTTTTATAACTCGAAACTGGTAAGCAAAACCACACAACAAAGAATGCTGTTTACAGGCTACCATCACGATTAAAAACATGACACTGATTTCATACAACTGTTCAATTAACAAGTAGTTAATATTAAGCCACTTACATTTTAGAAGGAACATCGACTGTTTTTGTTCTATTTTAGCAGCAAAAATAGTTTCAAACAAAGATCACAGCAAAGCGCAACACTCCTCGCCTTGTTTTCATTACTGAATGATTCAGCATTTTGAACGAATCGGTTGAGTCAAAGATTAAATGACCCATTCATAAACAACTGCCTCATTCTTGAATGAATCAGCCATTGGAATGAATCGTTTGAATGAATGAATCAATGACCCACTCAATAAGACGGTTACTTGACGCCACCTACTGGTGGTTTAGTTTAATTTTTAAAATATAATTTCCACTCCAACATTTCATATTTGTATTTTCAAAAAGTATTTAAAACAATCCCATAACATTAATTAATGCAGTTGTAATCAATCAAAAATATGCAGATTTACCTATGTCAAAGCTGCAATATTCTGAAAGGATATTGCTTCAGAACAAATTTATATTTCCACCACAAAAAAAAAAAAAAAAAATCCAGACAAGCTACTGTTTTACTCGTACAAGTGACTGATTTACTCTTGTCCACATGACGAGGCTTAATGTCGAGCCCTGTGTAATCTTAATGGGCCTCGTTTCAGTCACCATTTCATATTGTATGACAACAAAAACAGGAAAAATATATGAAACAATTTTATTGGGAATTTGGCTGTGATTAAAATATATTATGTGAGCAAAAGTGTAGCAGCAGAGAAGCAAACAAATGTAAAGGGCTGACACTTGGCAGAATGCGAATACAACAATGACATGATGAATATTCTAATTGCCATATGTCGTCATCTATCGACATTTAGCAGCATATATATATGTTTATATATATATATATATATATATATATATATATATGGCATTAAAAAATTAAAAATTGGCATTAAAAAGCATTAAAGGTGCCCTCGAATGAAAAATTTAATTTATCTTGGCATTGTTAAATAACAAGAGTTCAGTACATGGAAATGACATACAGTAAGTCTCAAACTCCATTGTTTCCTCGTTTTTATATAAATCTCATTTGTTTAAAAGACCTCCGAAGAACAGGCGAATCTCAACATAACACTGACTGTTACGTAACACCCCCAATATTTGCATATGCCAGCCCACGTTTCCAACATTATAAAAGGCATTAGACAAGGGCAGCCAGTATTAACGTCTGAATGTGCACAACCAAATCATCAGACTAGGTAAGCAAGCAAGAACAATAGCGAAAAATGGCAGATGGAGCAATAATAACTGACATGATCCATGATAACATGATATTTTTAGTGATATTTGTAAACTGTCTTTATAAATATTTCGTTAGCATATTGTATTAGGCTAATGTACTGTTAAATGTGGTTAAAGTTACCATCGGTTATTACTGTATTCACGGAGACAAGAGAGCCGTCACTATTTTCATTTTTAAACACTTGCAATCTGTATAATGCATAAACACAACTTCATTCTTTATAAATCTCTCCAACAGTGTAGCATTAGCCGTTAGCCACGGAGCACTATCAAACTCATTCAAAATCAGAAGTAAACAATATAACAGTATACAGTACTCACATAATCCGATGCATGCATGCCGCATGCATGACGAACACTTTGTAAAGATCCATTTTGAGGGTTATATTAGCTGTGTAAACTTTGTTAAGGCACTGTTCAAGGCAAGCGCGAGCTCTGTGGGCGTGGACCACAGGATTTAAAGGGGCCGCAGCATAAAATCGGCGCGTTTATAATGATGCCCCAAAATAGGCAGTTAAAAAAATTAATAAAAAAAATCTATGGGGTATTTTGATCTGAAACTTCACAGACACATTCAGGGGACACTTTAGACTTATATTACATCTTTTAAAAACATAATCTAGGGCACCTTTAAATTAGATTTGATGAAACCTGTAGAAACCCTGCTTAATGCTTCAGCATACCAAGACATTTTGGACAATTTCATGCCCCCAACTTTGTGGGAATAGTTTGGAGACGGCCGCTTCCTGTTCCAACATGACTGCGCACCAGTGCACAAAGCAAGATCCATAAAGACATGGATGAGCGAGTTTGGTGTGGAGGAACTTGACTGGCCTGCACAGAGTCCTGAACTCAACCCGATAGAACAACTTTGGGATGAATTAGAGCAGAGACTGTGAGCCAGGCCTTCTCGCCAACTTCACTGCCTGACCCCACGGTTCTTGAAGAAAAAATTCCCATAAACACACTACTAAACCTTGTGGAAAGCCTTCCCAGAAGAGTTGAGGCTGTTATAGCTGCTCCATATTAAACCCTACTGATTAAGAATGGGATGTCATTTAAAGTTCATGTGCACATAAAGGCAGGTGTCCCAAAACTTTTGTCAGTATAGTGTATGTGGATCAACTTTATGTATTTTCAACAGTTTCAATAAGAAAAATAACTTTTATATTGATTCAATGGATTTATTGCAAAATCTGAATTAGATTTTTTTAAATGTTATTATAACCTAAAGATGCTATGTGAAAGTTTGAAACAGAAAATAGTGGTTTTCTTCTTGCCACTTTCTTGGTAAAGAAAACACATTTTTACTCAAATTAATCAAAATGGATTTATAGCGTTTTGGACGTTTTGGAACCAAACTCTTCATATGTCTTATGTTTGTATGATAAGTATTCACTAAGTCGTTAGAAAATGAACTGTAACTATCAGAATGGACTTCATTGAGAAAGAGACTGCAGATCGTGCATCATGTTAGTTTTTTTTTTTTTTTTTTTTTTTTGCAAAAAGCACAACATTATGTGAGCAAAAGTGTGAGCAAAAGTGTTTTTACTGTGAGTGTACACAAATAAAAAGACATTTCATAGTTTTGAATGATGTTTAGCTCTTATGTGTATGTCCAAAATTGACAGTATTTTAAGTCTCTTTCGCACTGCTAAGAAAAAAACCGAGGTGGTATCACCGGTGTAACCGCCGACCCCTGATAGTTAATATGTTATGTTTTATTAGATATAAGTAACAGTTTGGATACCTTTATCGACAGAAAAGTGATCATTGTTATATAGCTCAACACGGCTAGTTTTGTCACGGTTAGTTTTGTTAGCTTGTCAAGTGGCTAACATAGCATAATCAGAAATATCTTTATTTGTAATAAAATATCGCATTTTCTCCACCACACAATATATTTTACAATATATTAGTCAAATTAACTGCATGCCATTTAGCAACACAAGTCATCCAGGTTTTATTAATATGATAATCTAATATCGATCATCGTTAGCTTATGTTATGACATAACATTCAACACACTCAATTGTATTTCAGTATGATTGTTTTGACAAAGTAAAACAATGCTGCATTACCACACAATTTTAATTTGTCAAATAAAAGAACCTGTATAATAATTCAGCACTTGAGGCTATTTCATTAGAATGAGATAAAATAATGTGAATTTAAGTGATCAAACTTAACTGTAACAAAGTTCAAGTTCAGGGAAGGAGGAGACAGGAAGCGGCAAACATTAAATTTAACTAATTATAATAGACATTGAAAACCACTGATTCAAAACAAAAGATTCGTAAAGCTTCGAAGCTTCATGAAGCAGTGTTTTGAAATCACCCTTCACTAGATATTGTTGAATAAAGTCATTATTTTGTTTGTTTGGTTTTTTTGTGTGTTTTTTTGGCACACAAAGTATTCTCGTCACTTCATAACATTAAGGCTGAACCACTGTAGTCACATGAACATGTTTTAAATATATCTTTACTACCTTTCTGGGCATTTGAAAGTCTAAATTAAATTGTCAATGCAGGCCTCACTGAGCCATCTGATTTTATCAAAAATATCTTAATTTGTGTTCTGAAGATGAACAAAGGTCTTACAGGTGTGGAACGACATGAGGGTGAGAAAATAATTACAGTGTTTTAATTTTTGGGTGAACTAACCCTTTAAATTTGCAATTGAATTGGAAACTGTGAAGAGTGACAGTAGCTGCGTTTCCATTACCCTTCAAATTGCGGAAATTGTAATTGCGAATTGAAATTACACTCAATGGAAACACGTCAATTTCGCGAAAACTCCCAAATGTCGCAAAAAGAAAAGTTTTTATGCTCGCATGAGGTGGTTTTTCAGGCAATTCGAAAAAGCAATATTTTGCAAAACTGCAATGGAAACTTTTTCGCATTTAGGTCAACTGACATACAGTCACATCATCATTCTTTAAAGATAGCGCGGTATGTTTGTACAGAAGATGAGACGGGGTGCTTTTCTTATTTATGCATCTCTTTCCTCGCGCCTCAGCTTCACGAGATGCAACGGGAGGATACAAGAAAAGAAAACGAGGACAGGGTAATCGAAGGAAATCTTATTTGTATATTGGAATATTCTTGATCCCTCGAGCATCAGTTTAAAGCTTCATCAGCCTCGAGGGATCTTATGTTATTGAAGTTTGACATCTAATAGTCTATTAATAGTATTAATCTATTAATAATTAACATAATAGAAACTAATAGTATTAGATGTCTGCACTAGGGCTGGACGATATATCGAATGCTTTTGTCACGCGCATTTCGTCAGTAAAGCCGGTTCCCTGATTACCGCTAAATCGCCATCACCTGCTTTCAAATGGAGAGGCATTTAATAGACAGAGCCGTAGTTCACCGACAAGCCACGCAATATCGCGTTCAATATCGACGGCGATTCATATCGATATTGAACGTGATATTGCGTGGCTTGACAGTGAACTATGGCTCTGTCTATTAAATGCCGCTCCATTTGAAAGCAGGTGATGGCGATTTAGCGGTAATCAGGGAACCGGCTTTACTGATGAAATGCGTGTGACAAAAGCATTCGATATCTCGCCCAGCCCTAGTCTGCACCTGTGCATCCTCGCTCATAGCTCCTCAGGAAGCTTTCAAACTCCTTGTTCCTCACCTCCTCATGGTGCATTTATAGAATTAAAATGGCCTTCGAGATTTTTTTTGATCGGTTTCCAGGTCACAGGCTGGAGTATTGAAAAGCACCTAGTAGGGCTGGGCGATATATCGCATGCGATTGTCATGCGCATTTCGTCAGTAAAGCTGGTTCCCTGATTACCGCTAAATCGCCATCACCTGCTTTCAAATGGAGCGGCATTTAATAGACAGAACCGTAGTTCACTGACAAGCTACGCAATATCGCATTCATTATCGAAGGCGATTCATCTGCAATATGAACGCGATATTGCGTAGCTTGTCAGTGATCTATGGTTCTGTCTATTAAATGCTACTCCATTTGAAAGCAGGTGATGGCGATTTAGTGGTAATCAGGGAACCGGCTTTACTGACGAAATGCGCGTGACAATCGCATGCGATATATCGCCCAGCCCTAGCACCTAGGGAAGCATATGAGGGAGAAGGGCTTCCAGAAGCCATGGCAAATATTACGCTCCAAATAAAGCTCTCAGAAAGAAGTATCTTTTTGAAAATGACTCATCACAAGAGTTTTAGTCGCATAACATTGGTTAATAGAAACACAGTCATTTCGCAAGTTTTTTATTGACATTTAGAAAATATTGCAAAAGTTTTGCGCAAATCTATAATGGAAATGCGGCTAGTGATAACCAACAGATGAGACAAAAAGCAACATTTTTTTTTTTTTTTTTAAGTACTTAATTGAGCAGTTTTTGCTCTGGTACCGAAATTAGTACGGTGAACCAAGAAATTTTACTGGTATTGGTACCGTGACAACCCAATTACTTTCTATTTACTGTGTTTTTATTGTTATTATTTTACAAATAGATGTGTTTTTCTCTGCTTGTGTATTGTATGAATATAAAATATCAAATTTATGTATATATCTCTGATGGACTGTTGTTGTGGTTTTGGTTGCCTCTTTGAGGCTGCTTGCTGATTATCCCATCTATAACGGCGACTCCCACACCAAACCCTAACCATACTGGGACTAGGGGATTTCCGACGGAGGGACGGTTGAATGAAAAGAGAATTTAAACATTTTTGAGCCTAACTGAATGTCTAATAAATGGAAATCTAATTCTAATCTAATTTTACTTAGACTCCACCTAAATTTAAAATGACAGTGTACCGCAAAATCGTCATACCCTTACATCCTTATTCATTTTAAAATTCTTTTAGTTTTATCTTTGATGTCTTATGTGAAAGTATTTCACTTCCATGTGGCTTTTTCCTTCCTTTAACAGGAAATCCAAAAGGTCAGAGACACCAGCAAATCCTAGATGAGAACACACTTGCCAACAACAGCGACCTCTCTATTCACTTCCAACTTAGTTTTCAAATCTGAACATTCCACCCAGGGAAGACTTTATGAAGTTTGATCAGTACTCCAACAAAACTGAATGTAAAATATGTTCATTACTAAATGGTGCAGACTAATATATTCCATGTTCAGTTTAATTATTGATCACGCATGTTACTTCATTCCAGGGCTAAAGCTAAAAAAGCATGTAAGATTCAACCAAGAAACACTCTTAACTCTCAAGGCCTTCTCTTTGAAACAGTTTGTTTTTATTTTTTATAATGAAGGAAGATTGTTATATCTTTGCTATATTTGCTGTATTGTTTGCTATATCTATTTGGTATTGATATATCTAACTAGCATGTTCCCTAATGTATTGCTTTTCCATGCTGATCTTTTTTGATGAATTTAATCATCTTTTATTATAAAATTTATCTTGGTTGCTGCTGTATACAAATAGGACAAGCAGCTTTACATTTGTGATATTTAAACATTCTAGCTATTATCTGCACATATGGCTGCTTTTATTCTAACAATTGCATCTGAACGTCTGACATAGTAATTAGTTAAGAAAAGAAGCTTTGCTCAACTTCTACAAATTCTTAAATAATGGTAATGGTTGCTTCCCATATGCTGGTGTCTTGAATTGCACAATCATGTTTCACATACACAAGTGAAATATTGTCCTCTTATTTTTTTTTTTTTTAATTATTATTATTTTTTTATTATTATTATTATTATTTTTTTTTTTTTTTTACAAAACATGTTTGTTTTATAAAGAGTTCAAAGGCAATACAGATGTTGTTTCAGATTTTTAGTGTAAGGCAGCTCATAAACACAGCCACAAGTCTTGTAGCAGTAGGTTTAGGACATGTTGTTGACACAAAGCTTTGTCTTATACAGCTGATCTTTAGCAGATGTTCAGATTGCTCCAGCAATTCTAATCTGCCCCTGTCAAAAAGGCAGTTAAATAATTTGGAAACCAAAATAAAACAATTTGTTTTTGTTTTTTTAAATATGAAACAGAGTAATTTTTTTCTTGTTTTGTTTACACCCTTATGTTTATCAGCAGTTAAAACATTTATATAAAGTGATTTCACATGATTAAATACCTTGATAGACATAAAATATTTGTTACCTTCCCATAATTGTCCAATGTCATGAGCTATGTGGTTCCAGTTTACCTGATATAATGTTATAACATAATAGATTGACTTAAAATGTGGTCTTGTTTTTTTTTTTTTTATTATTTAGCACATATACTCTGGCTGCAGTTTAGCAGAAGAAAGTTTGGCATCAAGTTTATATTTGATTCTCCAAAACCTTCAAAGTACTGTGTGTGACTTTTTGTCCATTGAGTGTGAAAACAATGTAATAAAAATGCAAATTGTGATGTATACACATACATGGTTTATCAAAATTGAACAAACGTTTTCTTAAAATTGCACAATTTTAAAGAAACCAAATGACCAGACACCAGCTGTTTTTGAAATGTAGAACGATCCCGTGTTTGTTGCGAAACTTCTAATAATTTAGGGGGAGGAGGGTTATGCTTATACAAGTTGACAGATTTTCTACTTCAGAGTTATTTTATTCCTTGGTGCATCGTAAACATTTAGTTGAAATAGACCTGTCAAACATTTGTGGTATATATGAAATCTGAGAAATGCATTTAATGTCTCAAATGTATAAACCAAATGTCACTGTTTTCTTTTTTTTCGTAAACTGTGTACATGTACCATGCAGGTGTAATAAAACTACGCTATTACAGTTAAGTATATGGCTGATTAGTTGTCAATGTAAATTTACATTGTGAATTTCACTTTGAATTCAGGCAGTGACTTGTGTATATCATTTTGGTATAATTAGGTGATATGGGAAAGACAAAAGAATCAACTGATCATCAAATTACATTTAAATTCCTATTCACAAAAAGTTCCAAAACTTTCATTGTACTTGATTAATGATAAGAAAGTGAATGGGCAGCTTCATTTTGGTTTGATTTTACAGTAGGTCTGTGTCTGTAAAATCACAATTCATTGTAGGTTAAAATCCTTTGTGAATGTCTGTAGTGGTCACTGAGTCAGATATGGGAGTCTCACTGGAGTGGTAAACCATTTTTTTTATTCCAGGAAATTGTTGATATTAATGAAATATTAAAGCTCTCAGCTGAACAAATTCTAGTGCTTAAATTTATTCAAATATTTTAACAGCAATCAAGCAAGTGTCCACAAGCTTAAGATTGTGATAAATAAAAATGTATAATACAGAAGTGCAAATTGTAACAAATAAAATATTTAGAAATGAGGCAAATGTGAAAGTGAACTCAACAAAAGAAGCAAATTGCTGGCTAAAATGCACAACACTGAGATGAAAACACCACAAACAACACAATGGACTGCATAGGTGAACTAAGTGACCTTTTGAAGCAGGCTGTTATACACAAGCTATTAATTGCTGATGATCTCAAAAAAAAAAAAAACACCTTGATGCTTCACTCCCAAACAATGCTGTGGGTCTTCTCAAAGGCTAACATATGAGAATCATACCATGTGTCCTTCTTAACTCATTTAAAAGTTATAATAAATTAGACAATCTAAAATCAGTTACAACAGTGGAGTTAAGTGATATGTTGCTGGGTGTGAATATCAGAGCACGGCTACACCACCATCACAGCGGCTGGTGATCATGTTACCGATCTCCGTCCATGTGTCCAGGTGGGGGTCATAGATTTCGACCGAGTCTACAGTAACTGGTGCTGAAAAGTCCCTACTAGTGGTTCGACCACCTACCGCATATAACAAACCATTAACGGCTGCAACTGTTACCCCAGCGCGCGGGATGGCCATCGGCGCCACCTCCACCCACTTCTCCTGTAAGAAGAGAGCCATAAACAGCATTAAAAGGAAAAGTCAAAACATTTGCATAAAGGTTCAACTTGATATTTGTGGACCAGACTTTATGGAATCCTAACCTCCTCTAGGCAATATTTTTCCACAGTGTCCAATGATCCCAGTGCCTCATTCCAGCCTCCTACAGCATATATGCAGTTATTGAGACTAGCTACACCCACGTACGCCCGTCGGGTCACCATTACAGGCAGGGCACTCCAGCGGCGAGAGATTGGGTCGTAAACCTCAGCCGAGCGCAGCTCCGTACCCTCATCGCTGATGCCACCGATCACATAGATGAAGCCTGGAACATTCACACACCATACTAAAGACAAGGGCCTGCATACTTTTTCCATACTTCCACAGTGCATTTTAGTGCTTTTGGTTCCATTGTCCTGAAGTCAATGTGGTTTTGGTTAAATGCCTGAAATAAGATCTGTGGTGAACACAAGCTCAAGATATGTTCAGGTTTTATTCTACGACATAAAATACATCATTAAAGGGATAGTTCACCCAAAAATGAAAATTATCCCATGGTTTACTCACCCTCAAGCCATCCTAGGTGTATATGACTATCTTCTTTCAGACAAACACAATCGGAGATATATATATATTTTTTAAATATCCTTAGTCCTCAAAGGTTTATAATAGTTGTGAATGAGGGGTCGCGTTTTGAAGCCAAAAATAATGCATCCATCCATAAAAAAAAAGTAATCCATACGACTCCAGGGGGTTCTTCTGAAGCAAAGCGCTTTTATAAGAAAAATATCCATATTTAAAATTTTATAAATTCAAATAACTAACTTCCGGTGGATGATCGTACACAGAATCGGTATGTGGCGGAAGAGTATCCTTTGACCTGACGCACAACAACGCACAATGACGAAAGCAGAGGTGCAGAGGATAGAGCAAAATAAATCACCGGTCAAGGATTATAAGTCTAAAATAATAATTTTTAAAGAGAAATGTTAGAGGATTTTGATATAAAAAAAGAGGATCTTAAATTTGTTGCACAGCCCTATTTGTTTGAACCGCGAGAGGCGTCTAAGCTTACAATACTCCAACATCCTGTGTCATACATCGCACCAGAGGATTACTTATCTGGCACAAGTCGACTTGCGCATTCTGTGTACAGTCATCCGCCAGAAGCTAGTCAATTGAATTTATAAAGTTGTAAATATGGATATTTTTCTTACAAAAATGCATTGCTTTGCTTTATAAGGCCTTTATTAACCCCCTAGAATCGTATGGATTACTTTTTTTTATGGATGGATCCATTATTTTTGGCTTCAAAACACAGCCCCCCATTCACAACCATTATAAACCTTGGAGGACTAAGGATATTTTTTAAATATATCTCCGATTGTGTTCGTCTGAAAGAAGATAGTCATATACACCTAGGATGGCTTGAGGGTGAGTAAATCATGGCATAATTTTCATTTTTGGGTGAACTATCCCTTTAATACCTGCTTGTGATTTTTAAAAAGATTTTACTAGTCTCACACTCTTGCAAACTATTCTAATTCAAACTTATAAGGAAAATGTTTTTAAATAAAGACTAAAAGAGTTGTTGGAAGCTTGGTGATGGTGACTGTAGTGTAGTTCATTTATAGCCTACATTTAGCTTCAGCTTCAAAATTCTTAAAAGTTGTTCATTTGTGAAGATTTTCTTTTGAAAAATGTGTAAGAATCACAAAACTTTCTCAGAGCTTATTTTCTGCAATAATCCAAAAGCCAATGTAAAAAATCCTATTGGGTTTTTGTTGAGGGAACCATGCTAACTTCTGGGTGGGCCTACAAAAATATGTAATCACTGCAGCGCTTTACAGTTATGTCCAGTTTGTGAAAAAAAACAATCTTTTGTATCTGTTCTTTTTAGTGAACTGAATGAACATTTTAAACAGGTTAAGGCTTTGTCACAATTCACATTTTTTTCATCATCATTTGACATTTATACCCTCAAAATCTGAAACTATTGGTTATTCTAACATCACATCGTTTGACACTGTACAAGTTTGCCACTGCAATGTGCACAAGTTGTGCTAACCTTGCTCTGTAGAGCAGAGAGTGAAAAGCCTTTTTGATGAAAGAAGAGGTATAATGTTAAAGTAAAGAATCATGCACAATTAGGAGAAATGTATTATAAAAGTAAAAAGGGTCCAATTTTATTTTATGTTGATTTTAATGCTACACTATTTGAAATAAATGGGTTTATGAAACAAAGTGGGTGTTTAAATCAAATATATTAAACCTTTAAAAGTCATTTATTGGTCATTAATATGGTTCCATGAGGACATACCTTGCAGCTCACAGCAGCCAAAATAATATCGAGGAACAGCCAAGCTTCCAATAACCTCCCATTTATTTTCTGCTGGGTCATATCGTTCCATGGTCTTCCCAATTTCCGATCCAATCCAGCCACCTGAAACGATAAACGTTTACATGTATGCATTTGGCTGACACTTTTATCCAAAGTAACTCATATTGTCCCCAATGTGTACATTTTATCAATTCATGCATTACCAGGGAACCCATGACCTTGGCGTTGACAGAGCTATGCTGAACTACAGGAATGTTGCAAAATGCATTCATGCAATCAATCAATCATGATGTTATAGTGCAACTGAACAAAACCCTGAAGAGAGCAGCAGACTCACAGTGGGAGTGAAGTTGCCCTGCCAGAAAGCATCTAAATTTGCATACCAATTGCATAAAGAGCTCCATGACACGAACAAACTCCGACCCCACAGCGTGGATAGGTCAGAGACGCCACTGCCGCCCACTGCTTGGTCACTGGGTCATACCGCTCCGTACAGTCAAAGATCATGGAATCTTTTTCTCCTGTGCAATACAAGATGGCTGTATATTTTTCATTGTCTCCTGAAAATCATATTCTAAATACTATTTTAGTACATTGCTATGAGGTTGCTAGAGAGTTCTGTATGTATGCTAGGGTGCTTTAAATGACGGCTTAATAGCCTAATGGCATACACCCATATTCTCTATTCTGGTCTCTGGTCTCTAGACTCTAGATCTCATTTTCAGTGTAAATGCATATAATGATAACTAAAACTAAAAAGTTATAATAATCATTCTCATTCTATGAGAATAGTGAAGTCCACACCACATCTATAACGATAACGACACAAAGGAATGATTTTGTTGGAATAATTTCAGAACTATTTTTCCAGGTGAAGAAAGATAAAAGCAGACAACATAACTGCAGCACACGCTAATAATATGCAGAATGATATTGCTGGTGTGGATGCTAATATAGTTTTTGTTATAGTTATTGTTTTTGGTGTAAATGGGCCTTAAGTCTACAAGGTTCTGTTTTCTCAAGTATAAGTTAGTAGAAGTAAAATGGAAGTTTTAAATTTTAGTAGAGATACTGATGCTTCCTTTTAAAAATGATGCACACTATTTGGACAAAAGTACTGGGACATATTGTGAATTCAATTGTGGTACTGTGATAGGATGTCATCTATGCAATAAGTTAGTTTGTGGAATTAAATCCCTACTAGATATTCCATGGTCAATTGTAAGTGGCATTATTAGAAAGTGGAAGTGTTTAGAAACAGTAGCAGGGTCACCAAGTGCTAAGGCACTTGGTGAGTAGAAGTCACCAATGCTCTGATGATTCCATAGCTGAAGACTTCCAAACTTCTACTGGTGTAACAAATGTAGCGGTTATTACTAAATTTATGGATGAAATATGAATATAATAATTCATAAGGTTATGAATAAATTATGATTCATATATCGACCCAACGGGGAATTAAACATATATTGTGAATCAATTACAACGAATTATAATCAATTACATATATGATTAGTTCTGGTTTAATAATTATTTAGAGAAACTGTTCGTTTGTCCAGCAAACTAAGTCCCTCACAGAATATTATAAACAGAGTTATTCTCTGGCCATGAAAATAACTAAAGCATAAAGCGATCGAAAAACGTTAAAGTGACTTGGTCTTCAGTTGAAAGAACGAACAGAACAATCGAGCATGAATTAAAGTGTTTAATATATGCAGCTATGACTGAGATTATACGTCTAAAATATATACAGAAGGTATACACATATATATGCACAAGAGTGAAAATGAAGAAAAGACATGGAAAGAAAGATGATCAAAGGATGGCAAATTCTTTGTTAAACCTTTTTGAGAGAGAGCCAGCACAGAAATCAGTTTAGACAAATTCAGATAAATGATAATACTTGCTTATTGGTTCAAGTCCGTGTGTAGCAGTTTCAATGCGCCTGGCTGGGTTGGTCCTTTCAGAGAGGGTTTCTCCGGCGGGGTTTTCAAAAGAGGTTTAAGCTTAAGTAACTTAGCCGAAGAGAGAGAGAGTCTAAGGAAGTGGTCCTCCCGAACTGCGCGCGTGGTTGTGAAGCGCGGTCACCTGAGGCGTCCGTGCACAAGGTGCTCGTGAGTCAGTCGGGAGACGAAGGAGAAGAAGAAGAGAACGCGAAGAGGTGTGTGTCGTTGTCTTTATGGAAACCCAAGCTAACACACCTCCTGAATTGTAGCGACCAATAGATGCGCTGCACTATTTGGCGGGCAAAGTTGCTTTGTTTGGTCTCCTAGCTGAATTTGCATACTTGATGATTATCCGATCGGATTTCGAGATGGAGTACGTTCTTCACAGGATCATTAAACACATAGAAAAATGCACTTGTCCGTTTTGTGACATGTCTCAATGAATAGCTCAAGTCCGGAGCTTTAAAACGAGATCAAACTCGATAGGTCGGAAAGGCATAGGGAAGAAGTTATGGTTTACAGACAGAATTCCACTATTACCATGCACACTAGCACAAATACACTCCTTTAAACACTAGGAAACATGCATACGCTTCAAAATACAGGATGAGTATATGTTGGCATAATTTGTATTTTACATATACAGTCACAAATGTATGTTTGTGAGTTTCTGTATGTGTCTGTGTGTGTGTTTTTGTGTGTCCCTGTGTGTGTGGGGTGTTGGAATGTGGATCTGGTCAGTCTCTGGGGGGGGTGCTCCTTTTGAAGTCACCAAAGTGAGGAAGTTGGACTTTTCTGTTTACTATCGCAGGCCCACAAACCTGCCGAAAGTCACAGCCGTCCGGCGCCGATTTAGTGATTTATAAACAAAGTTCACCAGGTTAAAAGCGTTCTGAAAACTCCAAAGTTTATTGACTCTGAACGGATCCATCCAGGCGTTACACTGGCATTAATAACAGAAAATATCAAAAACTGTCTGGCGAGAGCTTCATGGAATGGGTTTCCAATGTCGAGCAGCTGCATGCAAGCCTCACATCACCAAGTACAATGCCAAGTGTTGGAAGGAGTGAGGTAAAGTATGCAGCCACTAGACTCTGGAGCAGTGGAAATGTGTTCTGTGGAATGACGAATCATGCTTCTCTGTTTGGCAGTCTGATGGGCGAGTCTGGGTTTGGCCGATGCCAGGCGAACGTTACCTGCCTGACTGCATTGTACTAACTGTTAAAAGTTTGGTGGAGGAGGGATAATGGTATGGGGCTGTTTTTCACAAATTCGTGGGAACGGTTTGGGGATGGCCGTTTTCTTTTTCCAGCATTACTGTGCTCCAGTGCAAAAAGCAAGGTCCATAAAGACATTGGATTGGATGAGTTTGGTTTGGAAGAACTTGACTGGCCCGCACAGAGCCCTGACCTCAACCCCATCGAACACCTTTGGCATGAACTGAAACAGAGGTTGTGAGCCAGGTCTTCTCAATCAACATCAATGCCTGATCTCACAAAAGCTCTACTGGATGAATGGTCAAAAATTCCCAAAGAAATATTCTAAAATCTTGTGGAAATCCTTCCCAGAAGAGTGGAAGCTGCAAAGGGAGGGACCAACTGTATATTAATGTCTATGTATTTAGAATGCAATGTCATTACAGTCCCTGTTGGTGTAATGGTCTTAATACTTTTGTCCATATAGTGTATTTCATAGAGGGTGCAGCCAAGAAGTCATTTTTGCATGGGCCCTAATAATATTATGTGGCAACACAATAGAAAGTACACAAAAATATAAACCCACACACTTACCCCCCACTACATATATCATGCCTTCCAGTACCGCCACTCCGAGTCCACTGCGGGCCTGATGCAGGGAAGACACGGTGGTCCAGTACTGACTGAACGAATCAAAGCGTTCAACACAGCTCAAAGCTCGACTGTCACTCCATCGGCCACCCTGCAGACGAGTGTAACCACCTGAAAGACAGAAGGAGAAAGAAGATGAATTGGATGAACATGACTAATGGCTTGAATACACTATACAAATTTTGCCAAGATTTTTGCACCGATTTACAGTCTGGAAGAGTCGACGATAGTTGCAGAAAGTCTGCAGATTTAGAAAAAAGAGCTATATAAATAAAGGTGATTTTACTTGACAGATTTCACTGAAAATTGCGTAGTGTATAATTGGAATAGACTTTTGATTTTTTAGCTTCAGATTATAATTCCATTCATTTAACAGTATTTCAAACATATTTGATATTTTAGAACACATTGTTTTCATGTGTCTCCTAGCAACAATGCATGAGTTCGTGCTTCTGCATTATTTTGTTGTGTTCAAAATGACTTAAAAATCTAGTATGGTGTGATCCTCAGTTGTTTAGTGTATGATGCCCAGTTCTATTATGTACTAAAAAGTTGGCACGTGTACGATGCCTAGTGTTTAAGCCTGTTAACTGTCAGTGTCCCGGTAGCGGGACATTTGGCATTTCTTTTTTTCCCCATCACTTATTTTTTGTAATCATCATAAATTTGGTATCATTTGGACCCTTAAACACTCAAAATTAGTTTGTTTAAAAATTCAAATCAGTTTCAAATTGGACATTGCATTGTCATGGAAACCTTTTAGCAGGCTTAATTTTTGTGATATCAACTTTGGAACTTAATAACTTGGTAAGTCATGACTTTGATTTTCTATCAATTTAAGTTCAAATTATTTAGTAAAATATATATATAGTAGTCAACATCTGAAGTGGATCAAAAAAGTTAATCAAAGTTCTCCTAAGAACGAAGCTGTCCTAAGAAGGAGGTTTTAGGACAACTTTGATGAAAGGTTTTGATCCACTTCAAATGTGAACTACTGTATATACAGTGGGTACGGAAAGTATTCAGACCCCCTTAAATTTTTCAATCTTTGTTACATTGCAGCCATTTGCTAAAATTATTTAAATAATTTTTTTTCCCTCATTAATGTACACACAGCACCCCATATTGACAGAAAAACACAGAATTGTTGACATTTTTGCAGATTTATTAAAAAAGAAAAACTGAAATATCACATGGTCCTAAGTATTCAGACCCTTTGCTGTGACACTCATATATTTAACTCAGGTGCTGTCCATTTCTTCTGATCATCCTTGAGATGGTTCTACACCTTCATTTGAGTTCAGCTGTGTTTGATTATACTGATTGGACTTGATTAGGAAAGCCACACACCTGTCTATATAAGACCTTACAGCTCACAGTGCATGTCAGAGCAAATGAGAATCATGAGGTCAAAGGAACTGCCTGAAGAGCTCAGAGCCAGAATTGTGGCAAGGCACAGATCTGGCCAAGGTTACAAAAAAATTTCTGCTGCACTTAAGGTTCCTATGAGCAAAGTGGCCTCCATAATCCTTAAATGGAAGATGTTTGGGACGACCAGAACCCTTCCTAGAGCTGGCCGTCCGGCCAAACTGAGCTATCGGGGGAGAAGAGCCTTGGTGAGAGAGGTAAAGAAGAACCCAAAGATCACTGTGGCTGAGCTCCACAGATGCAGTCGGGAGATGGGAGAAAGTTGTAGAAAGTCAACCATCACTGCAGCCCTCCACCAGTCCAGGCTTTATGGCAGAGTGGCCCGACGGAAGCCTCTCCTCAGTGCAATACACATGAAAGCCTGCATGGAGTTTGCCAAGATGGTGAGAAATAAGATTCTCTGGTCTGATGAGACCAAGATAGAACTTTTTCACCTTAATTCTAAGCAGTATGTGTGGAGAAAACCAGGCACTGCTCATCACCTGTCCAATACAGTCCCAACAGTGAAGCATGGTGGTGGCAGCATCATGCTGTGGGGGTGTTTTTCAGCTGCAGGGACAGGACGACTGGTTGCAATCGAGGGAAAGATGAATGCAGCCAAGTACAGGGATATCCTGGACAAAAACCTTCTCCAGAGTGCTCAGGACCTCAGACTGGGCCGAAGGTTTACCTTCCAACAAGACAATGACCCTAAGCACACAGCTAAAATAACGAAGGAGTGGCTTCACAACAACTCTGTGACTGTTCTTGAATGGCCCAGCCAGAGCCCTGACTTAAACCCAATTGAGCATCTCTGGAGAGACCTAAAAATGGCTGTCCACCAACGTTTACCATCCAACCTGACAGAACTGGAGAGGATCTGCAAGGAGGAATGGCAGAGGATCCCCAAATCCAGGTGTGAAAAACTTGTTGCATCTTTCCCAAAAAGACTCATGGCTGTATTAGATCAAAAGGGTGCTTCTACTAAATACTGAGCAAAGGGTCTGAATACTTAGGACCATGTGATATTTCAGTTTTTCTTTTTTTAATAAATCTGCAAAAATGTCAACAGTTCTGTGTTTTTCTGTCAATATGGGGTGCTTTGTGTACATTAATAAGGAAAAAAATGAATTTAAATGATGTTAGCAAATGGCTGCAATATAACAAAGAGTGAAAAATTTAAGGGGGTCTGAATACTTTCCGTACCCACTGTATATATATATATATATATATATATATATATATATATATATATATATATATATATGTACAATACATTTAGTTTAGTACATTTGCTTAACACTAAATATTTTTGTAAGCACTTCTGCAATAATATGCTGGGTGTCCTCTTTAAAAAAAAAAAAAAAAAAAAAAAAAAAAGACCATCCTTAGGTCTGTATTCCAAAGCATTCATGAATTACAACCATTTCAGTTCAGATCTATGCTCAATAGACAGTTAACAGGTTAAAATCAAAATGATTTGAAAATTTGTGTAGTGTATTCCAACCTTAAGACAAATATTACAGCTGCACATTGGCGAAAGAGTTTACGTACCAATGGCATAGAGGTACTTGCGGGCTTTTCTCCTGGGCCGGGTCTTGGCCGTTTGCAGAAGGCTGAAAGGTTTGCTCTCTTTAGGGGACTTGTTGACTTCAGTGTACTCTCTCAGAAGGGTTTGCAATGCAACTCGCAGACTGAAGTCAGAAATACCTGTCAGGGAAAGTTTCATCAAGAATGTGTGCACAAAAACAGACATAATAAAACAAATAATTCCAGCTCTAAAGTATGACTGGATGAGCCACATTTGTTGAAAAATAGACAAGATATGGACACCTACACATTAATTCAATTCTATATCGATAATGAACTTTACTTTATTTATTTCACTGCATTATTTTATTTCTGTTTATATAACCTTGAAATCACACCTTTTCTTTTCTTATTGTTTTCAAACTATTTTTTATTATGCTTCATTTTTAAATCCTCTTAAAATGTATATGTAACACATTTTGAAATACCATCATATATAAATATATATTTTAACGTATTTGCTTTGCCTTTATTATTTGACAGAATATTTTATTCAGATTATTATTAATAATAAATGTAATTATTTATCCTTTGTGTTTACATGTATTACTGCTGCCATTGTTTAAAAAAAAAAAAAAAAAAAAAAAAAACACCTCTCAAATCTGTAACAGTGACTTGACCACTGTTACCACAGCTATACTTTCAGTCAGAAAAGTAAGAAAACTTGTTTCTGACCCTGAATAAAAAATAAAAAAGGTAATTGCAATTATCTCACAATTCAGACTTTTTTCTCAGAATTGCATGATATAGGGCCCTATTTTAACAATCTAAGCACATGGTCTAAAGCGCACGGCGCAAGTTGCTTAGGGCGTGTCTGAATACACTTGTGCTAGTTTAAGGACGGGAAAAATTGAGCGCCAGGCCTATGGTCTAAAAGGGTTGTCCCTATTCTCTTAATGAGTAATGGGTGTGTTTTGGGCATAATGTGCAATAAACCAATCAGAGTCTCATTTCCCATTCCCTTTAAAAGCCAGCTGTGCTCATGCCATGGAGGATTCGCTATTTACATAGCGGAATTTGCAAGCGGAAAAACTAAATGCTTCTCTAGTGAGGAAACAGATCTGCTCGTAAACGAGATTAAAGCAGATCATCTACGAGAAAAGCAGGATTCCACCAAAGCATTTTTATCTTTATGCACACAATAATAATCTTTTACATTGTAATCCTTTTATTTTTAATATTTGGCATGTTTGTGTGCTGCTGCACATCCCTGTGTGTGTAATAAGCAGAGTGTATGCACGTTGTGCACCCGCATGTAGGCGCATATTACTTACATGCTCTTTAAATAACAAAACAAATATTGCACCATTGACTTTAGACCAGGTTTCAGTTGGTCAATGGCACAGTCTATTTCAGTTGCCTCAAAATAGTAATGCACCAACAATGCCCCTGAACACACCTCGTTTTCAGACCAGCACGCCCATGGGCGCACTAATAGGTGCAAATGCATTTGCTATTTAAACAACGTGGCACAGGACGTGAAAATGATGTGAAAATGATAACTGCGTCGGGATGAAACTAGCAAAAAACACGTGTGTTGCACCTGGCGTCGCATTGCACCGGGTGTATAATTGGGCCCATAAACAAAAAATTCTAACAAAAAGTCAGAATTGCATGATAGAATTTTGCAGTTGCGAGTTATAATCAGAATTGCATGTTATAAAGTCAGAATTGCAAGTTTATATTTCAAAATTTCGAGAAAAGTCAGAATTGAGAGATATAAACTCGCAATTGCGACAAAAAATAAGTGAATTGCAAGAAAAAAAATCAGAATAAAAGTCAGAACATGAAAAAATGTTTTCATTCATTAGTCACACTCATCTGAAACCGTATCTCTCGCTCACCCTCAATGTACTTGTAGAGTCTCTGTGGTGACAGCAGAGGGAAGCGCACAGGTTCCAAAACTTCGACCACATGCTTCTTCCTGTGGGGCACGTTGTGGTGCAGCCAGTCCATAGCAGCCGTGAACACTTGATACTCATCTTCGATCCTGAGCTCCTCACTGCGGAGCAACTTCACCAGCTGATCTTTTGACAAGCTTGAGAACTCTTCTGAGGAGCAAACCTGACACCAGACACATGACTGAACATGATTTGAAGGTTTTGATTGATTCTCAAAACCACAAAATACTGACAGTCATGGAGGCTGAGTATTTGGGTCTATAAAAAAATCACTGTAGAACAACAGTGGGCAGTACTGACAATAGTAAGTCATTTAACTGGGTGACTTTCTATACTTATTACAGGTTCAGCCTTCCTGAATGTTAAAAACAAAGAAGAAAACAATGCAGAGAATATTTGAAACAGAAAACTTGAGTCAATAAACCCACCTCTAGAAAGTGGACGTGGATGTAGTCTTCAGTGAACTTTAACAGCTCCATATAGGCGATCTGCTCCAAAAAGCGATAAATCCCGACACAGTTGGATGGGTCCATATGAGCCCGGAGAAATTCTCCACATATATCCACCACCTCACTCAACTGCAGCATGTCTGCAGCCACCATCAGCTCTTGCACAGTGTCCACTGTCACATCAATAGAGCCTATCAGGAGCAAAAGAAGTGCTTCTTGTAATATGTTTAGCATTCATGTAGACAACAGAGGATGAAACAATTTGTTTTGGGTTTTTTTCTTTCAAATTGAAAGAATTTTTTTTTTTTTTTCACACTATTTAACAGAAAAGTTTTTATCCAAAGAAACTTATGTTATGTTTTTTAAAGGTCCAGTCCCCTGGACACAATAGACCTAAAACTTATGTAATATTTTAAAATGTATTTTTTAATAAAAACTCTAAAACTGATCAACTTTTCAATGATTAAAACTAGCACAGTCTAATAAACTGTTATTCAGAGATAGCAGACATAATGAAGCATACAATGGTGAATCTTTGGCTGGTATTGAAAAATTAAGTTTAATATCTTAAGTTTAAGCCTTGGAATGTCCACTGGGTGTAGTGGATCTGGAGCAGTTGCTCGTGAGATATTTAGCATGCTAAATATTTAGACCTGTCTGTGAATCGTGTACTGTCTGAGTAGGTACTACATTTTAATTTACATTTTAATTTACTTCACGACCGTTAAAAAAGTATGTTCTACACAAGTATATATATATATATATATATATATATATATATATATATATTTTTTTTTTTATTATATATATATTTGTAGTATAAATTACATTCGGACGCACATCCGAAATGTTGTCGACACGTTACCTACCAGCGTCAGTTATGTCACTTCACTTCCAGTCATAAATCCCCTCCCATGGCCTCATGGGATAGTAAAGTGTCCATCGAATACGCACTTTAGAATCTCGGTGGTCATCTGGGGACTTTACACCTACGTTTTTTTGATTACAATGTATTTTGACATACTACTCTTCTGGCTTACTGTTTTTTGCATACTATACAGTAGGGAAGTATTTGATTTTGGACACAGCGATGGTCCTGCAGTGAGAAATGTGTTTTGACTGGAAATTTAATCAGTGACAATCTGCAGCCAATGAGAGAACAAGATACAGGGCAAGAGAAATTTCAGAGGGAGGAGTCATAGACCTGAAACCGAATATCAGCAAGCATGGCTCCTCCTTTATATTATTATTTTTTTTCTTTTTTTCACTGCAAATCAGCACACAGACAACTTTAATTGTAAGCTTCTTGCAGGGTACCTTTTTTAACAGGAAGAAATCCAGTCTCGCACAAGAACTACTGTATCACGCATGATTTACATTATTTCTTGTGTCACTTCTCGCTAGGGTTAAAACGGTTCTCAGTAAAAAATCAAGTCAAGTCAAGTCACCTTTATTTATATAGCGCTTTTTACAATGCAGATTGTGTCAAAGCAGCTTCACAGTGATAACTGGTAAATAATTTTGACTGCACAGCAGCTCTAGAAGAAAATGGTGTCACTATCCAGCTTAAATAAATTCAGTATTGATTCATTCCATTGTAAAAATCAATAGTTATTAATTTAGGTAATTTATATATATATATGTCAGCACTGGAGAAAACAGTGATGTCATCGTCCAGCTCAGTTCTGTTTGCATACAATGGTGTCAATGCAGGCAGATCAAAAACATTGTTGAATATCAAAAGTCCCTAACTAAGCAAGCCAAAGGCGACAGTGGCAAGGAACCCAAACTCCAACAGGTGACATCAGGTGACCAACAGGCAACAAAAATGGAGGAAAAAACCTTGGGAGAAACCAGGTTCAGTCGGGGGACCAGTCCTCCTCTGGCCAACACTGAACAGTGCATGATTATGATACAGGCAGCGTTACAGGTCATAAGTCTGATTAGAATCGCAACAGTCAAAATACTTAATCCAGTTCCATCTAGTTGAAGATTGTATTCATCACACTGTTATGGGATGGTTTGTCGGGAATCTGTGCCACTGGCTATCATGTCAGTGAGGCCTTCAAAGGGGATAATCTAGTTGACCCAATCTCTGCTAACACTTCAGGGCTGCTTTGTCATCGTGTCTAGCCACAGGTTCTCCATCTGATCTGGATACGGTCAAGATCCAGCTGACTACGGTAAACCTCTGAATAAACAGAGAAACTAATATTAGTGTAGATTCCATTCTTCTTCAGATGTAATGAGTACATCCGGTGTTAAAGGAAGTGTTCCCGGTTCCGGCTGACCTAATTTATGCAGCCTAACAATCCTTTAACGAATGTGAAAACATAAATTAATAATATGTTATGTGTATGCCAGATTAAAGAGATGTGTTTTTAGTGTAGATTTAAACTGACAGAGTGTGTCTGCTTCCCGAACAATGCTAGGAAGACTGTTCAAAAGTTTAGGTGCTAAAAAGGAAAATTATCTACCGCCTGCGGTTGATTTTGATATTCTAGGTATTATCAACTGGTCAGAATTCTGAGATCGCAATAGATGTGAAGGACTATAATGCGTTAAGAGCTCGCTCAGATACTGGGGAGCTAAACCATTTAGTGATTTGTAAATAATTAGCAAGATTTTAAAATCTATACGATGTTTAATAGGGAGCCAATGCAGTGTTGACAGAACTGGGCTAATATGGTCATACTTCCTTGTTCAAGTAAGAACTCTAGCTGCTGCGTTTTGTACCAGCTGTAGTTTATTTATCAAGCGAGCAGGGCAACCACCCAGTAGAGCATTACAGTAATCTAGCCTTGAGGTCATAAACACATGAACTAACTGTTCCGCATTTGTCATTGAGAGCATATGTCGTAGTTTAGATATATTTTTAAGTTGGAAGAATGCGGTTTTACAAATGCTAGAAATGTGGCTTTCAAATCAGAGATTGGTATCAAAGAGCACACCCAGGTTCCTAACTGACGACGAAGACTTAACAGAACATCCATCAAGTGTTAGACAGTATTCTAGGTTATTACATGCAGAAGTTTTTGGTCCAATAATTAGAATCTCTGTTTTTTCTGAATTTAGTAGTAGGAAATTACTTTTCATCAATTTTTTTATATCAGCTATGCATTCCATTAATTTTGTTAGGTAGTAAGTTTCGTAAGGGTGTGAAGAAATATAGAGCTGAGTATCATCAGCGTAACAGTGAAAACTAACGCCATGCTTCCTAATGATATCTCCCAAGGGTAGCATGTACAGAGTGAAAAGCAACTGTCCTAGTACTGAGCCTTGCGGTACTCTATTGTAGGAACTGTGGACGAACCAGACAATTGAATCATTCAGATGATTCTTTTAAACATAATCCTAATTCAGAATCAAGTTCCGACTCCAGCTCGTCTGCGGAGTAAACCCAGGCGGATTAATTTTATGACACCCCACGCTCCTGATAGCAGGAGGAGTGACAAACCAAATGGTCACCAGGAAGATAAGATTCTTTGATCACCCAGATCAAAGAAACAGAGGAAACAATGCAGGCCCCATTTGTTCTCTAAAAGACCTAACCTCACAGAAAACTCAACAGAGACTGTTCTACAAATAAAACTGCTTCGAAATTGTTCCAACAATTTTAATGGACTTATCAAACATCTTTTAACTACATACATTTTGCATTATGTGTCCACAAGTACTACCTGTAAACAGTTAGGCTTTAGAACACTCACAATTCATGTAAATATGTTAACTCTTGACTGAATGACTGAAAGTATGCCTTATTTGGACTTGATTTATTTCTTTTCATCTTTCCTATATCCTGACTTGAATGAAATCTGTTTAAAATGTATTGTATTCCATTTAATAGAAATTATGTTAAAATGACACTCTGCTGAAGCAGAAACAGGATGTAACACCTATGTGTTATTGGGGGCAGAGAAAGGCCCTTTTGAAACAGGACAATGTCTGATTGGCCAAAACTCCTCAGAGGTGTGACAAACAACTAAGTTTAAATTGTCATTGCCAGATAGAAGGAGTTGGTTAGTTCTGGTCAAGGAAAACAGAGCAACAGAAGAAAGAACCGGTCAGCCATGACCAGAGTACCAAGAACAATGGAGTAACAAGAAGAACAGACAAGCCGCTCATTTCAAGCCATCCAACTTCCACTCACTTTTCTTTTCTTTCTTTAATTTTCTTTTCCGTTGAAAGTCTCGTGTTCTAAGTTTTGCACAAAGTTCAACCAACGACTTCTGCCGCTTCAACTTTAACTCCAGCGACAAAGAGACTTCCCTTTAATTTTTCAGCAAGCTCAAACGTGATTGGGTTCTACCGAACACAACACGGACCTTGAATACCCTGCGACAACTCATCGACTTGGAAAACCCTTCTCTACACGCCAACGAGGGATATTCACATTCAAAGTCAACGCAAGCAAGTACCTCCAGATTAAAACTGAACTGGTGCATTTAATGATTCATGGTTCGTTCAGGTCAGATCTTCTGAAAAGCATAACTTTGCTAGGAATTCATCATATCACACTCTCTCTCTCTCTCTCTCTCCTAAACTCTTTCTCTCTCACTTCCTGCCTTACTGCAACGCGTATGAATGAATGTATGTATGTATGTGTGTGTTCGTGGTAGATTAGCTTGTGTTAGAATAAATAAAATCTCTTGTAGATTTTAAAAGAAAGTGTCTTGTATTATGTGCTTTATGATTTAATGTCTTAAACTGTGATCTTAAAAGGTTACCGTGCTCTAATCAGTGTTTTCACGATACAAGAGTTTATTACGGCTCGAGCAAATGAATGCTGGACGACTCAGTTGCTCGGTCGTAATCTAAACAACTCTTTATAATTCCCTATAAATATTTCATTTGAGCTAATTTTACTTCCTAGGGTGTTTTCCCTACACTATATTGAACTTGTGATTGATATGACATCTCTTCGTTTACTACTACAAACTGATAATGGTCAGATAAGTACAGTATTTGAACCATGTCAATGCAATTCCACTTATGCCATTGTAATTTTCGAGTCTATTTAAAAGAATGTTGTGGTCGATAGTGTCAAATGCAGCACTAAGTTCAAGTAACACTAATAGAGAGTACAACTACGATCTGATGATTAAAGCAAATCATTTGTAACTTTAATGACAGCAGTCTCAGTAGTATGGTACAGTCTAAATCCTGACTGGAAATCCTCACAGATACCATTTCTTTCTAAAAAGGAACATAGTTGCGATTATACTGCCTTTTCTAGTATTTTTGACAGAAAAGGTAGATTCGAGATTGGCCTGTTATTGACTAATTCTCTAGGATCAAGTTGTGGTTTTTTAATAAGGGGTTTAATAATAGCCAGCTTAAAAGTTTTCGGTGTGTATCCTAGTGATAAAGATGAATTAACAATATGTGACCCGTCACGGAAACCAGGGACACAAGTCGGCAGCACAACTATTGAGCAAACTGAGAAAGAAGCGTTTTTTTTTTCAAAATTGGTGATTTTCGTTTTTTTGCAGAATCTGTTAGTTGAGATCATGAAGAAGCAACTCCGTGTTTTAGATAGCAGTATTGGTTTATTTAAAAGCGTACATTTTGAGGTTGAAATTGGCTTGTTTTTCAGAGATTCAATCTCGCAGTAGGGGCGTGTCATTGTCTGTTTGTATTTCCATACTGGAATCGGATACGCCGGCTTTTGTTTCTTTTGTTATTGCCACCGCCCTCCAAGGGAAGCGTGGCTACTTAGTATGCAGCGCTCTGGCCAGCTCTAGCTGATATCAAAATTTAATGAAGATGGACGCCGCAAAGAATATCGCAGACGAGCTGATTCGTGGCCGTTACACCGAAAATGTTTTGAAGTACAACATATGGCTGGATTCTTTAGCTGCGGAAAAAGAGTGGCAGGACATGCAAATTATTGGACATTTAGAGGCAAACAGATGCATAGTGCAAACTTCGGAGATGGTTACATCCACAAAGAAGACCCCGACAAAGAGAAAGTGTGCCCGAACATTTCATTGGAGGCAACAAGATCTTTTCTGTTTCTTATGGGGTGAGTTTCCATAAACATCAAAGTTTGTCGTTTTGTGTTCATTCTAAGAACACGTAGGCTACACGTTATCTCATGTGTCTATTGTTATTAGTGTGGAATTACAAATTTAAGAATCTGTTTAAAATCTGCGGATCCTACATCCTGACCATTTGGCAGGACAAGCTCAAGATACAGCAGTGCTTTTGTCTCTATGATAATGTAAAGGTATAGGTGATACTGCCAGACTGATTGGATTAGCACCTATGCATTTGAATGACACAGTTATGCTGATTAGATCATGGCTGGGAAATGTAGGCAATGATCTGATTCCTGTACTGCATTTGCATCCTTTGTTTAGATTGTCCACACCTCTACTCTATGTATCCCTCCCCCTTGAATGTATATGAACTACCAAGTCACTGCCTTAGTTAGATTTTTGGATGACCACAGCGACGCACAGAGTGTTTTTCAATAAAGAGTAACTTCTGCTTCAAGAGATCCCAAAGTCTCCTGGTCTATGCTTCTGAGATTTCCAACAGTTTTGGTGCCGTGACCCGGATAGAGCTTCTCACCTCAATCCAGATTGGAACTTCAAGCACAACAGAGATCTGATCCAAAAGAAGATCCAGGCTGAATTTTCCTGTGCACCCAAGGGTTGGTGAGTGATACTCTATCCAAAAGAACCATTAAGACCAGTACAAATGTGTTATCCTCTGCACCGTCAGAGAAGAGTTAACAGACAGCTGTAGGGTTTGGTTAACTAAGTTATCCTCTAAAAATGTTCTTTTAGAGATGAAGTTTAGCCTCTGTTCAGGTAGAGAAGATTAGCATTACGTGCTAATAATTTGTGTTATCCTCTGTTTAATCAGGGAAGGTGGTGTGTTAACAGAATAACCATCCTCTACTTTGCTAGAGAAGAAGGTTCATCCTTTGTTAATTCAGGGAAGGTTACAACTGTTACAGTGTGCTAGCAAATTGGTTCTACTCTGCTCGTCAGAGAAGGTTGAATACATTACGATGTGTATTAACTAGGTTAACCTCTGCTCTGTCAGGGAAGTGTTGAAGTGTATTGTTGTGCCAGAAAGACATTACACAATGTTGAGAAAGAACGCTAGACTAATTCCAACAACTGAGAAAGGTGGACTAGCTACTCCTTTATGGACAGATAGTGAGTTCAAATCATTGTTAGGAAAGCACATGGACTCAATAGTGACTGAGTCAGTCAGATTGGATTTGACAAAGAAATTTGGGATTCATCCAGAAAAAGTTTGGTCTATTGAAGAATGCAAAAAGGTACTTGGTGCTTGTATTCGGAAGAAAAATATGAAGGGCATTATCTGCTGCCACAGAGAATTTACTCTATCCATTGCAAAAGAACAAATCCAACGTATTGCTAAGTTAGAAGAGCAGAACAAACAGTTGCACACTCGAGTGTCTCGTCTCACTCAGAAGTTGGGCCTTAACAAAGCCTCAACCAAATGTGACTCAAAAGACCAACAGTCAGATGAAAGCTATCCTGACTTACAGTCTTTCTGTAGACTAGAGGGCAATAGCAATACTGGATTCATGGATAAAGATGTAAATGCAGTTGAAGTGTGTGGAGTGAGACAAAAGGCTCAGAGTAGGGCAAAAGGGGTTGACACAGTTCCATCTGTAACCCCCATACTGCAGTTACAAGCGGTCAGTACCACTATAGGTCCTGAAGACATAGAAAGAATTGCTGAGAATTTGCCATCAGTGCATAGAAACTTTTCTGAGTTTAGAACAGAGTTGTCCAGAAAAATGAAGCTCTATGATATGTCCCTAGCTGAAGTCACCCAGCTAATGTCACAAATCCTGAAAGAGTCAGAATTCAATGATTTTGAAAGTGCTGTAAATAATTCTGAGTTTCAGCATTCCAGCAAAGGTGAATTGAGAGAAGGAGTTCTGAGAGTGTTACAGAACCTTGTTGGACCAAAGGTGGACTGGTCAAAGATCACTAGTTGTGTACAGAAGGAGGATGAAACTGTAAGTGAGTACACTGAAAGATTTTGTCAGTCAGCTGCAGCATACAGTGGAATAGCTGACACTCCAGAGAAGGTGTTAGAGGATAATGGACCACTGGTCCGCATGTGGTTTGATGGGCTCTCATCAGAATACAGAAATGCATTGCCTTTCTTAGACCTCACATGGTCCAATGGAACTCTGCAAAACAACTTTAATAGGTTAGCTGTTTGGGAAAGAGACTCTGATGTCAAGACAAGAGTAAAAATTGCAGCAGCATCCTTTAAGGTCAACACAGAGAATCGACAGAAACGTAAATGTCCTAAGAGAGAAGGCAGTTGTCATTACTGTGGTAAACCTGGACATTGGATGAAAGAGTGTAGGAAAAACAAAAAGACATTAAAAGAAATGAACAGCTTTACTCAGCTCCTACTCAGTCTACTTGCTACATTGAAACTGCCCCTCCCCTCTTCTCCAAACTCTTGGAGCAACTGCTTGCTGACATGCTAACCATTTGGGCTGTGAGTGCTTAATTTCCCCAGTAATCTACAAGAAAGCTGAAAGACTCATTCTGAACAAAAGAAAGTTGACTATCACTTCCATCATTTGGGGACACAGGTTAAGTACACTCACAGCCTTAAATGTTATGCTACAGCACACTCCATTCACTCCTCTATGGGTTGTGATGTCTGCTATAACTGATGTTTCAACGGAAGATGGAGATGTAGCACAATAAAGTTTGCAATTTAATTACAGGGAGAGAATAGGACACACAGACCAGTGAGGAGCCCAGGGAACCGAAGTGCAAAAGGCCTCGGGGGCTAACCCTGTGGTGAAGACTTCCTCATAGGTTTCCCCCTCTCTCAGTTTATCCCCACCTTACTGGTCTATAGGTGTCAAATTGATTAAGACTAGGTTAAGAAAAAGAAGAACAAAACCACTATACGATCACTAGAAGTTTATGATGATCAGAGTTAGACACAAAAACTATACGATCATCAGAGGTCTAACGTACTAAAGTCTATGCATGAATACTGCTGGTCTGCTGTCTCTTTGTTTTCTTGTGTGCAGGTATGTGTATATGCCATGACGTCTCATAAGCAGCACCTGGTGTAAAACATCACCTCAGATATCCATGAACAACCTTCATGATGATGGAGTCATCTGAGCAACTCAGAATTGCACAACGACAAAGAATCATCTTGGGACAAACATGGAAATGGACTTTACCGGGAACAGACTCCACAGCTATTCAGGCGCCATGGACTTTTAGGACTTCCACGCTTATGCTACATGGTTTTTCTGTGTCATCATGTAGTTAATACAACATGTTACCACCCTGCGTTGTATATGTGTGTCAACAGTATACTCAAGTTAAAGAACAACACTTATGTAAATGTTGGACACGACACAGAATAAGATGTATGTGCCTGTAACTGTTACAAGTTGCATGACTGGAAGATGGAACTTATGTTAACAAACATATGTTATAGAAGGGATTTAAGAAGGTTTAAATTTGTATTATGTGAGAGTTATTAGAACTCTCAAAGGGGGAACTGTGGAATTACAAATTTAAGAATCTGTTTAAAATCTGCGGATCCTACATCCTGACCATTTGGCAGGACAAGCTCAAGATATAGCAGTGCTTTTGTCTCTATGATAATGTAAAGGTATAGGTGATACTGCCAGACTGATTGGATTAGCACCTATGCATTTGAATGACACAGTTATGCTGATTAGATCATGGCTGGGAAATGTAGGCAATGATCTGATTCCTGTACTGCATTTGCATCCTTTGTTTAGATTGTCCACACCTCTACTCTATGTATCCCTCCCCCTTGAATGTATATGAACTACCAAGTCACTGCCTTAGTTAGATTTTTGGATGACCACAGCGACGCACAGCGTGTTTCTCAATAAAGAGTAACTTCTGCTTCAAGAGATCCCAAAGTCTCCTGGTCTATGCTTCTGAGATTTCCAACATTAGCTAGCTCAGGACTGTCGTTTTAATTGTAATCGTTAGCATCGTATCACTTGCCAAAAACCCCCATTACTATAATGGGCTTTTAGATGGTAATGTTAGCATGTTAATTTGAATAACACTTCAACTGCTTGAATTGACTGGTGTGAATGACTTAGCTCATGTAAACCTTACTATTCTTGAATTGAATGTGATGCTAATAATTTTAGCCAGTTACTACTACTAAACAAGGATTTACTAATGTAATAGTAAATGTATCAGATTAAATTCCTACATAAGTAAAAGTGTAAAGTATCCGTAGCCGTAAAATGTGCGTTATAAGTCAAAAGTAAAAGTATTGAAGAGTTTAATGTACAGGATTTTTTTAATCCTTTGACTCAAACCAGGTCTAACCACTAACTGAGGTCTAAATCAGGACTATACGGTTATCACAGAATCCTGTTCAAAAAGTTCTAATGTCAAAAAAGATAAATTACTGACATTTACAATGCACATTATCCTTTATTATTAATTGTATGTGGTCCGATTTTTCCTGTTGCGTCTGTCGTTGCTATGCAACCATGCAGCTTTACAGGGGGTATGGCTTATCTAAATGAGATGTAAATGAGCCCTATTGTCACTCCCAGCAGGTGAGAACAGGCGAGAACTGCAAAATCTTTAGGTCATTTTCTGCCCTTTGAGCTTTTTTGAGTGCCTACCTTCAAATGGCCACAACTTCTCCAAATATTACCAGATTTCCATGTGTTACACATCGTTGGAAAGCTTGGAGACTACACTTTCAGAAATGCCCCAGAACCGACTTGTGTCCCTAATTTCCGTGACTGGTCACATATTTAAGAAGAGGATCTATGACCTCTGGAAGCATCTCTTTCAATAGCTTAGTCAGTAAAGGGTCTAACATACATGTTGTTGATTTTGATGATTTAACGAGTTTAAACAATTCTTCCTCTCCTATAGCAGTGAATGAATGGAATTTTTCCTCAGGGATACTACAATGCGCCATCTGATGCTATACTGTACTAGACTGTTGCATGGTTATAATTTTCTCTCTAATATTATCAATCTTGCAAGTAAAGAAGTTCATAAAGTCATTACTGCTGTGCTGTTTGGAAACATCAGAAGTTGAAGCTTTATTTCTCGTTAATTTAACCACTGTATCAAATAAATACCCAGGGTTGTGTTTGTTTTCTTCTAAGAGATTTGAAAAAGAATTAGATCTAGCAGTTTTTAAGGCCTTTCTGTATGTAAAAATGTGTTCTTTCCACGAAATGCGAAAAACCTCTAGTTTTGTTTTCTTCCAGCTGCGCTCCATTTTTCTGGCTGCTCTCTTAAGGGCCTGATAGATTTTATGTTGGTCTCAGCATTGAAGGAAAGTGGACAGAGGCTCCTTTGTCCTCGGTTGAAGCTATCCTATGTTTTCACATATGGTTTTCTTTATGTACCGGAACCATTTCCATATAAGGAACAAGGCTCTACTAGGATAGAATGGGAGACAGGGAATGGTCCCTTGCTTTTTGTATTACAAAGCATAGGAGAAGGTCTTTGGGATAGCAAGGAACTCCTGAGTAGTGTTAACATATACCTTGTGTCACTTTTGAATGATTTATGGCTTTTGCATATGATTTATTGCACCCTCATAATTCTCAGACTGACAGCTGTCAGATGTCAGGACATATGTCAGGTAATATACGACCCATGGTGTTACATTGTGACGTGGCTATGTGACTTCCTATGCCAGTGGCTGTATGACTTCCCAAGCTGTTGTCTGTACGTGTTAAAAAAACAGATCAAACAGGGGGAGACTGACTTTTTGATAGGGTATCACATCTCTCACCCAGCAATGATGTTTTATGGTTTATTCCTTCCTTGTCTCCTGGCTCCTTCCAGTCTGATGGGGTAAAAGTGTGATGTCTGCGATCGTTCATTTCTTTGATTGCGGGTTGCCTTAAAAGATACCCAAGCCTAGTTTGTGTTATGCTGACACCTCACCAGGAACAGTAATGGGGGTTCAATACAGTATATGTTAATTGAGTCAAAATATTTGGATCGTGACATTCAGGTAGACAATCATCCCGACAAAACAAAAGGTATGGCCATTAAAATAAGTGACCTGGTGTTTTAGAAGCCTGTATGGGCCATTAATGGTCGATAGGGTGGGGTAGGGGTCTATCATACTGGGTGATTATGCGTAGTCTACGTGACGCCTGAGGGTGATGACCCATTTATTGGGGTGATTGGGTGAAGTTTTATATATATGTTAATGATGTTGTGGGCTGTACCGGCTATTTACGTTTTGAGGTCTCTGTATAAAGCTGGCCAGTTTTTCGTCAGTATGTATCCAAGCATCGTGTGTGTCAGACAATCTTCGATCTCAAACAAACTATTTCATTCACACCACGGCTGTTATCGGGACGTTCGAGTGTTTTACTGTGAAGATGGCTGCTTTATTCAACAGTGCTTATCGTTATTATTATTATTATTATTAAGAAAAAAAAAAAAAAAAGTTTATTTGTGTCCGTGAGTCACGGAACTATTACGTTACTTAAACAGGATCTCTACGCTTCAGGTGATGCGGACAATGCGTGTGGAAATCTTGATGATCTTGTTGAACAAATTCAATTTCTCAATCAAGCGAGTGGTATGTATAATTTTACGTTACATGCAGAACACCACACGTCTAGTGTAATTGACGTTATACAATATGTTTTATTTATTCATGCATTCGTCTTTTATTTTTTTATTTATATATTTAATTATTTTACCAGGAGGGCTGAAAAACGGACTCAGATCTGCAACAAATCAGCCGCCTTCGCGAGGCAGCTCGAACAATCCGGAACTGGGTTAGTGTTTGTAAACCATACGCCACATAAAACGCCTTTGGTGGATTTACATTCTGTCTGAACGAACGCTTGTTGTTCTTAAATTCACACGAATCGTATACATGCTGTATCGTATTTTATATAATGTGTATATTTTTAACATTGTTAACAGGAGATCCTAAACCTGAAACTAGCTCCTCGACAAATCAGCCGCCATTGCGAGGCAGCACGAACAACCCGGAGCTGGGTGAGTGTTTGTAAACCATAAGTCATATAAAATGTCTTTGGTGGATTTACATTCTGCCTGAACAATGCGTGTTTGCTCTTATATCTAGACACTTGTATGTTGTTTAGCGATGGTGTAAATGTATAATGTGCTTTTTTTTTTCAAATTTATTATCAGGAGGAACGAATCCTGCGAGTACGTCATCAAAACGTGTATGCATCCAGCCACTCAGTAAGTGTTGTAATATTTCGTTATCTACTATATACGTTATGTTTTGTTTTTTGTTTTTGTTGTTGTTTTAACAGCTTTTTATTATATGTATTCCAGAAGGATTATCGAGCCTTGTAAAAAGTATCGATACGCCGCAGTGTAGGGGTGATACAGAGAAACCTGGCTGCAGTGGGATAACGTCGAAAAACCGCCTCAAACGTAAAAACGCCGTGGGTAACCGGACAAAAGCAAAACCTCCGGTTGATTGTGAGAGAGACACCGACTGTATTCCAGAGACGCCGGATCGACCAAGACAATCATTTGGAGCAATAGTTGGTAAGTGTGTGAAATCGTTAGATAGTCAAGCATATGAATAAAACAATGCTGTGTTGATTTTCTGTTTAAACTGTTTGTAATGGTAACCTGTATATGTGTTTAGTATGAGCAAATAGTTTCTAAACATCGACCCTATCTATTGATGCTTGTTAGTATTACACACACACACACACACACACGATATAATAAAATAATATACTTTCTTCTTCTTCTTCTTAACAGATGTGAATGCTGATGACAACGTGGTCCCAGATGTAGATGATGTCCAGAACTGGGGTGATGGTCTGTTAGAATCGTGGGATGCCTGTGAATTCACTGTGTTACCTAAAGAAACGCAACCACATGTTCCATCTGATGAAAACGTGGAGGTCGTGGCGGAATCAGACCCTGAGGAACTACCTTCAAATCAGGAGGCTTTCATACGGGAGTCACATCTGAATATAGACACTCAATTCATAACCACCCTTATACAGGACACTGTCAAGTCTGTATTGCTTACCTTGGAGGAGCAGCGTACGAAAATTATACAGGATACAGTCAAGTCTGTATTGCTTGCCTTGGAGGAACAGCGCAGGAAAATTATACAGGACACAATCAGGACTGAACTTCTTGCTTTCGAAAGACACTTTACAGCCCTTTCACAGCGACAACAAGAGCAAGGTATTTGGATTAAACAATCCATAGCAGAGCATCGCTTGAACAACGCCGTGGTCCGTGAAGTGGCCCGTGATCAAGGCCTGACAACAGATGTGTTGAGGCAGGTTGTCATCACTCTTAAAAAGCGTTATGGGTGAGTTGTAATTACTTTTTACATTGATGTGTAATTTTGTTTTGTTTCTTTTAAAACGACTAATGTCAAAACAGTGTGTAATTTAGAGTGGTTGTTTAGGACCGTTGTGTTTTAAGTGTAAAAACGCCGTTTTTTTTTTTTTTTTTTAAATAAATATGATTGTGGTCGAGGTGTTATAGTACAGTTCGACGGGGTCCATACGACCATCGTCTTGTCTAAACCGTCCTACCACACCTCGACCACAATCACCTGGCTCCCGACAACGTTTTGGCATTTTAAACAATTTTTCTTTTTTATTTATTTAAAAAAAAAAAAAAAAAAATCGTTTGTACACTTAAAACACAACGGTCCTAAACAACCACTCTAAATTACACACTGTTTTGACATGAATCGTTTTAAAAGAAACAAAACAAAATTACACATCAATGTAAAAAGTAATTACAACTCACCCATAACGCTTTTTAAGAGTGATGACAACCTGCCTCAACACATCTGTTGTCAGGCCTTGATCACGGGCCACTTGACGGACCACGCCGTTGTTCAAGCGATGCTCTGCTATGGATTGTTTAATCCAAATACCTTGCTCTTGTTGTCGCTGTGAAAGGGCTGTAAAGTGTCTTTCGAAAGCAAGAAGTTCAGTCCTGATTGTGTCCTGTATAATTTTCCTGCGCTGTTCCTCCAAGGCAAGCAATACAGACTTGACTGTATCCTGTATAATTTTCGTACGCTGCTCCTCCAAGGTAAGCAATACAGACTTGACGGTGTCCTGTATAAGGGTGGTTATGAATTGAGTGTCTATATTCAGATGTGACTCCCGTATGAAAGCCTCCTGATTTGAAGGTAGTTCCTCAGGGTCTGATTCCGCCACGACCGCCACGTTTTCATCAGATGGAACATGCGGTTGCGTTTCTTTAGGTAACACAGTGAATTCACAGGCATCCCACGATTCTAACAGACCATCACCCCAGTTCTGGACATCATCTACATCTGGGACCACGTTGTCATCAGCATTCACATCTGTTAAGAAGAAGAAGAAGAAAGTATATTATTTTATTATATCGTGTGTGTGTGTGTGTGTGTGTGTGTAATACTAACAAGCATCAATAGATAGGGTCGATGTTTAGAAACTATTTGCTCATACTAAACACATATACAGGTTACCATTACAAACAGTTTAAACAGAAAATCAACACAGCATTGTTTTATTCATATGCTTGACTATCTAACGATTTCACACACTTACCAACTATTGCTCCAAATGATTGTCTTGGTCTCTTACGATCCGGCGTCTGTGGAATACAGTCGGTGTCTCTCTCACAATCAACCGGAGGTTTTGCTTTTGTCCGGTTACCCGCGGCTTTTTTTTATGTTTGAGGCGGTTTTTCGACGTTATTCCACTGCAGCCAGGTTTCTCTGTATCACCCCTACACTGCGGCGTATCGATACTTTTTACAAGGCTCGATAATCCTTCTGGAATACATATAATAAAAAGCTGTTAAAACAACAACAAAAACAAAAAACAAAACATAACGTATATAGTAGATAACGAAATATTACAACACTTACTGAGTGGCTGGATGCATACACGTTTTGATGACGTACTCGCAGGATACGTTCCTCCTGATAACAAATTTGAAAAAAAAAAGCACATTATACATTTACACCATCGCTAAACAACATACAAGTGTCTAGATATAAGAGCAAACACGCATTGTTCAGGCAGAATGTAAATCCACCAAAGACATTTTATATGACTTATGGTTTACAAACACTCACCCAGCTCCGGGTTGTTCGTGCTGCCTCGCGATGGCGGCTGATTTGTCGAGGAGCTAGTTTCAGGTTTAGGATCTCCTGTTAACAATGTTAAAAATATACACATTATATAAAATACGATACAGCATGTATACGATTCGTGTGAATTTAAGAACAACAAGCGTTCGTTCAGACAGAATGTAAATCCACCAAAGGCGTTTTATGTGGCGTATGGTTTACAAACACTAACCCAGTTCCGGATTGTTCGAGCTGCCTCGCGAAGGCGGCTGATTTGTTGCAGATCTGAGTCCGTTTTTCGACCCTCCTGGTAAAATAATTAAATATATAAATAAAAAAATAAAAGACGAATGCATGAATAAATAAAACATATTGTATAACGTCAATTACACTAGACGTGTGGTGTTCTGCATGTAACGTAAAATTATACATACCACTCGCTTGATTGAGAAATTGAATTTGTTCAACAAGATCATCAAGATTTCCACACGCATTGTCCGCATCACCTGAAGCGTAGAGATCCTGTTTAAGTAACGTAATAGTTCCGTGACTCACGGACACAAATAAACTTTTTTTTTTTTTTTTTTTTTCTTAATAATAATAATAATAACGATAAGCATACTCACTGTTGAATAAAGCAGCCATCTTCACAGTAAAACACTCGAACGTCCCGATAACAGCCGTGGTGTGAATGAAATAGTTTGTTTGAGATCGAAGATTGTCTGACACACACGATGCTTGGATACATACTGACGAAAAACTGGCCAGCTTTATACAGAGACCTCAAAACTTAAATAGCCGGTACAGCCCACAACATCATTAACATATATATAAAACTTCACCCAATCACCCCAATAAATGGGTCATCACCCTCAGGCGTCACGTAGACTACGCATAATCACCCAGTATGATAGACCCCTACCCCACCCTATCGACCATTAATGGCCCATACAGGCTTCTAAAACACCAGGTCACTTATTTTAATGGCCATACCTTTTGTTTTGTCGGGATGATTGTCTACCTGAATGTCACGATCCAAATATTTTGACTCAATTAACATATACTGTATTGAACCCCCATTACTGTTCCTGGTGAGGTGTCAGCATAACACAAACTAGGCTTGGGTATCTTTTAAGGCAACCCGCAATCAAAGAAATGAACGATCGCAGACATCACACCTTTACCCCATCAGACTGGAAGGAGCCAGGAGACAAGGAAGGAATAAACCATAAAACATCATTGCTGGGTGAGAGATGTGATACCCTATCAAAAAGTCAGTCTCCCCCTGTTTGATCTGTTTTTTAACACGTACAGACAACAGCTTGGGAAGTCATACAGCCACTGGCATAGGAAGTCACATAGCCACGTCACAATGTAACACCATGGGTCGTATATTACCTGACATATGCCCTGACATCTGACAGCTGTCAGTCTGAGAATTATGAGGGTGCAATAAATCATTCAAAAGTGACACAAGGTATATGTTAACACTACTCTCCTGGATAGTTAACTGGGAGATGACCATATTTAGACTTGTTTTTCTATATGTATCACATTCCTATACCATGAGCTATATGATGTATTCTCTCTCTCATTGGCTGAACCTATACTACACCCCTTGTACTCTTTCTATATATTCTCTTTTTTCTTATCAATAAAATGAGATTATATTCTCCCTCAGCGCTGAGTGATTGCTCATTCAATTGCCAATTAAGAGGTGTGGGATGAGGCACGAATTAGGAGCAAAAACCTAACAATTTGGGGGCTTGTCGGGATTTCTCCAGACAGGTAAGAAATAAAATGCTTAAGTGCATCTTACTGTCTGATGAGAAATTGATCCTTGTATTTTTGTGCCGCACTTTTTCATATGTGTTAAAAGTGGATATCCTCGTATTTTTGATAAATGCGGGAAGAGTGAAAGAGGACTGATCACCCTTTCATTTTTTGGTGTTATCCTCATGGATTATATGCGTGGGAAGGGAATAGATGAGTTTGAGTTGAAAATTTTCTCTCTCTCTAAGTCTATTTCATGGTGATATCCTCAGGTCCTTGTTGGCAGTTGAATGAATAATACTGAATCAAAAATTTTCTTTTTGCCAAAAATACTAAAAAGTTAATATAAAGCTGCAGACTTTAATTTGTATTTTATTTGACCATTCTCTGAAATTGTAAGATTTTTATTAAAGCAAAGGAGAGATCTTTGTTGGCTGTTTCAAATGGGTGAAACGATTAGTTGACCGTTAATGGGGGAAACCCCCAAGGATTTCATGAATCGCAATAATAAAGCATTTTTCACTGAACTCTATCTCTCTAATCTCGCGGGATGGTCAGAAGGGAAAATACAATTAGATCCATTTGCCCGCGATGGTTCTTTTAAAGATGAAGATATGCGTGCTGCAAAAGATATGATCTTTAGTTCTTGGGGTGACCCAGGATGGCCAATTGATTATATGAAAGATGCATATAAAGCTTGGATGAAGATGAAAACTTATTGGGATAAGTGTCCAGAGCTGAAAAAACAAGACAGCTCTCCCTCTCAGTCTCAGTTGAAACCTGATACGTCCCTTCCTCTATATGAATGTGTTGTTTCTGCTGAAATTCCAAAGCGCTTGACCAATTGATTATATCCGCAGTTGCCGTCCACAACTGAAGTTTTTCCGTTTGTACAGCTTCCAGATGGTTACAAAATTACTCCTCTGAGTGTAACGGAGGCAGTTGCCATTTGCAAAGATCTGCCTGATCCAGCTATGTCACCACATCAATTTGTGGCAGTGCTGCAAAGGTTAACTGCCTACAGTCAACTGACAGGGCGAGATTATCGTTTTATTTTTACTAAAACACTGCCTGCGGAAATTACAGAGGAGGAAATGATTGAAGAAGTTGATTACTTAAACCCCATGTACGATACACTGCCTGTTCGTCGTGTTGTATCTCAGAAAGCTGGAGATTCGAAGCCCCTTGATTTGTCTAAACCTTCTCGAGTGCTTCTAATTACTGATTCTAAGGATGAAGAAGATGAATATGATTGGGTTTGGGCCAGCTCAGGTAAACTTAAAGTTTTTTTCAAGCAATTGACTGCTTTTTTGCTAAAAGTGTCTTCTGCTAAACAAGACATCTCGCATGCAGCCAATACCAAACAGAGAACTGGTGAAAGCCCCGTTGCATTCTTTAATAGATTTAACTCCCTGAGGTCTGAAAACGCGCCGGCGCGTTTTGTAGGATTTTTTTCACATTGCAGCAAAACAGACTTAAAATACTCCGTCATTTCTTGTCATAGAGACATAAGTAATATATCAATTGAAACTATAGAATATCTTCTTTTATTTGTGTACACTCAGAGTAAAAACACAATGTTGTGCTTTTTGTAAAATAAAGAAAACTAACATGATGCATGATCTCTCCTCTCCCTCTGAACGAAGTCCAATCTGATAGTTCTCAGAAAATGAACTGTAACTTATGAATACTAATGACAAAAAAAATGACATTTACGTCTAAAGAAACGTTGAAATGTCAGGTTTTAAATCGTGCAAGTCAAATCGAAAACAAACATTCTGTGTTTATGTAATCTGTATGAAAAGAGAGCCATGTCAGAAGTCTGTGATTCAGCTCATTATCCGCTAATGCGGCCACGCCCACGGAGCCAGCACTATTCAGACGCAAATTCAGAGGCAATACATGCATTCATCGTCTCAATCGTGTATTTATTGTCTTGAAAAGTGTTTATTTGGATGTTAAAGCAATGGTTAGCGATCTCTAGAAGACATGCCGTTAGTTCCTAGTTCCTTTTCTTCTTTATATGAATTTGTGGCCTAAAGGTGTACAGAGAGCGCCCTCCGGCTGCAAGTATGAATTGAAAAAACAGTATCCAGCACTCATAGTGATGACAATAAATATTACTTCTCAGTATAGAAAATTGACATAAATATATAAGAATCCATCAATATTTCTCCAAATGTGCATGCTTTTAAGCTAAAAGCCTATATGAAATGCCATAGAGGTAACATAATTGTTCAGACACTTTGCATCACAGAAATACATTTTATTTTAAAGAATATAATAGAATACCATTATTTTAAATTGTAATAATATTTCACAGTATTGCTGTTTATGATGAGCTGAGACATTATTACAGAGGGTTTTTTTCACAGCCTACCTGACTGAAAGGCCTCATTAATATGCAAGTCATTTCAGGTCATTATTATGTGATTCTTTTGTCTTCTCAGGTGTAAATGGCCCATTATTCATGCAGATTCACGCCTCCACGCATACTGTGTTTCTTGACAAAAAGTGTCTTACAAAAACTAAATCAATATATTGTTTTATATGAAGGAGTAGGCAGCATAATTTTTACATAATTCTGAAGTAAAAACTCTAGTCTACAACCTCCAATACCCAAAAGTCTTGTGAACACAGATTTAATATACTTTTTTTGGCCTTATTTCAGTGACTTAAGTTTTTTGTTTTTTCAATAACCACGCATAAACATTAGTCCTTCAAAAATACAAACATGTACATACATGTTCCTCACATATTATTGTAGCCTAGTTTGTGCTGAATATAGTGTAATGACACTTTTGTCATTTATATGTTTATGAACAACTGAAAAAAGCACAAATGTCAGGGCATGTCAAAACTTCTCCAAGCCCCAAATCAGCCTCAGACTCCAGAGGGTTAACCCTCAGGGGTCTGAGGATTTTTGGGACCCTGGAAAAGTTTTGACATGCCCTGACATTTGTGCTTTTTTCAGTTGTTCATAAATCTTTGTTCACAAGACTTCTGGGTATTTGAGGTTGTAGACTAGAGTTTTGCTTCAAAATGAGGTAAAAAAGTATGCTGCCTGCTTGTTCATATAAAACAATAGAGAGATTTAAATTTTCTAAAACATCTTTGGTCAAGAAACACAGTATGCGTGGAGGCGTGAATCCTCATGTATAATGGGTGATTCTCACCTGAGAAGACAAAAGAATCACATAATAATGACCTGAAATGACTTGCATATTAATGAGGCCTTTCAGTCAGGTAGGCTGTGAAAAAGCCCTCTGTGATCATGTCTCAGCTCAATTAAAATAATGGTATTCTATTATATTCTTTAAAATATAATGTATTTCTGTGATGCAAAGTGTCTGAACAATTATGTTACCTCTATGGCATTTCATATAGGCTTTTAGCTTAAAAGCATGCACATTTGGAGAAATATTGATGGATTCTCAAATGTTTGTCAATTTTCTATACAGAAGAGTAATATTTATTCAGGATTTATTGTCATTACTATGAGTGCTGGATACTGTGTTTTCAACTCATACTTGCAGCTGGAGGGCGCTCTGTACACCTTTAGTCCACAAATGCCTGAGCACTAAAGAAGAATAGGCAATCCAGGAACTAACCGAACTAACAGAGGACAGAGATCGCTAACTATGGCTATTCAAAACACTTTTCAAGACAATAAATACACGATTGAGACGATGAATGCATGTATTGACTCAGAATTTGCGTCTGAATAGCGCTGGCTCCGTGGGCGTGGCCGCATTAGCGGATAATGAGCTGAATCACGGATTTCTGACATGGCTCTCTTTTCATACAGATTACATAAACACAGAATGTTTGTTTTCGATTTGACTTACATGATTTAAAACCTGACATTTCAACGGTTTTTTAGACATAAGTCTAATTTTTTTGTGATTAGTATTCACTAAGTTACAGTTCCTTTTCTGAGAACTATCAGATTGGACTTCCTTCAGAGGGAGACGAGAGATCATGCATCATGTTAGTTTTCTTTATTTTACAAAAAGCACAACATTTTGTTTTTACTCTGAGTGTACACAAATAAAAGAAGATATTCAACAGATTAAAATGGTGTATAACTCTTAATTGTATGTGCAACATTAACAGAGTATTTTGAGTCTCTTTCACACTGGTAAGAAAAAAAACGCAGTGGTATCGCCGGCGATACCCTCAGACCTCAGAGTGTTAAACATGCATGGGTTGAGGAGTCTGCGATTCCTTTTGATCAAAATTGTCCATTGTTCTTAAATACGTTCCTAAATAATATGAACAAAGACACTGCACAGTTAATTCGTATAACTACTCCAAATATTACTATCATTTCTGTTGATGAATTGGGAAAACACCTGCAATGCTTCAAATGAATGCTGCTGTGAATCCTCGTCCGCAACAATTTGGAAATGTGAGATGCTGTTTTTATTGTGGCAAGCTAGGACATCTGGAACGTAACTGTAGGAAAAAGGCTTGGGATTTGAGGCAGAATGTGTCAACTGTTTTGCCATTTATTGAATTAAATGTTGACCATAAACCTTATGTTTTTCTCTTAGATTCTGGGGCGTAGATCTCATCGTTATCTTCTCTTGTTTATGAGGGCTCGATTACAGGAAAACATGTAAACTCTGTGGGAATCAACGGTGTGCCTGTGAAATGTGAAATGACACCAACATTTCCAGTTACTTCTAATGATGTCCCATCATTGTTTAAAATGCATGCTTTTGCCATCATACCGAATTCGCCATTTTGTCTTCTCGGCAGGGACCTCATGCATAAATTAGGTATTCAACTTAATTTTAATGCTGACTCTCTACAACTTATGTTTCCTGCAGCCTTCTCTCTCACTGTTGATACAGGAAATGCTCTCCTTGAGGACGATTCTGCAACTGAGCTCAAACAGGAAATTGAGGGCGTCAATTGTGGGCGGCCCATAAGGATGACACGGGATTCATTGATGTCCAGCCCTATGTTTCCAAGCCAATAACAGACAAGCCTGTGTATCAGAAACAATACCCCCTCTCAAAAGAAAAGGTGGAGGGTATTCTTCCTGTTATTGATAAATTACTGGCTCAAGGCATCCTGGTGCACACTCATTCACCTTATAATACACCAATTAATCCAATTAAGAAAGCAAATGGATCTTGGCGTTTAACTCAAGATTTGAGAAAAGTTAATGAGTTAGTAACACCATTGTCTCCTATTGTACCTGATGTGCAAACTATAATTAATTCTATTCCTTCTGAACATTCATTTTTTACAGTTCTAGATATTTCCAGTGCCTTCTTCAGCATTCCTGTTGATCGCCGAACTCAGCCATTGTTTGCTTTTACCTTGGAAAATTCACAATTAACGTGGACAAGACTCCCACAAGGGTTCAGAGATTCTCCAGCTGTTTTCTCTGCTGTAGTGCACGCTACACTGAAAAATGCCAAACTTCCTCCAAACACCTGTCTGCTTCAATACGCAGATGACATCTTTATCACTGGTGCAACTGAGGACATGTGTGCTGCTGCCTCTAAAATTGTCTGCAACATTTTGGCAGAGGCTGGTTTCAAAGCATCAAGAGAGAAACTACAGTGGGTACAGAGGAGGGTCGAATACCTTGGACATGAACTGTCACAGGGCAAAGTGCAATTGTCTGCTGACAGAGTGAAAGCTATTGCTACCTTCAAGCACCCATCAACACGGAAGCAGATGCAAAGCTTCCTGGGACTGGTTAATTATTGCCGATCATGGGTGCCCAACTGTTCCATGTATGATAAAGTCCTACGAGCTGCTACTCTGGGGGACACAGAGGACATTACATGGACAGCTGAGATGGACCAAGCATTCAGACATTTGAAATCCTCCCTTATGAAACCTCCTGCACTCGGCCTCCCAAATTACACTCAAGACTTTCACCTGTACGTGCATGAATTGATAGTGCACACCTCTCATCAGGTAGGAGTCATAATGAGCAATATTTCTACTCAACATATGACTGCTCAACGCCGCTCTGGCTATGAGGGTATATTATTAGCTACTGCTAATTTGATTTTGAAACCAACTTCTGTTATCCATGGCCCTACTGTACATTGGCACAGGTTGCTGACACAAGGTGAATTTGAGAGTGACGACCACGATTGCCTGGACAGAATCCAGATTTCGACTGCCTGCAGGCCAGATGTTTCTACATCTGTCCTGGAGGAGGGGAAGAATTGGTATATTGATGGATCCTGTTTCAAGCCAAATGATAATGTATACTTGTGTGGGTATGCTATTGTTGAATTACCCGATCATGTAATTGAAGCATACTCTTTGCCATACAAGTTGGCACAAGTTGCAGAATTAATTGCTTTAACGAGAGCTTGTCAATTGGCAAAAGATCAGTGTGTTAATATATACACCGACTCAAAATATGCGTATAGCATAGTCCATGACTTTGCTAAATTGTGGGAAGAAAGAAATTTTAAAACCTCAGATGGAAAACCAATTGCTCACCATAGCATTGTATCAGAGCTCATTAATGCAGCACAACAACCATCAAAACTCGCTGTTATTAAAGTAGCAGGACATGCGTCAGGAGAAACAGATGAAGCCAAAGGAAATAGATTTGTACATGAAGTAGCGAAATGGGCTGCTAAAGAAGTAATATTAAGTCCACATGTAAGCGAAAGGGGCACAGATGTGCCTATGATGAATTCATTATTGACTAATGATTTGGACATTAAAATATTACAAGCTAATTCTACGCAAGCTGATTTGACTTACTGGTCAGACAATGAAGTAAAACCAGATCAAGCTGGAATCTTGAGACACAAACAAGGTAGACTTTCACTACCTGCATCTGCGATTGTTATGCTATGTAGACATTATCATGGTGTATCGCATGTGTCAAAAAAGAAAGTGATACAAATGTTGAATCGATCTTATTGCATAGCAAATGTTCGAAGAAATACTCCGTTGATATTGGATGCTGGTCTGGTGTGTGCTCAAACCAACAAGCACAAGGCAACTAAACATGACTCTTTACCACATCCTGAGCTACCATTCCAACACTTGCAAATTGATTTTACGCACATGCCTCCTTGTGGAAATAATAAATATTTGCTTGTGATGGTTGACAGATTTTCTAAATGGCCTGAAGCTTTTCCGTGTTGAAAAGAAAATGCACAGACGGTAGTTAAAGTTCTGGCTAAGGACATTATACCGCGTTTGGTATACCAATGGTTATCCATAGTGATAATGGAACACCATTCACTTCCAAAGTCATGCAGTTGTTAGCCAAAGAGCTTAACACTCTGAGGTCTGAGGGTATCGCCGGCGATACCACCGCGTTTTTTTCTTACCAGTGTGAAAGAGACTCAAAATACTCAGTCAATGTTGCACATACAATTAAGAGTTATACACCATTTTAATCTGTTGAATATCTTCTTTCATTTGTGTACACACAGAGTAAAAACAAAATGCTGTGCTTTTTGTAAAATAAAGAAAACTAACATGATGCATGATCTCTCGTCTCCCTCTGAAGGAAGTCCAATCTGATAGTTCTCAGAAAATGAACTGTAACTTAGTGAATACGAATGACAAAAAAATTAAACTTATGTCTAAAGAAACGTTGAAATGTCAGGTTTTAAATCGTGTAAGTCAAATCGAAAACAAACTTTCTGTGTTTATGTAATCTGTATGAAAAGAGAGCCATGTCAGAAGTCAGTGATTCAGCTCATTATCCGCTAATGCGGCCACGCCCACGGAGCCAGCGCTAATCAGACGCAAATTCAGTCAATACATGCATACATCGTCTCAATCGTGTATTTATTGTCTTGAAAAGTGTTTATTTGGATGTTAAAGCATTGTTGTAAAGCATGGTTAGCGAACTCTAGAAGACATGCAGTTAGTTCCTGGTTCTTCTTCTTCTTTATATGGATTTGTGGCCTAAAGGTGCACAGAGCGCCCTCCGGCTGCAAGTATGAATTGTATCCAGCACTCATAGTGATGATATATAGAATAAATATCGAATAAATATTACTCCTCTGTATAGAAATTTAACATAAACATAAAAGAATCCATCAATATTTCTCCAAATGTGCATGCTTTAAGCTAAAAGCCTATATGAAATGCCATAGAGGTAACATAATTGTTCAGACACTTTGCATCACAGAAATACATTATATTTTAAAGAATATAATAGAATACCATTATTTTAAATTGAGCTGAGACATGATTACAGAGGGTTTTTTCACACCCTACCTGACTGAAAGGCCTCATTAATATGCAAGTCATTTCAGGTCATTATTATTTGATTCTTTTGTCTCCTCAGGTGTAAATGGCCCATTATTCATGATCATTCACGCCTCCATGCATACTGTGTTTCTTGACAAAAAGTGACTTACAAAAACTAAATCAATATATTGTTTTATATGAAGGAGTAGGCAGCATAATTTTTACATAATTCTGAAGAAAAAACTCTAGTCTACAATCTCCAATACCCAGAAGTCTTATGAACACAGATTTAATATACTTTTTTTGGCCTTATTTCAGTGACTTAAGTTTTTTGTTTTTTCAATAACCACGCATAAACATTATTCCTTCAAAAACACAAACATGTACATACATGTTCCTCACATATTATGGTAGCCTAGTTTGTGTTGAATACAGTGTAATGACACTAGTGTCATTAATGTGTTTATGAACAAATGAAAAAAGCACAAATGTCAGGGCATGTCAAAACTTCTCCAGGCCCCAAATCAGCCTCAGACTCCAGAGGGTTAATATTACCTGGTCATTACATATACCGTTTCACGCTCCATCTAGTGGACAAGTTGAGAACATGAATAGGGTTATTAAAGATCGTCTTAATAAAGCGTGTCTTGATACAGGCAGAAATTGGGTTGATCTGCTGCCTGCCGTATTGACAGAAATTAGAATGTCACCATCAGCAACAACAAAGATGTCTCCGTTTGAAATCCTTATGGGTAGACCTTTCCTGACCCCATGGGTCAGAGGTCACGCTGGCAATTTTTCCACAGGTGACACGGAGGTGATCATCACGGATTATGTGGATTCCCTAATTAAAACGTTGAATAGCATCAATGGTGATGTGTCTCTCTCTCTCCCTCTTCCTGCAGAAAAACCCACTCATCCTTTTGTTCCAGGACAACAGGTGCTGATAAAGTGTCTGAAGCCCACAAAACTGGGTGAGCCGAAGTATCTGGGGCCCGCCACGGTGATTGCTGTGACGAGAACAGGAGTGCTGACTGACTTCCAGCCGCAATGGATCCATGTCAGTTGACTGAAAGCAGCTCCATCCCAGGGGAACGTTCTGGTCAATGAGGAGGAGGAAGCCAGTGAGCCAAGGAAAGATCCGAAGGAAGGTGAACCAAGACGTTCAACGAGGAGAAGAAGAAAGAGATTGCTAGAGATCTAGAACCAGCAATAATTATCATCGAAGCTCTCTAGCCATGATTGCTAAATTGATATTTTACCTGGTTGTGCTGACAAATGTGTTTATTCACATACAAGCTGCTGTTAGCACTGGTAATGAAACTTGGGTGCATTATGAAGAAGAACCACATGCCTTCGCAGCTAATATGTGGTGGAGATTAGCCAACTACACTGCTAAATCTGAAGGAAAAACAGGTGACTGTTATGTTTGCGCAAAAATGCCACATAGTGCTTCTGGTCCACATGTAGAAGTTAAATCACCAAGGACAGAAGAAGAATTAGAATGCCCTATTTTTGTTAGCATTACTGGAATGATGGCTCCAAATAGAACTGCAATATGGAGTTGTGGAAAAAGTAGAATAATGATGCTTGCAACGCAAGTACATGTTAAAGTGACAACCATTGGCTCTATTCCAGACTCACTGTTATGTATGGAAAGAGAAACTGTAACAGTGAGACTGGGGGTAATACCTAAAAGTAAATGTAATTGAACATACCATCATTGCGAGATAGAAAATATGTCTTGTTGTATGGGTTGTATTTTGCATTATCCAAAAGCTAATATGACTGAGTGTTCTAAAGGAACACCAGATCCTATATCTACTATGATTGCTTATGGATGGGCTAATCCTTTTATTCAAGATGTGTGTTCTAAATATTGTGCACTTGTGCCAGGTCAAAATTGCTATAGATATGCTCCTGCTTCACAGGGAACTAGAGCTGTCAAAGATTGTTTTTGGCTGTGTGGACATAAAGTCTACACTACTCTTCCAGAAGATTGGAGTGGAAGATGTGCTCTAGTAACTTTGGAAGAATATTCCATGGTTATTAGACCACACAAACCTCACGTTATGATAAAACAAAAACAGAAAAAGAAACGCTACCTCTCTGGTCGCAGTTCAACTAGTAGTTTAAGCAGAGATAATCCAGTACCAATGCAACATCGACTCTGGACTGGTACTGAAAGATTCTTTGAAGCAATGTTTCCAGGAGTAGGTGTTTCTAGTCTTCAAACTGAAGTTGAGGTTACAAGATATGAGCTAATTTCATTTATCAATACTACAAGAGACACATTGGCTGGTGTTCAACAGGAACTCCGAGGGCTCCGTTTAACTGCCCTGCAAAACAGGCTAGTTTTAGATCAATTAACCGCGGCAGGAGGAGGAGTCTGTGTTATTGTTGGTACCTCTTGTTGTACCTATTTTCCTGAGAATGATGCAGATGGTCATTTAATCTCAGAGGGTTTAAAAAATATGACTAGAATTGCTCAAGAATTACAAGGACGAGAAGTTACTGATAATCAAGGTGGGTTCTTAGCATGGCTCACAGGATGGTAACAAATGCTTGTATCTGCTTTAATTCCTATAGGTGTAATCCTATTAATTATTGCATTTATTATCTGTTGTATTATTCCATTTATTAGAGCTTTGATTAATCGTGCTATGAATACCTTTGTATCCTCTCAATATGCTTTGATGAATAGACCTGTTAAATGTTAGTAATTTTGAAGAAAAATGAAGGAAATGTTTGCTGAAAAATGTTGTGATTTTGAAGGTAAAGAAAGTGATTGTATTTGTATATGAAAAAAGTAATGCTGAGACTTGGGTGTGGCAATTTTATTGCCAAAAGGGGCAACTGATAGATTTTATGTTGGTCTCAGCATTGAAGGAAAGTGGACAGAGGCTCCTTTGTCCTTGGTTGAAGCTATCCTATGTTTTCACATATGGTTTTCTTTATGTACCGGAACCATTTCCATATAAGGAACAAGGATTTACTAGGATGGAATGGGAGACAGGGAATGGTCCCTTGCTTTTTGTATTACAAAGCATAGGAGAAGGTCTTTGGGATAGCAAGGAACTCCTGGATAGTTAACCGGGAGATGACCATTTTTAGACTTGTTTTTCTATATGTATCACATTCCTATACCATGAGCTATATGATGTATTCTCTCTCTCATTGGCTGAACCTATACTACACCCCTTGTACTCTTTCTAAATATTCTTTCTTTTCTTATCAATAAAATTAGATTATATTCTCCCTCAGCGATTGCTCATTCAATTGCGAATTAAGAGGTCTGGGATGAGGCACGAATTATGAGCAAAAACCTAAAAGGGCCCGAATGTGCTCGTTGTACCACCATGTTGGACTAATTTCCTTAATCTTGTTTAAGCCCAAAGGAGCAACTGAGTCTAATGTGCTGAAAAAGAGAGAGTCAATAGTTTTTGTTGTAACATCGAGATAGCATCGAGTAAGCTATCTGGTATGCTAAGGAGATGAAACTGATCAGGAAGATCATTTATAAAGCAATCTTTAGTGGTAGAAGAGATAGTTCTACCATATTTGTGGCAGGATGGCGGTTTTGCAGCCTTGGCTAAATGTAGTATACACGAGAATAGATAATGATCTGAGATGTCATCGCACTGCTACACAATTTCAACGGCATCAATATTGATTCTATGTGACAATATTAGATCTAAAGTATGATTACAACAATGAGTGGGTCCTGACACGTGTTGTCTATCTCCAATAGAGTTTAGAATGTCTGTAATTGCCAATCCCCTTTTTCATTATCTACATGGATATTAAAATCACCCACAATAAGGACTTTATCCGCAGCCAGTACTAACTCTGATCGAAAATCAGCAAATTCTTTGATAAAGTGCCCTGGTAGCCTATATACAGTAGCCAGCACAAACGTCAAATGGGATTTGTCACTTACATTACATAACGTTACATAAAGCACCATCACTTCGAAGGAATTATATTTGAAAGACTTTTGAGTAATACTGAAGGTATTACTATAAATTACAGCAACACCTCCCCCTTTGCCTTTCCGATGCGACACGTGTCGATAATAGTAAACTTGAGGCATGGACGTCTGGTTTTAGCCAGGTTTCTGTCAAACACAGCACATCTAGATTATTGTATGTGATAATATAATTTATAATAAATGCTTTTGAAGAAAGGGATCTAATATTAAGCAAACTGAGCTTTATCATTTGTTCATCAGAATTGTATCTGTTTTTTAACCCTCTGGAGTCTGAGGCTGATTTGGGGCTTGGAGAAGTTTTGACATGCCCTGACATTTGTGCTTTTTTCAGTTGTTCATAAACATATAAATGACAAAACTGTCATTACATTGTATTCAGCACAAACTAGGCTACAATAATATGTGAGGAACATGTATGTACATGTTTGTATTTTTGAAGGAATAATGTTTATGCGTGGTTATTGAAAAAACAAAAAACTTAAGTCACTGAAACAAGGCCAAAATAAGTATATTAAATCTGTGTTCACAAGACTTCTGGTTATTGGGGGTTGTAGACTAGAGTTTTTGCTTAAGAATTATGTAAAAATTATGCTGCCTACTCCTTTATATAAAACAATATATTGATTTAGTTTTTGTAAGACACTTTTTGTCAAGAAACACAGTATGCGTGGAGGCGTGAATCTGCATGCATAATGGGCCATTTACACCTGAGAAGACAAAAGAATCACATAATAATGACCTGAAATGACTTGCATATTAATGAGGCCTTTCAGTCAGGTAGGCTGTGAAAAAAACCCTCTGTAATCATGTCTCAGCTCATCATAAACAGCAATACTGTGAAATATTATTACAATTTAAAATAATTGTATTCTATTATATTCTTTAAAATATAATTTATTTCTGTGATGCAAAGTGTCTGAACAATTATGTTACCTCTATGGCATTTCATATAGGCTTTTAGCTAAAAAGCATGCACATTTGGAGAAATATTGATGGATTCTTATATATTTATGTCAGTTTTCTATACTGAGAAGTAATATTTATTGTCATCACTATGAGTGCTGGATACTGTGTTTTTAATTCATACTTGCAGCCGGAGGGTGCTCTCTGTACACCTTTAGGCCACAAATTCATATAAAGAAGAAAAGGAACCAGGAACTAACGGCATGTCTTCTAGAGATCGCTAACCATGGCTTTACCATCCAAATAAACACTTTTCAAGACAATAAATACACGATTGAGACGATGTATGCATGTATTGCCTCTGAATTTGCCTCTGAATTGCACTGGCTCTGTGGGCGTGGCCGCATTAGCGGGTAATGAGCTGAATCACAGACTTCTGACATGGCTCTCTTTTCATACAGATTACATAAACACAGAATGTTTGTTTTTGATTTGACTTACACGATTTAAAACCTGACATTTCAACGTTTCTTTAGACGTAAGTGTCATTTTTTTTGTCATTAGTATTCATAAGTTACAGTTCATTTTCTGAGAACTATCAGATTGGAGTTCGTTCAGAGGGAGAGGAGAGATCACGCATCATGTTAGTTTTCTTTATTTTACAAAAAGCACAACATTGTGTTTTTACTCTGAGTGTACACAAATAAAAGAAGACATTCTATAGTTTCAATTGATATATTACTTATGTCTCTATGACAAGAAATGACGGAGTATTTTAAGTCTGTTTTGCTGCAATGTGAAAAAAATCCTGCAAAACGCGCCGGCGCGTTTTCAGACCTCAGAGAGTTAATTGTTGAACATCAATTAAATTTTTACCCTCAAATGGGTTTGGGATTTTTTTGTATTTATTAATTCAGGGTACAGACACAGTCTCTATGTGATGATATCTAGGTAATAGAGTCTCTATGTGATGGGATTTATCTGACTTCTGTGATGTGAGACAGCTAGCTTGCTTCTTGACCTGGGCCCCAGTTTGTCATGTTTCAGCTCTAAGACTATGTGCCATATTACTAGAGAGAATAGCGGCACCATCCCAGGAGGGACAGATACCATCTCTTTTCAATAGGTCAGGTCTGCCCAAAAACTTTTCCAATTGTCTATGAACCCTATATTATTCTGCGGACACCACTTAGACAGTCAGCCATTGAGTGATGATAGTCCGCTAAGTATCTCATCACTCCGACAAACAGGAAAGGGTCCAGAGCAAATTACAGTGTCTGACATCATACTTGTGAGTTCTCAAACCTCTTTAATGTTAATTTTAGTGATCTCCGACTGGCAAAGTCGGACATAATTAGTGCCGACATGAATAATAATCTTAGAGTATTTACGATTAGCATTAGCCAGCACTTTTAAATTAGCTTTGATGTCAGGCGCTCTGGCTCCCGGCAAATATGACTATGCTGAATGGTGTCTCTATTTTCACGTTCTGTGTAATAGAATCACCAATAACTAGGGCACTTTCAACAGGACTCTCAGTGGATGCATCAATGAGTGGGAAGAACCTGTTTGAAGTTCTAATCGGAGTGGAAGAGCAGTGTTTTGTCCCGCGACTAGGCCGTCTCACGGTCACCCAATTGCCCCGCTGCGTGGGACCGAACAATGTACAGAGTTCATTAAGCTAGTCGCATCCAAAGCAGTATCTGAAGCCCTTACATTCTTACTATCCTCGAATAAAGTTTGGATGCGTGTCTCTAATTCTGAGATTTTCTCTGTCAGCCTAACTATTTCCCTGCATTGAATACCTCGTTGCTGACAGAGAAAGCTATACAATACATGTGTCAGGCAGTGCAAGAAACAACAAAAGGAGAGGATGACATAACTCACCGTGTTTGTAGACTGATCCGACTCACCAGTTGTGTGATGGATTCATAGAAAAAAAAGGAGCGCGCAAGAGAAAAAGACGGTAGGCACAAATAACAAGTTAACAGGCTAGCAAAATGCTAGCGTGTTGTGATAGCGTTTAATTTTAAAGATTAAAAGCTAGCAACATCAAATTAATGCGATAGACAATATCGGATATATGGTGATGATAATATAAACAACAAGGAATGATAGTAAGAGATTCAAAAGAAAGCTATACGGAGCTGCAGGCGCAAACCACTGAGCAGCGAGGCAGGCACCGTACCGTTCTCAACCCACGGTTCAGCACGCGCTTGTACCGCGGTTCATCTAATATCTGACAATGCATTCGCATCTATAATATGGTTTCTTGAAAATAAATAAAACAGACAGACAGAGTTAGGCTAATGTATGTTTCTAACGATGGATACTCATTCTGGCTGTCCCCTAAACTTTGTTCAATGTGAGTGCCGTATGCTCTATATGAGCAGTCATTTACGCCATCATCACCCTGGGTTGTTGATAGTGCGTGAGCGTAGGTGAGACCTGAACAGCAAGCATTGCTATCTGTTTTTAATTTACACTCATTTAAGCTTTGCTAATTTAAACATTTGAGCACAAGATGCAAAAGGGAACTTACGTGCACGCTCTGAGAAGATTTGTGCACTCATCCGAAGCACACACACAGATTCTGAGTTCTTTTTCAAGACTTGCGCTTGAACGGACAAATTCACACAAAAAAAAATATGTCCCATCTTGGCGAGTATCCTAGCAAACATAGTAGGTTATGTCTTAAGTGAGCTTAAACACTCGAGAAAAAACACATGTGTTCTGTATCAGTGTACTGTATCAGTGCAATATATCTTAAAGTGACAGTAGCCCTTGCATTCCTGCTGTCTGAATGTGTTTTTAATGTTAATCAAACAACAAAAGACAAGGAAATCACTCATTGCCCTTGACAGAATAGCATTTGTAACTTAATTAATAATTAATAATGATTAATCTTTAGTTAATTTATACAGTGAATTATATGCAACAATGTTTTACATTTGATTACTTTATTCAACTTCTGTACCTGAAAACTACTGTTAAGATACCTGAAAAACATTAAAAGCACTGTTTATTTTAATTTGTATCTTTGCTCTACTGTATTTTTTTGTGCTGTTTCTTGTAGTTAGATTATTTGTTTTTATTTTCTTTATTTTTATTTGACAGTAGTCCTTTTTTCCCTGAACATAGCACATACCGAACCGTACCGAAACAATGACCCTAAAACCGTGATAAAAACCGAACCGTGAGTAATTTACCATTGCACCCCTACTTCTATGGTTGTGAAAAGTAGTTTTCAGACCAGACAGAGTTGTCGCTAATTCATCCTATTGTGAAAGTTGTACAATGCATGGCCTAGGGCTGCTTGATTATGGCAAAAATTTTATCAGAAATACAATAAGAAACTAATTACAACCGAACAGACAAATAAATACAACAGAACAAAAACATAAATTAAATAAACAATGTTTTAAGTATTTCAGAAAGATGTACTAACAGTGGTATTCAGAAAACTGATAGCCTATAACAAAAAAATGTAATAATCAAATGTAAAATAACACTGCATAGTCTTACTGTATACATTAAATATAGATTAATCCTTATTAAAGGTACTTAAGTTTTTCAGTCAAGATCAGTGAGTGATTTCCTTTGTCATTTTTTGTTTGATTATCATTAATGACAGACTGCGGCAGCTATATTAGGCTGCTGTCACTTTAAGAGCTAATGCACAGATCCAATATACTGTTACACGTGCATTTTCTTTCTCAACTGTGTATGTTTATTTAAGACATAACCCACTGTGTTTACGTGAATACTGTCCAAAAAGGCATTTGACATTTTTGTTCACTCGTTTAGACACGTATCCAAAGCTCATTTGTTTATTGCACAGAGAGCCGCCTGTGGAACAGTATCTCTTTTGCGCCTTAATGCACTTTTAATAACACTGTTTAATATCAAACACGTCCCACAGTTTAGCAACAGTAGCCTGCATTATACACTACTCACTTATTTGGCTGATTTAGATCACAGCACCGCTGTGAAGGAAATAATTTTACCTCGATTATCTTGTTTTCATAATCGTTGGAAGCCAAAATCGAAATCGCAAATCAATTATGATTAATCGCACAGCCCTGGTGTGACCCCGTCACCAATCCGCTGTGTAATGTGCACACAACAGCAACTAAATGGTACCCCAGACAGGCGTGTAGCATGAGAAGAACAGTGATCTTACAACTTTGAAAATCGTGCAGTGTGTACTCAGCATAAGTCAAATAGCACACCTCTCCTCAAAAGTTGAATGATTTGAGGTATTGTTCATGTAACAGGTTGAGTTTAATACTTCTGAATAGAGGTTTGTTCAAATTAGTAATATTAATAGTGACATTGGCCATTAGCAAACACCACTAACTCGCTTCCTAGAGGTGTCTGTAGTGATGGACAAACATACAACATATATGACTCCAGCATACCAGTGTAAATAAATTCTAGGAGAATTTCAAAGACATCAGCCTCCACTCCAGCAATGCAAACCTCCTCCTCATGGGCTTCACTCATGCCTCCAGAGAACAGAGCAGCAAAATACGGGCCACTGGCAGCCAGCACCAGCTTATGGACCCCAAACACCTGCCCGCCTACCAGCAGTCGCACATCGCAGAAGTCAGAATGCAGACGCATCTTGTTCATCTGAGCTAGGAGGAGACGAGCATGTCTGTCTGAGGAGTAAATCCCATGATCGGTCACTGCCTTGGTTTCATCTCCTGCCACAGAACGCCGAGGGCATGGCAGAGATGGACCAGTGGAGGACATGATGATTCCAGCTGGGGACCACAACAATTCTTTTACCTAAAGCACACAGAGACACACAAACAGACACATTTAATAATGCTGTAACTGACTTTCTCATCCAAAGCCCCTCACAGTACACTTTTTATGAAGTCATGTAGAGTCACAATTGAACTGAGAATGCCTATTAAATTACAATTCAATTCTAAAATTGAAAGAATTTTAGAATTTTAGGAAGTTGATTACCTTTATATATTATATTGGATCATATTTTACTTTCTGTTTATGAGCCATGCTGGAAGAAAATTTAATCAACCACAAAAACCTAAAATGAAATGTTAACAACCATATAATGAACAGATTCAGCACACTGATGTCAATATTTACAGTTCTGCTCATTAATTTACATCCCTTGCTAAATATATTCTAGATATTAATAATTTTAACAAAAAAAGAGGGATCATTAAAAGTGTGTAATTTTAAGGGGCTGTAGCCCCTTATTGTAATCGTTAGCTTTCTTCTTTAGGGCCCAAGCCCTGAAAGGGTAAAGGCCTTGTTGTTTTCCTTAGGTTTATTAGGGCCCGAGCACTGATGGTGTGAGGAACCTATTGGAATTGCTCCGTTTATTATTATTATTAGGGCACAAGGCCTGAGAGGGTGAAGGCCCTATTGTTTTCCTTAGGATTATTATTAGGGCCCAAGCCCTGAAAGGGGCTTTTTGGGGGCCTTAACATGCTCAAAAACTCTTGAAAATTGGCACAAACATTGGAATCTGTGGCCATTAGGATGCCACAGAGGCTGGGACCCGGTGTGGCACAGGGACTCTACGGCACCCCCTTGAATAATTTTCGAAAATTTGGTCCATATATCAAACACGCTTGCATGTATTATTGCATGAATGGTGTTGCCATGGCGATGGTTTAAAGTAAGGACAAAAAAGGGAAACAGAAAGTGTCTCATATCTTGTAAAATCATTGTTTGATTCAAATTAAGATTGTGTGTTTGGTAATTTAACCTCGATGAATTTAAAATGAATGTACTATATTACAGATCTATATATATATATATATATATATATATATATATATATATATATACACACACACACACACACACACACACACACACACACACACAGTGGGTACGGAAAGTATTCAGACCCCTTAATTTTTTCACTCTTTGTTATATTGCAGCCATTTGCTAAAATCATTCAAGTTCATTTTTTTTCCTCATTAATGTACACAAAGCACCCCATATTGACAGAAAAACAGAATTGTTGACATTTTTGCAGATTTATTAAAAAAGAAAAACTGAAATATCACATGGTCCTAAGTATTCAAACCCTTTGCTGTGACACTCATATATTTAACTCAGGTGCTGTCCATTTCTTCTGATCATACTTGAGATGGTTCTACCCCTTCATTTGAGTCCAGCTGTGCTTGATTATACTGATTGGACTTGATTAGAAAAGCCACACACCTGTCTATATAAGACCTTACAGCTCACAGTGCATGTCAGAGCAAATGAGAATCATGAGGTCAAAGGAACTGCCTGAAGAGCTCAGAGACAGAATTGTGGCAAGGCACAGATCTGGCCAAGGTTACAGAAAACTTTATGCTGCACTTAAGGTTCCTAAGAGCAGAGTGGCCTCCATAATCCTTAAATGGAAGATGTTTGGGACGACCAGAACCCTTCCTAGAGCTGGCCGTCCGGCCAAACTGAGCTATCGGGGGAGAAGAGCCTTGGTGAGAGAGGTAAAGAAGAACCCAAAGATCACTGTGGCTGAGCTCCAGAGATGCAGTCGGGAGATGGGAGAAAGTTGTAGAAAGTCAACCATCACTGCAGCCCTCCACCAGTCAGGGCTTTATGGCAGAGTGGCCCGACGGAAGCCTCTCCTCAGTGCAAGACACATGAAAGCCCGCATGGAGTTTGCTAAAAAACACCTGAAGGACTCCAAGATGGTGAGAAATAAGATTCTCTGGTCTGATGAGACCAAGATAGAACTTTTTGGCCTTAAAGGTGCCCTAGAATTAAAAATTGAATTTATCTTGGCATAGTTAAATAACAAGAGTTCAGTACATGGAAATGACATACAGTGAGTCTCAAACACTGTTGTTTCCTCCTTCTTATATAAATCTCATTTGTTTAAAAGACCTCCAGCGAACAGGCGAATCTCAACATAACACCGACCGTTATGTAACAGTCGGGATCATTAATATGTACGCCCCCAATATTTGCAAATGCCAGCTCATGTTCAAGCATTAGACAAGGGCAGGACGTCTGGATGTGCACAGCTGAATCATCAGACTAGATAAGCAAGCAAGGACAACAGCGAAAAATGGCAGACGGAGCAATAATAACTGACATGATCCATGATATCATGATATTTTTAGTGATATTTGTAAATTGTCTTTCTAAATGTTTCGTTAGCATGTTGCTAATGTACTGTTAAATGTGATTAAAGTTACCATCGTTTCTTACTGTATTCACGGAGACAAGACTGTCGTTATTTTCATTTTTTAAACACTTGCAGTCTGTATAATTCATAAACACAACTTCATTCTTTGTAAATCTCTCCAACAGTGTGTAATGTTAGCTTTAGCCATGGAGCACCTTCAAACTCATTCAGAATCAAATGTAAACATCCAAATAAATACCATACTTAAGCGATTAGACATGTTGCATGACGAACACTTTGTAAAGATCCATTTTGAGGGTTAGCTGTGTGAACTTTATTTATGCTGTTTAAGGCAAGCGTGAGCTCCGTGGGCGGGAGCGTGACCATTTAAAGGGACCGCAGCCTAAATTGGCTCATATTTAATGATGCCCCAAAATAGGCAGTTAAAAAAATTAATGAAAAAAATCTATGGGGTATTTTGAGCTGAAACTTCACAGACACATTCAGGGGACACCTTAGACTTATATTACATCTTTTAAAAAGACGTTCTACGGCACCTTTAATTCTAAGCGGTATGTGTGGAGAAAACCAGGCACTACTCATCACCTGTCCAATACAGTCCCAACACTGAAGCATGGTGGTGGCAGCATCATGCTGTGGGGGTGTTTTTCAGCTGCAGGGACAGGACAACTGGTTGCAATCGAGGGAAAGATGAATGCGGTCAAGTACAGGGATATCCTGGACGAAAACCTTCTCCAGAGTGCTCAGGACCTCAGACTGGGCCGAAGGTTTACCTTCCAACAAGACAATGACCCTAAGCACACAGCTAAAATAAGGAAGGAGTGGCTTCACAACAACTCCGTGACTGTTCTTGAATGGCCCAACCAGAGCCCTGGCTTAAACCCAATTGCGCATCTCTGGAGAGACCTAAAAATGTCTGTCCACCAACGTTTACCATCCAACCTGACAGAACTGGAGGAATGGCAGAGGCAAACTTGTTGCATCTTTCCCAAAAAGACTCATGGCTGTATTAGATCAAAAGGGTGCTGTCAATATGGGGTGCTGTGTGTACATTAATGAGGAAAAAAAAAGAACTTAAATGATTTTAGCAAATGGCTGCAATATAACAAAGAGTGAACAATTTAAGGGGGTCTGAATACTTTCCGTACCCACTGTATGTCTTTAATTATTTATTGATATAATTCAAATTCATTAAAAAAACCTATTTAAGTACATTTCACATGATTTTATAAAAGTGTCTGTTTAAAATAAACTTGCATAAGTGAGCAGAAAAATCTAGACACGTATCTTACTCTTACCTGACACTGATAATAAAATCATCTTTGCAGTTTCCGTGATTTGTCTCCATTTATTAAATTTATAATTACATATTTTTCATCGGATACCACCCATATTGAAATTAAATAAAAGCATGCTTTTGGTGCATAACATTGGTGCGCAAACGGTAGCTCAGGTAGGTCAAAAAACACATGCAGAGAAGTGTTAGGATAATACAACATCAGCATTCAGATGGCATTCTGAACTTATTAATCTAATTAATACTAATTAATCTAAATTTAAATGATCACATAGATGTGGCTGTTGTGGTTCATGGTCATAGCAGCACCAACTGATGCAGTAAATGTGGTGAATTCAAATGACTGACACAGTCCTTTTATGTTTTCCCATTTTAAATGCCTATTGCTGGCCATGCACAGTTGCCCTGAAGCCATCGGGGTGGCGGTGGCTCTAGGGCTTGGGCCTGTCATCGCTGCTTGCAGCTATTTTTTTTTTCTCAAACTTCCAGGAACTTTTGGGGGCCTTACCATGCACGAAAACTCTTAAAAAACTTGCACACATGTCGGAATCATCGGCCATCAGGGCCGGGCAGAAGCTGGAACCCGGGCGTGGCAGGGGGGCTCGACAGCACCCCCTTGAATGGGGTCCAAAAACTTGGTCCATATGTCAAACATTCTTGCATGTATTAATATGAAGCTCGGTACACATATAGACCTCACTGGGCCAAACAACTTTCATGTTCTAAGTTATACGCCAACTCAACAGGAGGTCAGCTATTATGGGTTGATTGTAAAATGCATGCTCTGGAATTTGTTATACTTCTCACAGGCGATTAATCAGATCACCACCAAACTTGGTCAGCATGAAGTAAACACACTGAGGATGCTAAATTGTGAGTGGATTTTTGATATCTTAAATGGTTTGTACGTGGCAAGGCAACAAATTTATGGCGAAAAAAGGGAAGCAGGAAGTGTGTTATAACTTCTGCATTGATTGATTTTGATGAAACTTCAGCTGTGTGTTCGATGTAGGATGCCGATGACATGGATGTGACTATTGTGAGTCAAAGTTATAGTGCCACCAACTGGCAGCAGGAAGTGTGCCACTTTCAAAATGCTTTGAGATCACCCTCTTATTTTTACCCGATTTACTTAATCAGAATAATGTCAAGACATGGCGAATATAGACCTGTGAAAAGATTTTTGATATTTTAAACACTGTTGCCATAGCAACAGATCAAACTTCAATATTTGTTTTGGATGCTTTTGAGACCATTAGCATGCTTTGAATTGCATGAAACTTGACACACACATCAGAGATCTCATCCAGTAGACATGGGCAAAACCCTAGAAACGGGCAGGGAGGAGGGCCTCTATAGCACCACCTTTTGACAATAGTGGGGGGGGGGGGTAGTTTTACCTACAGTCACCAAACTCTGTATATATTGATCTCATCGAGCCGGACAACTTTCTAATTTACAGTCATTAGCTCCGACCAACAGGAAGACAGATATCTTCATTCAACAGATTCTTTCAAATACACTGATTCCTCCAGTAATGAAACAAGAGAATTTATGAGCGAATCATTGAATCATACATCCAAACAAATTTTATAAAAATAATTAATTCAAATAAATGTAAAAAATAATAAGACTGCAGCAATTAATATTTTGTAAGAACCTCTAGTAAATTAAATGTTATTTCATTTAGTTGTCATTCAGAATTGTGATCTCAGTTTGAAACAAACAAAAAAGTTTCTCAATTTATCCAGAATTGTGCAGCTCTAAGTTTCTTTAACAGTTATTTATTTAATATTTATATAAAATATAAGAAATATATGTTTACATTTTATTTTGCTTTGATTTAAAATTATTTGTTATTTACCTTAATTAAAAATGCATTGGTTAATTTCAAACATTTATTTCTACTGGTCTTTTTTAAAGGTTATTAAAACATTTTCAATAATTATCGATACCGAACAACATGAAACATTATATCATGATACACTTTTTTTAGCTGTATCGCCCAGCCCTAGCACAGAGAATCGGATGTGTTGGATTTACAACAAACTTTAAAGTTACTTACACAATGTGTATCTGATATGAATAAAACTTGTTTAATTATAATGGAAAGGATTGTTATTGCCGCTTTTATAGACATCAGTGTGTATTTTACAAATTCTAAATGCATTTTTTTGTTAGTACTCATGTTTATTTAAATGTCTGAAACCTAACATAACACTGGTTGAAAATACTGCATATTTGTGATATCAAAAGCGATGAGCGCGTCCGGCTTTGGCTCGGTGCCAGCCAAAGCGCACAAGCACATTTGAATTTGGCAGTTGATCATGTGATGCGCTGAACATTCTAATCACAATGGTGTGATCGTACGCTCCAAGGACCAGCCAAGACTGGTCACACCAGTGTGATCGTACATCTCAAAGCCCTTAGTGTGAGTGATATTACATACCAGGCTCTGCACAGACAGAATGTGCGGTGTGAAAGAGGGAATTTCCAGGTTATAAAACCTGCCAAAAGTGTTTTGAGCCACAAAACAAATATCCTGAATAGACATGCCCTTATCCCAAGCCCAAGACGACACCAGACTCTTCATGGAATGGGCACAAATATCTATTGGGCAATCGACACCTCGGGAAGCATAAACCAGGCGAATAGCTTCCACTATTCAATATGACAGTCTCTGCTTTTACACTGAATGCCCTTTCTTAGCGCCTCTGAAGCAGACAAATAGCTGTTCAAATGTACGGACGGCACAGTTTGGTGCAGTTAGATGATGAATACAGTCAGTCACAGGTGATCAACACTCCAATCCAGAAGGGGGTGTGCACGGTAATGTATTGTAGCCTAACCACTTTTAACAAGCATTAACCACCAATAATCAAAATAAGCTCTGTGTTTTGTTACATTTGATAAAAAACAAAGTGTGAACTTTCATATTCTGTCGATTTTATCATGAAATTCAAACAAAAAATGCAGTTTTGATGCTTTTTGATGTGGCATAACAGACGCTGTATAGGTGCCTCAGTTCCAGCAGCAGTGCGGAGTGCGAGTGAACGCGATCATTTTTTCCTCTTCACTACTAGTAACAGAATGAACATGAAATTAACATCTTATGGTATGTTGAAAGATACAGTACAACTGACTGAAACATATCTCGTGTAATAGCTCAATCTGTCTTTCAACCATGGAAAGATGTCAATAACGTAACGTAACCTTCAAGTGGTACAAAACAAGCCAATGGAAAGCTTGAGGTCCTTTCATCTACTTTATCAGAGATGAAAGAAGCACTCACCAACATAGGTATCAGAGTGGCCGCGACTGAAGAAGCAGTCAAAGTTCACGAAACCCGCATTGAATCATTGGAGAAATTATGTACACTCTTGGAGGCCGAATGTGAGAAGCTTAAGGAAAAGACCTGCGATCTAGAGTCAAGATCTCGGAGACAAAACATCCGAATCATCGGTGTAAAAGAAGGTGCAGAAAAGGGTAAACCTACCGAGTTTGTGACAAACCTGTTGATGCAAGTGTTGGATGCGGGGAGCTTTGACCGACCGATACAGATCGACAGGGCACACCGCTCGCTACAACCCCCAAGAGACGGCCGGTCACGGGCATTTATTGTTCGACTGCACCACTACCAAGTAAAAGAACATATTCTACGTCTGGCAAGATCGAACAAGCTGCAGTATGAAGGAAAAGAGATACATATCTTTCCCGACCTCGCCGCTGACGTCTTGAAACAGAGACAGAAGTTTGACGCCATACGAAAGAAATGCAGGGAACACGAAGTGAGATGCGGATTCGAGTTCCAAGTTCCAAGTTCATTGTGACCGTGAAGGACAAGGAAACGAAAACTTTTGTTTCGCACGAACAAGCAGAGGCATATTTACGGGGCGCAGTGGAAAATTGGTGAAATGCAGACGACGAGAACTTGACATGGAAGTTAGAAAGGACTTAGTAGAGACTTGCGTTTATTTAATTTCATTTGATATACAGGGAGTTCACAAGGTATTATTTCTTGTTCATTTGTAAGATAGTGGAGAGCTATTTTACAGGAAGAATGTTAGAGGGCATCAAGGGTGAGTCAAGTGATGCATATTTTTTTTTGATAGGCATCCATAATGTTAACATGGGATGCAATAGCGGGGGGAGGGAGGGGGAGAATGTTCTTCCTTACAAAGTTCGTAATGTTCATGGGTTGATGTTTTCTGTTAAGCTTGAAATGCAAGGTTTCATATACCACCTTTATTTAAGGAGAGCAGGCAAAACACGCTTTAATTTTTACACTAAATAGTGGAATAAATGTTTACGGTGGCAGCAAACTGAACCTACTAAGCTGGAATGTGCGTGGACTTAATAGTCCAATCAAAAGAGGAAAGGTTTATACACATCTTAAGAAACTGGGCTCAGAGGTAATATTTCTTCAGGAAACACATATCAAAAATACAGCGAAGTTCAGCATCAAAGCTCCTTGGATGTCTCAAGTCTATCAATCAAACTATTCTTGTAAAGCTAGAGGAGTAGCAATTATTATTAAAAAATCCGTCCCCTTTATACATAAGCAAACAATCATGGATAAAAATGGTAGGTACTTAGTTGTGTGTGGAGAGATAAATGCATTACCCATCACTTTAGTAAACGTTTATGGTCCTAACTTTGATGATCCTTTATTTTTTTGAGAATATTTTCAAAATTATACCAGATTTTGTACATTCACTGGTCATCATTGCAGGCGACTACAATTGTGTTTTAAATGCAAAGTTAGACACGCATCCCCGTCGGACTACAAAAAGCAAATCAGCAAGTGTACTAAGCAACTATATGCAAAAGTTAAACTTAATAGATAGCTGGAGAGCCTTGCATCCCACAGATCAAGATTACTCATTTTACTCTTCAGTTCATAAAACATATTCAAGAATTGACTTCTTTTTAATAGATTCAAGATTGCTGCAACATGTCGTTTCAACACAGTATCATAATAGACTGTTATCCGACCATGCCCCTATCTCTTTTAATTTAAAAATAAATTTGAGCAGAGGAAATTATGTCTGGAAATTCGATAACATGCTGCTAAATGATGTCAAATTCTGTGAATATCTCTCCAATAAGTTTTCATGGTTTTTAGAAAACAATGATAAAGGAGACGTTTCTGACTCTGTTCTATGGGAGACGATGCAAGCAGTTATCAGAGGCGATATTATTGCATACCAAACAGCTAAAAATAAAGAAAATGAAGCCAAATTAAATGAAATTGACAAACAATTAACACATTTAGAGATCGACTACAGGTCTACCAACAGCGAGACCACACTTAAGAAAATAGTGGCGATGCGAAGTGAATACAATTCGATTCTTTCTAAGAAAGTATCAAGACAACTTATTCATATCAGGCAAAAGCTATTTGAAATAGGCGATAAGCCCCAAAAATTACTTGCACGGCAATTGAAACAGGCTCAAGCATCGCGTGCAATACAGAAAATAAAATTGAACAATGGGACTGTAATTGTTAATTCTAAAGAAATTAATCATCATTTTGCTGATTTCTACAGGGAAGTTTATGAATCAAAGTGCGATATGACTGAAGAGTCAATAGAGAATTTTTTTTCTGATTTGAATCTTCCTACTCTCAGTACCGACGCAAAACAGTTCCTAGATAAAGAAATTACCTTGGAAGAAATAAATGAAGTAATATCGCAGTTACCTAATAATAAATCTGCTGGCCCGGATGGCCTTAGCGCTGAATTTTACAAAAAATTCAAGGACAACCTTGTACCTATGATTCAAAGATTGATTAAAGATGTAATAACACACAATAAATATCCACCAACAATGTATCAAGCGAATATAATACTAATTCTGAAACCGGGACGCGATAAGCAGCAAATGTCTTCATATCGTCCAATCTCTCTCATTTCCATTGAATCCAAGATTATAAGCAAAATTCTAGCAAACAGATTGAAAACATACATTTGTTCAATAATTCATCAAGATCAAACCGGCTTCATGCCCAACAGACATATTTACTTTAACTTAAGACGCCTGTTTAATATAATTTATCATAAGAAAAATTCAAAGGCTTGTGTAATCTCGCTAGATGCTCAACGAGCTTTTGATCAATTAGAATGGAAATATATGATTGTGGCCCTAAAGAAATTTGGTTTCGGTCCAGAATTTATTAAATGGATTGAAATAATGTACTCGCACCCAGTTGCATCTGTTATTACCAACCAAGACAACTCAAAGTCATTTAAACTATCACGTGGCACACGCCAGGGGTGTCCCCTGTCTCCCTTTTTATTTGCCATATCGATGGAACCGCTGGCAGCTAGTATTAGGCAACATCTCAGTATAGAGCCTATAACGACAATGGGCAGACCCCAATATCTGTCATTATATGCAGACGACATTCTCTTGTATATTTCTAATCCTGCAAAGTCCATTCCACCACTACTCAAGCTTATTGAAGAATTTGGCAGTTTCTCTGGATTCACAATTAATTGGGAAAAAAGTGAACTGATGCCAATCTCTGACGACCAAGAGATTGAGCAAGAACTCCTAGCCAGTACCAAATTTAAAATTGCAAACCAGCATTTCAAATATTTAGGTATAATAATTACTAAAAAGTCCAACATGCTTTTAAAAACAAACTGGAAAAAGAAAATTGATCAACTTAAAGACAATATAACCTTTTGGAAAACACTCCCCATGTCCATGGTAGGCAAAATAAATGCTATAAAAATGGTTGTACTTTCAAGATTTTTATATATATTTCAAGCTATCCCTTTTTTTATTCCGCTTCATCTTTTTAAACAGCTAGAATCTATTATAACAGACTTTATTTGGGCCAATAAGACAGCAAGGATTAATAAAAAACATCTTAACAAACCCAAGGATCATGGAGGGTTTGGGCTTCCAAATTTTAAAAATTACTATTGGGCAGCTAATCTAAACACTTTAGCGTGGTGGAGAAAGATCAGTTTAATGGAGCCAGACAAACCAGAATGGTTAGCTATAGAGGAAGCTTCTTGTAATAAGACTTCATTAATTGCCCTGTTTAACGGTCCCATTAAAATAGACTTAAAGTGTTATAATGGAAATACAGTTATTTCTAATTCAATTAAAGTATGGAAACAAATCAAGAAATATTTGGAAATTCCAGATATATCTGGATACTCCAATTTGCCATAATCATGCTTTTCCCCCAGGACTACACGATAAGTTCTTTCTTCAATGGAAACAAATAGGCATAACCACAATTAAAGACTTATACAATGAAGGTAAATTTAGCTCCTTTGACCAGCTAAAGCAACATCATGCCCTTGCCCCTGCAAATTTTTTCCGTTATTTGCAGGTTAGAGATTTCATCAGAAAGAATATTACAGATTTTGAAGTTTTGAAGTTTAACCCTAATTTAGAGAACATCATAAAGGTACAGCCTGGTATAAGCGGTGGTGTGTCTCGCTTCTACAATTTACTGCTAAAAAAGGTTAACACCAACACAGAAAAAATAAAACTTGACTGGGAGGAGGAAATGGGTTTTAACATTCATGAAAATAAGTGGGAGGAATGCTTGAGAAACATACATACATGCTCTGTGAATGCTAGACATAATTTGATTCAATTCAAGGTAATACATAGGCTCCATTATTCAAAATCAAAACTTCATAAAATATATCCTACAGTATCTCAACTCTGCAACAAATGTAAAACAGTAGACGGCACTTTGTTCCATTCTTTATGGTCATGCTCCAAAATCCAGCCATTTTGGAAAGGTATATTTAAATTTCTTTCTGAAGCACACTCTATCAATCTGGAGCCTGAACCCAGCATCGGTATTTTAGGAGCAAATAGTGCTTTTTGCAATAGATATCAAACACAATCCATTATGTTCTGTATGATGTTAGCAAAAAAACTTATTCTACAGATGTGGAAAGCAGACACTGTCCCAACCATTGAACTATGGACCAGAGAACTGGGCAATATGTTGCATCTGGAAGAACTGAGATACTCATTAAACGAGAAACTACCCACTTTTAATAAGATTTGGAATCCAATCAAATTATTCTTACAGGAGAACTGAATTAGCTTTTATATTTATGCTTTATTGCCTATTCCATACTGTCCAGTTTCACTTTATTTATTTTTTGTTTATGCTGTTGCTGTCCACCAATTTTTTATTTTTATTTATTTATTCACTTATTTGTTTTGCTGCTACTCAAATACAATATGCTTTTGTTTATAGAACATTTAAAAGAAACCTTCTATAATTAATCTAACAGGGAAGGGTTGGGGAGGGGGTTTTATTATAGATAAGTTGTAAAATTAGTCAAGCATATGTACAATGGTCCTATTAGAAAATTCCTGTTATGTACATTTTTTGTCTTTGTAACCATTGTGGAGATATTCATCTTAAAGAAATAAAAATAAATAAATAAATAAATAAATAATAAAAAAAAACAAGCCAATGGGAATTGGCCAGTGAGATTTACATGCCGAGCGCACCCACCTGGCACATCCGGGTATAAATAGGACCGGCATATTCACTTCCATTCATGCTTTTGCTTCGGAGCCGAACAGTCACACTGATCGGTCTTTCCTTTCACCTTCAAAACTGAAGTGCAAATTTCCTTCAACAAGAAAGCAAAACAGCAACTTAATTGCTATTTGGAGTTTCTCCTCAACAACAATTTTCACTGCTTTCTGCCTCGAAGCTCGTGGGGATTCTCAGCTGGTGTGAAGGCACGGCTCAGCGGTGTGTGCGGCAGCACGCTGAGACAGGAAAGCACAGCATTTCATCCCTGAACGCTTCAGCTGTCAGATGTCTTTTCGCCCGTGTGTTTCTAGATGCGGTCGTTTCCTGACGGCCACGATCGCTATCTCAAATGCCTGGGCAAACAGCATGCTGAGTCGATGCTCGTGGATAGTACATGTCCTCACATTCGGCGAGGATCTGATGTCGATCGCTGCATCAGAGAGTGGGCTCGAGTGGATCCCTCCACCGTGTCCCGAGCACTCGCGGTTGGATGATTGGTTTCTGGGTGCGGGGCGTGGTTCTCAGCCACATGCCGCCCCAGTGCCTTTCTTACAGGAAGTGCATGAGGAGGTTCAGAAGATGTGGAAGGCACCTTTTACTGCCAGGAACCATTCTTCTGCCTCCTCCACTCTCACTAGCCTCGATGGTGGGGCCGCCAAGGGTTACATGGAAATTCCACAGGTGTGACCCCTGGGTCAGATGATATCCAACCCTAACCCTAACCTGGACCCCAACCTGCTCACCGCCAAGGGCGCCCCCCTGTGGCTGCACAGGCTCCCGGGAGATCGGATTTGTCCCATCCTCCCCGAGCCTCCAGCAGGAAGGCAACGCAGCCCGTCCAGGCTGCTAAGCCCTCAAAAAAGAAGTCTCCGAAGCGGTCCTGAGACGGGTGGCCCAGAGATGGAGGGGACTGCTCTGACCCAGGAGATGGTGAAGGCACCGCTCCTTCCCCTGGGAGAAAGCCGGGTGGAGAATCCTGTGTTTCATTTTATTTCTGTTCCGTTGGTACCCACCTTTTCAATAAAAAAGCAGTTTCCAAAATCTCTGGGTCATACCAGGTCTGTGCTGACAGCGGGCGACGCACTGCTTCCTCACTCTCAGTCACACCCTCATTCGCCACGGGTAGGGCTTTGGCACTTCGGGTACATACAGCCTCCCCACGCCTCCCTGCCCTGTCCCTCACGGGACAGGGCGAAGCTGTGTAAGTGCACCCCTCTCACAGCCTCTACTTCAGGATGCTCTGCCTCCCGGGTTGGGCCACAGTGCTCCACGCTGCTACTTCCATGTCTCGATCCTCCCTCGACAGACCGTTTCTACATTTTGCATTTGAGGGTTGGGCATACCAGTACAATGTCCTACCCTTCAGGCTTTTCCTGTCTCCCCATGTCTTTACCAAAGTCGTGGAAAGAGCCCTTGGCCCGCTCAGGGAGGTGGGCGTTCGCATTCTCAACTATATCGACGACTGGCTCATTCTGGCCCAGTCCCAAGATCAGTTGTGCGAACACAGGGACCTGGTGCTCTCGCACCTCAGGTGGTTGGGGCTTCAGGTCAACTAGGAAAAGAGCAAACTTTCTCCTGTGCAGAGTATCTGGAGTTGGACTCGGTCAACATGACGGCGCGTCTCACCAACGAGCGTGCACAGTCAGTGCTGAACTGCCCGAATTCGTTCTCGCAGAAAACAGAGATTCCACTGAAACAATTTCAGAGGTTCCTGGGGCATATGGCATCCGCAGCCGCGGTCACGCCACGCGGATTGCTTCATATGAGACCGCTGGCTACACAGCCAAGTCCCGAGGTAGGCATGGCAAAATGGTACGCTTTGTGTGGTTATCACAACGAGTTGTCGCCGTACGTTCAGCCCGTGGTCGGACCTTGATTTTCCACGGGCCAGTGTGCCCCTAGTACAACTTGCAAGTGCTGCCCCTGGAGGAGGCAGACCCAGCCCTCGTGTTGCTGTGTCCTGTTGGTGCACTGTGCGTCTATGTGGACCGCACACAGAGCTTCAGAAGCTCTGAGCAGCTCTTTGTCTGCTTTGGAGGTAAGCAGAAGGGAAAGGCTGTCTCCAAACAGAGCTTGGCCCACTGAATAGTGGATGTCATCGCCTTGGCATACCAGTCCCAAGGCAAGCCGTGCCCCCTCGGGGTGAGAGCTCACTCCACTCAGGGTGTTGCTTCCTCCTGGGCGTTGCTCTATGGCGGACGTTTGCAGAGCTGCGGGCTGGGCAACACCAAACACATTCGCAAGGTTTTATAATCTCAGAGTGGTCCCGGTGTCCTTCTGTGTGCTGTCTAGATAGCCACGGGTTCTCGCTTGTTGTGCCATTTCCCTCTGACGAGGGAATACGAGCACTTTTCTGCTCCTCAGTTCAGTTCCCCAGATGGTGAACCCTGTGGAGTTCCTCCGGCATCCTGCGGCAGTCAGATGTGGTGGAGGCGTCTGACGGCAGGTCCAGTACTCATGTGCATGCCCGGTTGGTCAGCCCTTGTACTGGACTAGATGCCCATGTGATGTGATTCCCTCCAGGTAATCCCATATGTGTTTGTCCACAGTACGGTTTCCCTGATGGTAAACCCGTGTCTTTCCCTGGGCAGCTCTGCTCTGCACCTATCTCTGTTCCATAGTGTTCCTCCCTGGTTAGGTAGGTCCTACCTCAGAGATTTCCATATGCATTACTGCCCCACAGGTCAGTCCATATGAGTATTCCACACGCCACCTCCCTTCGGGCAGGGTGTGGTCTCCGTAGCATTTAACTCCATTGGACTGGGAACGCTTTCCTGCCATTTTGGTCATGGCTAAAAAAATGTGGGAATCGAGTCCCGAAGCACTCTTCCCTGGGGGTAAGGAACAGCAGCTTCGACCATCCCCTGAGTAACGCCCTGTCCACGCCATCCCACTGATATGGATGACTTCCTCGGGCTTACTCCGGATGCTGGAAGGTTATGACGTCTATGGTAGCACTTGCATTGGACACGCTACGGCTTGCCAGCATCTGCTTCCATCACTGTCTCAGAAAATATACAAAATATGAATGGAAGTGAGTATGCCGGTCCTATTTATACCTGGATGTGCCGGGTGGGTGCGGCTTGGCATGTAAATTTCACTGGCCAATTCCCATGGGCTCGTTTTGTACCACTTGGAGGTGATTGAGCTCCCAAGCAAGACCTCATTACGTCATTATCGACATAACGTCTCCGTTCGTTCCTTCAGGGAATGGGGGTTACAATAGTAACCTAGACGTTCTAAAGAGAAATGAACTCTAAAGAGAATTTTAGCCTATATAATAATTATACTTTACTTAACCTGTTAGTGATGTCTTAATTATTTAATATATGTTTAAATAAAACCATCATGAAAACAAGTTATGACAGCCAATGTGTAAATTATTATATTTCAACAACAAATTGGAGAAACATAATTTTATAATTAGATATAAAAATTAATGCAATTGTGCAATTTACATGTTTACATAATTTTTATTATTATTATTTGAGTGTTGATGATTAATTCTAAAAATAAATAGCAACTGAATTTAATAGTTTAGGCTCTGTTGTGAATTGTAACCTTTAATATTAGTAATGTGTAGTAATGTATAGTAATGTGTAATCAACAATCATTTGGTCCAAAATGCATACAAACACTCCTGACAGAGAGAGCATGCAAATCCCTGACTCGTTTCCCATTTGTTACAGTGAGCAACAGCGCCATCTTGAATGACAGCACTCTTTAGTTGCTTGACTCAAAGGCCGGGTTTGTCAGCACGCTGAGCACCAACGACAGGTCCAACAATGGAAAAGACGAGGACGGGGAGGATTCAGACATCTTGTGCCCCAAAAAAGCTCATTATCAAGTGGTGTTTACCCACTGACCTACCTTCTAAGTTATGAAAAGCAGCTATAGCAGCCACATAAACTTTTAGCATAGAGGGTGAGCTGCAAGCATTCAGTTGCTCCTGCAAGAATGCCAGGATAATGGACACTACACAATTTAGTGGGTCCTCTTCTTTGCCCATACACCAGTCCACAAATACTTTTCATTAAAGTGTAAAGGCATCTCATTGAAGGGGCTCTAGCCTCCACTATTGTGATCAGCACTTGTTGCAGAACAGAGAGTGGGGAACTGCCACACAGACCTGCCAAACATGCAGGTTTAATAGCTCCAGCCTGGGGTCGCAAACTGTCCCCCTGTCTGAGAGAGGAGGTCCCTTTATAACAAAATCTGCCATGGAGGAGTTAATGACAGATTCACCACCTTCAGAAAACACAGCTGGTTGGGCCACTTCGACGCAACTAGCAACAGTGTGCCCCTCTCCTCCCTGACTTTCTGCAATACCAGCTGCATTATTTTGACAGGGGGAAAAGCGTATTTCTGTTTTTTGGGCCAGTGGCTCAAAAGCGCATCCATGGAGCGATCAAGGGAGCGATCATCAAAGAGAACAGTGGGGGGTGGGCATTGTCCTCTGACACAAAGAGGTCAATCTTCACGTCGCTGAAGATACTCCATATAATTTTCATGGTCTGAGAGTAGTGTTGTCAAAAGTACCGGCACTTCGGTACCAAGTCGGTACTGAATTTTTGAAAATGTGACGATACCTGCATTTCTGTAGTACCGGTAGTACCGAGAATCCGGGTATATTCAGTACCCACTTATAGGGCTGTGGCAGTATTTACGTGAATATGAAGCACAAAGCTTTGTTTACAAAAGAAAAAATAGGTTAGCAATTAAATGTGACATCGCAGCCATGGAAACATTTTGATTCATGCCGAATGAGAAACAAGTGAGTCCATACATTTAAGCTTTGTATTCTGTTTTGGGAATCGTGATCTGGTCACATGATTAGCAGAGAATTTACCAATATTCCATTAGTTATTCCAAACTACACATTAGTTATCTCAAATCTTCACTCACACAGCGGATTATAAACGTTTCTTTTGTTCGCATTTAGGCTTATTATAGGCTATTTGCATTATTTACTGTGGTAAAGTAGAAAAAACACAGTAGGACAGAAACCTTTTTGCTTGCACGTCAATTTCTATTTAACGCAGTTTGTGCTTGTTATTAGACTTCATAAGACGCGTCAAGTTTATTTGTATAGTGCGTTTCACAAACGCCTGTGATTTTTACTTTCGTTTTCTCTGGCAGTGCAAAATCAAACATAGCCTGAATGTCTTGCCCCTGCGGAAGATAAAACTCGCTCTTCAGGCCTTTTACAACAAGTGTCAGTAACATCAGGAGAAAACATGAAGATATTATTAAAGAGAAATGGTCTCTTTCCTGCTCGTGTCCCTCATCCCTCTCAAAGCGCAGAGCGGTAGGCTATATCAAAGACTATAACGGGACTTTGGCTATATGACACGTCATTGTGTGGAAATAAAAAACAAATGTTTTTTGAAATAATATATAACTTTCTTATTATTTAGGTTACCATTATTTACCGATATTTATTTCATAGTTTTACAGGCTGTAGTGTGTTGTTTCACTGACGGAATAGCTAAAATAAACACGCACATCTGTTACCCCTGATGAAAAAAAAACAGCATATGCTGGTAGGTTTTGAAGCTGGTATGCTGGCTTGAGCTGGTTTATGCTGGTCCTATGCTGGTCCATGCTGGTCCAGGACCACCTCAGGACCAGCAGGACCAGTTTAGGACCAGGACTAGCACATGACCAGCATAAACCAGCTCAAACCAGCATACCAGCTTCAAAACCTACCTTACCAACTAATGCTGGTTTTTTCAGCAGTACAAAATGGATGTTTGAGCATTTATTTTTTTTTATTTTTTTTTTATATTTCAAAAAATATTTAATTGAGGTAGCCTATTTATACACACACAAACATTCACACACACTCCAAATCATATTTAAATTCAAATAGGCTATATAAAATAGTAAAATAGTTCCAACAGATTTTGCTGTGGTACCGAAATTGGTACCGAGAACCGTACAATTTTCATGGTATCGGTACCGACTACTGGAATTTTGGTACCGTGACAACACTATCTGAGGGTGCAATCTCCACTCCACTTAGGGCTGCACAATTAATCGAATTTCTAATCACGATTACGATTACGGATGCCATGATTTCATTATCGTTCAAAGGTGCGACTACAAGGAAAAATATCCACTTACATTATTCTGCGTGTTTAAGAGGTGTGTTATGAGCATGTAACATTGTGAGAGGCGAATCACAACTGCTTCAGAATGTAAAAGGTCTAACCCAGTGTAAAAGGAGATAACTGTGAAGTAGGTGTACACTGATATGTCGAACACACGTGAAACACCCTCTATTTTTAAAAAGCTGTGTACACACCCTATATATTAACTCCATAAACTAACTCTACAAATATGGAAAACAGTGATAGATGGACCTCTGAACCGTATGCTAAGGAGAAAATCCAGGGTGACTTTGAGCAGACCAAGCGAAACATGATTATGTATTTCTGATAAGGTAGCGACATTGGGCATCAACCACACGGCAAAAGCTAATACTTTTTCATATACTGTCTACTTTCTTTGTGTAACAGTTCTATCTAATAATGTATTAGACAGGACTGTTAAACAGATCGTAAACTAATGAAGACGGAGAATGCGAGCACTGTGTGTTCTCAGGATCTGTCTGAACTGTTCTCAGCGCCATCAAAATAAAAGTCCACCGCACCTTCAAAATAAAAGTAACAACAACAAGCGCAGTTTACGTCACTACAGGCCCTAGGGGAACATCAGTTCTTGGGGAACCACACTGGTGGCAAAAGCCCCTATTATTATACCATGCATATGTTGACTTTTTTATTATTATTATTATTTAAAGAAAAAAAAAAAACCAATATATAGTTGACATTTGAGGTTTAATGCTATAGAAAAACAATAAAAAATTGTGTTGTCAGATTGTTTTTTTTATTTTTATACAAAAATATGGCATGCAGTTGCTTCAAACAATGGTATACAGCTATTCAATACATCATTCAATGTAAATTGTGATAATCGTAATTAATAATCGCAATTACAATTTCAAAATTGACAATTATGATTTTTGTCATAAGCGTGCAGCCCTAACTCTACTCTGGACATTGGTCCTTGTACCGAACACTGGTCCTATCGCAGCGAGCTCCTCAGCCGGTCAGTGAGGCATTCTTGGTGACCACCTTCTGCCTGACCACTCTATCCATACTGATTCCCTGCTCATACATGCTCATATCGAGCCAGGGCATCAGCGCGTTGAGCACACATTATCATGATGTGCATTGTCCCTGCTTTCCACATTCTCCTTGGAACACGGTCCTTTAACCATAATTGCACTCTCAGAGCCAGAGCTAGTCCGAACGGCAGGACTTTGAACTGATAAGCAACACCTTTGAATGCAAACCTCAGAAAGTGCCTGTAATGAGGGGCTATCTGAATATGAAAATAGGCATCCTTCAGATCCACCGCTATGAAATAGTCTTTGCCAGCGCTCTGTTCATTGGTCTTAAATCCAATGTTGAACGCATGCTGCCATCATTTTTTGGAACCAGAAAATAACGGCTTTACAACCCGCAATTTCGTTGTGCTTCGGATACTATCTCTACTGCATCTTTGGCCAGGAGAGGTAATCTCTGTCCTTAAACCCTTTGAGCGTTACGGTCCCACATATGGGATTTAGAACATTCAGTGACATCACATAACTGCCAGATTCAAACTGTGCTTTCGTGCTTTTGCTGTGAGACGGACACGCTCAGCGCTTGTCGTATATCACAACTATGCAGTGTTTTCAGCCACATAATGTTTTTTTTAAGGTTTAAGACATTTAAATACACATAAGCACCAGGCATGTGACGTTATCAAATTTTCATGTTGCGATAATTGTTGAAGCTTTTATCACGTTATACTGTATGATCACGATATTGAAATACTTTGCAAAAAAGTGCTGTTATACTATAACAGGTTTAAGAACTCTTTTTCTTATAACAAAAAGAACTCTGAACATTTAAATACAAACCCGATTCCAAAAAAGTTGGGACACTGTACAAATTGTGACTAAAAAAGGAATGCAATAATTTACAAATCTATATATTTAAACTTATATTTTATTCACAATAGAATATAGATAACATATCAAATGTTGAAAGTGAGACATTTTGAAATGTCATGCCAAATATTGGCTCATTTTGGATTTCATGAGAGCTACACAGTCCAAAAAAGTTGGGACAGGTAGCAATAAGAGGCTGGAAAAGTTAAATGTACATATAAAGGAACAGCTGGAGGACCAATTTGCAACTTATTAGGTCAACTGGCAACATGATTGGGTATAAAAAGAGCCTCTCAGAGTGGCAGTGTCAGATGCAGTTCTCAGAAGTCAAGATGGGCAGAGGATCACCAATTCCCCCAATGCTGCGGCGAAAAATAGTGGAGCAATATCAGAAAGGAGTTTCTCAGAGAAAAATTGCAACGAGTTTGAAGTTATCATCATCTACAATGCATAATATCATCCAAAGATTCAGAGAATCTGGAACAATCTCTGTGCGTAAGGGTTAAGCCGTACTGGATCACGTGATCTTCGGGCCCTTACACGGCACTGCATCACATACAGGAATGCTACTGTAATGGAAATTACAACATGGGCTCAAGAATACTTCCAGAAAACAATTGTGTCGACACAATTCACCGTGCCATTCGCCGTTGCCGGCTAAAACTCTATAGGTCAAAAAAGAAGCCATATCTAAATATGATCCAGAAGCGCAGGTGTTTTCTCTGGGCCAAGGCTAATTTAAAATAGACTGTGGCAAAGTGGAAAACTGTTCTGTGGTCAGACGAATCAAAATTTGAAGTTCTTTTTGTAAAACTGGGACGCCATGTCATCCGGACTAAAAAGGACAAGGACAACCCAAGTTGTTATCAGCGCTCAGTTCAGAAGCCTGCATCTCTGATGGTATGGGGTTGAATAAGTGCATGTGGCACGGGCAGTTTACACATCTGGAAAGGCACCATCAATGCTGAAAGGTATATTCAAGTTCTAGAACAACATAAGCTCCCATCCAGACGTCGTCTCTTTCAGGGAAGACCTTGCATTTTCCAACATGACAATGCCAGACCACATACTGCATCAATTACAACATCATGGCTGCGTAGAAGAAGGATTCGTGTACTGAAATGGCCAGCCTGCAGTCCAGATCTTTCACCCACAGAAAACATTTGGCGCATCATAAAGAAGAAGACGCGACAAAGAAGACCTAAGACAGTCGAGCAACTAGAAGCCTGTATTAGTCAAGAATGTGACAACATTCCTATTTCTAAACTTGAGCAACTTGTCTCCTCAGTCCCCAGACGTTTGCAGACTGTTATAAAAAGAGGGGATGCCACACAGTGGTAAACATGGCCTTGTCCCAACTTTTTTGAGATGTGTTGAAATTTAAAATCAACTTATTTTTCCCTTAAAATGATACATTTTCTCAGTTTAAACATTTGACATGTCATCTATGTTGTATTCTGAATAAAATATTGAAATTTGAAACATCCACATCATTGCATTCTGTTTTTATTCACAATTTGTACAGTGCCCCAACTTTTTTGGAATCGGGTTTACAGATTACACAAAAAAATATGAAGTAAAATGTTTCAAGTAGATGAAAGTGCAAAAGAGTTATAAAGAACAACAGGCAACTTTTACAATAAGGTCTCATTATTTAACATTAGTTAATGAATTAACTAAGATTAAGAATGAGCAATAAGCTATTTTGTTAGAGAAAGTGTTATTTTCTGTTAAAGACGACCTGGATATAAATGTGTTTTGGCAGTGTGTGTACACAACCACCCTATAGTGATAAAAATCCACCCACTCCTTTTTTAATCCCCATAAATCATAAGCTGTGTCTCAGAACAAGCCGTTTACAGGTTCCTGGCAGTGTGACGTCACATTATCCACAGGCCCTGCCCACGAATGTTGACAAACACTGCCATTTTAACATAGAACCGCCCTGAGCGAGTTCACAGCGAGTTGTACACAGTCCGTCACTGCTACACTGATGAGAATGTCTCCCAAGCGTTTTAGGTGTTCTGTAGCTGGATGTATTAATCCACATAGCTCTCTCCATTTACTCCCTGAATCTCAGCTGCTGAAGACGAGGTGGATTAATTTTGTTTTCGAAGAAAATGCTCCCTCAATTCTACCGAAATTCGTTTATGTCTGCGAGAATAATTTCACACCGGACTTTGTGAACAAATGTCAATATAAAGGGACAATACAAAACAGAGGTTAAAAAGTTACTCAAGGATGGATCAGTACAAACTGTTTGTGATCCAGCTTACAGCCTCCAGAGTGATACTGGATACGGCAGTAATAAAGGTGAGAGCACTTTATTACAGTTCATCGGAGTTGATTTACGGAAATAAAGTTTACCAGTTTATTAAGCACCACCCAAAAAGGCATAAGGTCTTTATGTATTTGTTTACTGTTAGTTGTAACAAGTGTTTCTGTGTACTTCACTATGTATGTTGATGATAATGCAAGGGGGAAAGAGTTTATGGATATTATTTTAATGCACACTTTCACTGTGTTTTTTTAAGCTCTTACAGTTATTTTCTAGACTGAAAACGGACGCTTCATACTTTGTGTGAAGTACAATAAACGTCATAAAACTCATGGGTAAAGTTTTGGCCATCATTCGGACAGGGTCCAGTACAACAGGCTTATACAAATATAGTGTATAAAAACAAGAAGACAATATAAGTTATAACTAGGGGTGTGATGAGATCTCTCGTCGAGGCGAAAAGTAGTCTTGTGATGTTGCCATGACAGAGTGTTAGGATGATTAGGAAAGAATATGCCACCGCTACGTTTACATTACGCCTCCACTGTCCTTTTGCTTTGTGTTTAAATAAAAAAACATTTAATCAAGTTGGATAACGGTCGCCGCCGCTCCATATTTAAAGAGTTAAGGCAGGAACACACCAAACCAACGGTCGGCCGTCGGGCAGTTTTTCTTCGTTGGTCGACTAAGTTTTCTCAGTGTGTTCTGCACCGTCGGCTGAAGTTGGTCCTCGTAGGCTTTTTTTCGGCCGATTCGACATGTTGAATCGGCGTTGGAGCTCGTCGGTCCGTCGGGCCATCTGATCATTCTGATTGGCTGTTCAGCTACTGCCGCCTGCTGTTCAAAAAGGCATTTCATCTCACGCAGGCACAGAACTGACGTGCTACTTGGCCATCGGTTTGGTGTGTCAGGGCAACTTTGGACACAGACGCTGCCGACGTGAGCCGACCCCGCAGTTTGCTTTCGTCGCCACTAGTTCGTCGGCGTCGGCTTGGTGTGTTCTGGCCTTTACGCGCGATCGTGAAAGTGAAAGTAAACACAAGCGTGCATTCAAACATGATTTCAATACCCCGCATTTTGAAAGCGGCTCCCTGATGCATGCAAATATCTCTCAATATGAAAGCTATTTTAGGCTGGGCAGTGTAGTTGTAACCATCTCTTAGCTCTGTATCAAAGAAAAAGTTGGTCTTATTTGCACTTTGAATATTGAGAGTGCGATTATGGTTGCACTTATTGTAAAGTGTTACTATAAAAACGAATAACAGTTTTCTCTTAATCTTATTAAGCACAAACAGTAAGGTTTCATTTGTTAACATTAGTTAATGCACTGTGAACTATCATCAACTAACAATGAATGACTATTTTTATTAACATACCGGTAAACAAAGATTAATAAATACTGTAGCAAATATATTGCTCATTGTTAGTTGATGTTGATTAATATGTTATTGTTAATAAATGAGACCTTATTGTAAAGTGTTACCATTTTTATTTATACTGTTTTTATTTCTATGATCAGTTTGGGGAAAGGAGTTCAGTTAGGAGGTCAAAAGTTGTAGAAGCTCATAAATCATGTACAGTAAGATCTGAAGAGACTGAAATCATACAGAAGAGAAGTCAGTCAGTTGAGTTAGTGGCAAAACCTTTTACAGTACTTGAGTATTGTTGTCTTTTACTGTATATGATAATTCATACTCAGAAAGTAGAACTGAATGACAGTCATTATAAGATGATTAGTTAAAACATTTCAAATACACCTGCAGAATATGTATTTCACCATTGAGGATTTCTTAAAAATAGTGTGTAAAAATCTTGTCTCGTCTCGTCTCGTGAACTCAATCTCGAGTCTCGTCTCGTCTCGTGAGATACCCGTCTCGTCACACCCCTAGTTATAACCGTAATTAAACTAAACTATACCTGTTCTATCTCCATGCAGCATTTATTTGCAGTTTCTGACATTATAGTGCATCGTCCTGACTGACTCCTGACACTGGAGGATGAGCTCTTGAAGCTCCGCCCTCTTAGGCAGAGTGCAGCAGCTCATTTGCATTTAAAGGGCACACACTAAAATGTCACATTTTTGCTCACCCCCAAAAAGTGGCAATTTTAACATGCTGTAAAAAATCTGTGGGGTATTTTAAGCTAAAACTTAACATACACACTCTGGAGACATGAGAGACTTATTTTACATCTTGTAAAATGGGGCATAATAGGTCCCCTTTATTGTTAGTTTAAAAAAAAAATACAACTGATCATTGTTAGTTTTAGCTCAGGTCTATTAAATAATAATTACAACCTGATTTAGTAATTTTATTAAACATTAACTAAGATTAATAAATGCTTTATAAGTATTTTTCATTGTCAGTTTGGTAATAATGAATTAGCATGTTAACTAATGAAGCCTTATGTCACTTAGTGTTACTGAACAATAACAAAAATAATCAGAACATTTTCAATCATTATAGGGCATGTTGTAGTCCAGATTAAAATATAAAAATGTTCAAGTTAGAAAATAAATAGCCCTTTAAGTCTTTAAGTATTAAGTATTTGGTGCTGTGATGAACAACATTGTAAATACAAGAAAAACTGAATGGCTGTTTGAAGCATTTTAAATACTGTTCAGTAGGTAGCTGCTTTGTTTATGGGGTTTCCGGGGTAACTGCTGCATTTCTGCTGTTCCATCAGCGCCATCTGCTGTCAGAGAGTGAACATGCACTTTTTTGATTCAGCGCGTGTCCCTCACTCGTTCCGCCATGTGCTTCTCATGCACGTTGGGCTTAAACATCTGAGCACCCGTGTCCCTTTGACGCAGAATACAGCGGTTTTGTGCAGTTTATACGGTTGATGGGGAAAGTATTCTTAAAATGTATTATAAAAATTTAAATAATTCGTAATAAATAATTATTTCCAGTATTTTTTAATTGCCTACGATAACAATATTGTGCATATTTATTATTGTGATTTATCGTATTACCGAATATCGGCATGTCTAATAAGCACCAGTAAAACATTACATTTAGAGTTTGTAAAATGCACACTGATGTCAGACATCAATGGAAGCAGCAATAACAAATGGCAATAACCATTATGTGTGTCTGATAACAGCAATATCAGACACACATAATGGGCCTAAGAAACTATAAAGTTTACCCTATATTATTCTTTCAGTTCACCAGCCACTTACTTGCATATATTTTGGGAGAAACTGATGAATTCACCTGCTGTAAATCTGACTGACAGGACTCTGCGAACTGCGGGGCAAACTAAGATGGCGGCGGGTTTTTGGCCTGCCGAATATCTTGGTCCAAAGCGGGCCAGCTCGGGCTTTGGTTACGAACAAAGGCGGAGTTTATCTGTGTGTGGAGACGGAGGTGCCATGGATGATTACATGTAGGTTACCAGCTAACATCATTAAAGACTTTTAAAATCATTTTAGCTCAAAACTCACTTTCAGACAGCAGCAAGTGTTTAAAATAACTTCTGTTTGTGATCCGATGTGGATTCTGCTCACCAAGACTATGCTCGCTATTACATGGTAAATACGACGGCTTGAAGAAATCAGACAAATATACTTAGGCTATCACAATCATGTATTTATTTTATCTGTCAGCACGTCTCATCTCTCAACGGACTGAAATCCATATTTAGCCCCGTATATTTCATAAAATAAAGCAACTCCATGTTTTCGGGATTCCTCTGTTTCCTTGTCACTGGAGAGAGTGCTAAAGCTCCTCAGGTCGTATTTTTGGTGGAAAATTTGTAGAAATTATTATTCTTTGTAAATGTGATGTAAACATACTGTCCAAATAAACAGAAACAGATGCGACTGAATAAGTGCATGTGTCCTCTTTCTTTTGTGAAATAACAGTAAATACCACTTTATTTCTGTGACTAATGTTTAATCTTGACACAAATTAATTCATTATGATTAATTTGTTTGGTAAAACATTGATGCTTGGGTTTTTCAATTTTTAAAGTAAACAACAAAATGCCAACAAACGCCTGCTTTTATTATGTTCACTTTACAATCTCGCTAGTTTCCAGTGATTTCTTTCTGATTATTTTTCTGATAAAACTTCCATTTGTTTGTGAAATGACGGGTTTGTGTGACGTTGTTCCAGAGAGGCGTGTTACGGGCGGGTTTTAGCGCTGCGACTCGTGCTACAAGTCCGGGGCTATTACCCTAGCCTGGCCCGCTGAAAGCCCTGGCTCGCACTGGCCCAACAGTGGAAAGCCCTAGTGATAAATTATAAGCAGCTGACCTGAAAATTATGGGTTTGATTCCTGCGTGGTGCAACATTATAAAAGTGTGTGTATTTTACATTCTCACCTGTACTTCTGAACCTATCTGTTTTTCATGTACATTCTATTTCTTTCTTCTCTTTGTGTTCTTCTAGCTCTGCACTGCTATTGCTGCCAATTCAGGGCTTGGCCCTTTATCACTGCTTGCAGCTATATTTTTTATTTAGTATTGTTCTGAGCAAGCTATTTCACATAACAGATATTTACATATAGTCCACACTACAAAATAATGGTCAGAAGTTTATTTTAATGTATGTTGTTGCCTGGATGATCTACAGCTGTTTTATGTTTTGTGATAGTTCTTGAGTCCCTTGTTTGTCCTGAGCAGTCCCAGCAAACAAGGGACGTCCCCTGGACGTTGTGAACGTCCGTTAAGGTCCGCGTTTGGTCCGCTTTGTAACGTTCGCTGACGGACGTTCGGAGGACGTCCGCGTTTGGTCCGCTTTGTAACGTTCGCTGACGGACGTTCGGGGGACGTCCGCGTTTGGTCCGCTTTGTAACGTTCGCTGACGGACGTTCGGAGGACATTCAAGTCCTTGCCAGTTTGCGAAAGTCCTACTGACGTCCCTCATCTGGTATTTCCATAACAAAACTTGTAAAAAAAAAAAAAACAGCGTTGCCTTTTATCAACAGACCTTACACCTTGAAACTCAGACAAAGGGCAAATGAAACTAAACCTACTGGATTTAAAGGAGGTTGTGTTCCTTAAAAATCCCTTTAAACATGATAATGGATTTACAGAAACCATGATTGTTTTGTTGTGCAGGTTGATATTATGGTTTTACTTCAAGTAAAAATAGTAGTTGAATTCGGGTCATTCTACAGAAAAGTCCACTTTTGGTATGACAAAATGTCTTAAAATGTATTTCTTTTTCTAACGTTTAAACTTAGACCACATTATTATATTACACATTGACTTTATGAATACAAATGACAGCTTTATGATTTATTATTATTATTATTATTATTATTATTTTTTGTGCATTTAAAGACAGCATGTACCATTTTTTTGTCACTGGTGTTACCATACTTCTCTGGCATTTTAAACATTTTTATGAAATGATATTTCTCATTTGTTTTCAGCACATGCAGTCAGAGTTACAGAAAAAAAGATAATGAAAAAAATAAGGAGATTATGTGTTTTGTTTTGGTTTTTTTTCAATCAGGTTAGTTAAAAGTGATTGAATTATGCTAATTTAATTATGCATGTATTTGCTATAACAATGGAAATATTTGAAAAACAGTTATAAACAAGTAATGCAATCCTTTACATCTTAATTCTTGAGTTTAGCAGAATTCAATGAATGTAAAAGTATTATCATGTCACATATGACACATTTTATTTAATGAGAAAAAAACACAAACAAAAAACAGTAACAACAGTGACACAATGAATCACCAGTGACAGATACGACCAAAGATAGCCTACTTATTCTTCAACTATAATCAAGGAGAGGAGACTAAATTTTTTACATTTTTTTATACAATCAAAGACTTTTCATTGACACTTAGTGAAAGCAGTCAGTAAAAGATCATAAACAACATTTTAAAAATGTCTGTAAAATACGCTGTCCGTAAAGTCGCTGCTTTTCAGCTTCTCAGTTTAGCCAAATACCCTCAATTTAGCCATATCTGACCAAAGGAGGATTAACAATAGGAAAAAAAGTTAGAATCACATTATTTAGTGCTATTTTATGCAAAATAACTAAATAAATAGCTTTGAATAAAGTTTTTTTTTTCTATAAACAACACCAGTGACAGTAACACCAGTGACATTTTTCATGAAAAATGCATTTTATGGCTGCTGCAAGGTATCAATCCACATGTTGTCAATCATGGTACATTCACTAAATTAAGTAGTTTAATCCATTTGTATTCTAGTTTTTTAAAATTCCCTAATAATAAAGTAGGTCACACCAGTGACTTCAACTAAAAGCTTCATATGAAATTATGATTTTCTAATTAAAATTTCTGATAACTGAAAAGAGATAGTGGACTTTCCATGTGTCTTTCTTCATGGATCTTCAGGAAATAGGAAGAAGGTAGTCAACTGATGTCAACAGTGTGATTTTTATTTCAAAATAAGAGATTTTTGTTAAAGGTAACACCAGTGACACAACACCAGGTTTTTTTTTTAAATATATTTTATAATATTTATTCAGCATTTGTTTTTGTTTTTTTTAATGTCATTTACATAATATATTTGACAGTTATGCATACATTATTGTATTTAAACCCTGTTTCTGAGCTCAAAATAAAGCACTTTCCCACATGACTGTGGGGACGAGCACTTCTGTGCTGTTTGGAATTTTTATAATTAAAAAACAAATACTGCCACATTGATGCGCAAGAAGGTTTAATTGTTCAAATATTGTTTCATATTAAAATATATAAAAAAAATTTGTTTTCAATATAAAAAAAGTGTAATATTTCTGTAAAGGGACAGAAAAGTTGACTTTTCTGTAGAATGACCCATTCATTGTAAAATGAAGTAAATATTAAAAATGAACAACTTTCATGTTAGCCTATGGGAAAAAATAATGGAGTAACTTCAACCTACTAACTAATTAAAGATGTCATCAGATCATGTGTGCTTTCAGCAGTTATCATTTTAAACATCAAAATCATGATGCCCCCCAATAGTAGACTACTGAATATAAGATGTGGGATAATATAAGAATGGGACATTTTATCCAAGTCATCTCAATGGTAAAAAGTGTCCCAATCACCCTGAACTGGAGCTCTAAAATAATGTTATTGACTTCAACTGATGAATGCAGCCAAAGAAAAGATGAAGAATGGAAAAGCACTTTGCTGGCAAAGAAATTGGAAAATAACACAGGTAAGACAATTCCTATACCCATAAATACCTGTCAAACATGGTTTTATTAAAGAAAAGTTATTTAAAAAAAATTACTTTAATTTTTACACATAAGAAAGGTATAGCATGTGGCAAAAAGTGTAATATAGCCACACTGTGAGATACAAGCAAGTGACGATCGAGTGACGTCATTCTTTAGGTTACGCGCATGTATCCATGGCAACGCTCGGCTGCGTCGACAGTTAACGGTCCTGCCGGTGATTTTCTCAGATGAGGCCTTGAGTTTTCTCTTTCGTCGGTCAAAAAGGTATTTTAAATTTTAGTTTAGCAGACATTAGCTACCATAACCACTGTTTATCTTGTAAAGTTTAAATTATATGACAAGATTACATTTACAAACGTTTGCTGAAGTTGTTGTCCGTCGCGGCTGACCACGGCATATCTTCAAATGTACGCTAGTCTTGGTCTCACGAATCCAAATTGTCAGTAACAAATGTTTCTTAATAGACAAACGATACCTGAAACATTATTGAATGTGTTCATTTTGTCGTTTTAGGTTAGAAGCCATCGAAAAAACTGCCATCGGACTACCACAGCTGACAAGCTGACAACCTGCTGACAACGAGAGACGCGCGTGCACAACTGCATAACACACACACACACACACACACACACGGAAAGAGCACAACAATTATGAAACTGCTCATTTATTATAAATAAATAAATGTATTTTTCTCCTTACAACGTGTTTGTGTTCTTTTGTTAACCTAGAAGTAAAATAAAAAACAATAAGAGGACTTAATCGAAAGTCCCCTAAACGTCCCGAATGGCCGCTGAACGTCCTGTGAACGTCCGGAGGACGTCTTTGCGGACGTCCCCGGGACAGCCAGAGGACCCTACACATGGACGTTCGGGGGACGTTCGCAGAGGCCATTCAGGGGACGTTCTGGGGACCTTTTTTTGTTAGCTGGGGTTAAACTGTCCACTTTCTTTCTCTTTTTCTTCTTCTTTCCAGCAACTTCTGCATATGTGAACCCTTTCTAACAGTGACTGTATGATTTTGAGATTCACTCTTTAACAATGTGGACAATTGATGACTCAAATACAACCAATACAAAAGGTGAAAACATTCACTGGTGCTCAAGAAGGCAACACAATGCATTAATGCATTTAGGGGCATATGTAAACTTGAGTGCACAACTGTTTTTATAACTATTTTTTATAAATGTAAAAAATGTGTTGGACATTTTGTGGTGTTCTATGGCAAATTTAAAATCTCATTTAATGTGTGTAACCAAAGAAACCACAACCTGGTGTAGTTTGGGGTGGGCTGGGCTATATTTTGTCTGTCAGGCTGCTATAAACAGAGCACAAGAACCTGTCGAACCTGCAACCTTTCAGCAGCCCAGATGTTTAACAAATAAGCCACACCTCCTCCATGAAAATAATGAAGGCTAGCATCAACCTGAACTCCTGTGTGGACTGTCTCCATGTTCCTGTGCTACACTTACAGCTTGCTTTACATCTAAAACACAGCTTAGCCCAAACTACAAAAAACATCCTCATTAGATGCTCAAATTGCAACATGCGAAAATCAAAAGCTCAGTTCAACATGTAAAACAGTTAAGAGTCCAGCGCGATTTTCTCTGCTCAATGGACGTATAAGCCTACTTACATTTTATTTTCGTTGTTTTCTCCACTTCATTTATCCAAATGATCAGAGACAGACCCACTTCCGCATGGACATCGAGTTTTCCTGCATCGGCATTTCAGACTGTCAAACCGTTCTGAAACACCAAATATGTAGAAAAGACTTCGGGACTGTGTGCCGGGATTTGACGATTATTATTATTATTAATCTGTTTATTTTTATTCATTTATACTATTCACTTATTTACCATTTTCACCAATTTTAAAAGTCCTGTTGGTGGCGATAATGCGCTGAATGGCGTTCAATCTGAAGAAGAAGACTGTCAGACCGAAGTAATCAATACACGGTCCTGAAAGTGGCCCTGCGTCTCAATCAGCTCCCTAGCTCACTATGTCGTGAATCAGTATATCATGTGAATGTGGCTGATTCCCTGATCAGTGCCCTGACTACTGAACTAGGGAGCTGTACTTCTCATTTCTTATTTGTGCATCCTCGTTTCCTTTCCTCGCGTCTCATCTCAACCCCCCATAGGATGTGAGGAGAGGTCAGAAAACGAGGACAGAGGAATCGAAGGAAATACTTTTATTATTATTATTATTATTATTATTATTATTATTATTTATTATTATTATTATTATTATTATTATTATGCATCAAACAATAAACAGATACAAAGACAAAACAGACAGAACCTCTACAGGAATGAAATTACATAAAACCTTCATGTAAAGTTCCTCAAACAAAATAAGAGAAAGGAAAAAAAATAAAAAAATAAAAAATAAAACATCATAAACACATACAGAGGAAACATTATGCATCAGAGGCATTACCAAACAAATCATAAAATTTCAAAAATCTGTCACTTTTCTTGTTTTTAATCAATCTAAGAGATTTGAGAAATGCATCAACCTTAATTAAGAAATGTGAAAAAGTAGTCTGCGAGTTAGAGAATTTTTGCTTATGAATAAAATTTTTCCAAAAAAAAAAAAAAAAAAAAAAAATAATTTATTAGTATTAGTACCTTTAGTATTAGTATTAGTTGTACCTTTATAGTGACAAATTATATCTTTTTATAAGGATTTGGAAGAATCAAGATGCTTACCTATATGAAGATATAAACTATACCAAAAGTTTTGAGTTTTTTCACATTGGAAAAATAAATGCCACAGTTTCATTCACAGGATATATTTTATGTTTTTTATCATTTTATCTTAACCCTTTGATGCACAAGCTATGAAAACCCCTTCTAATGAGCAACATGGGTCGAAAATGACCCGTATTCATTTCCTATGGAATTTCAGTCATGACTGAGTGTTTCTTCGCTGAATCTTTAAAAGAAATGTATTTTATCATTCATTTATTCCAGGTATTGCTTAAATATCTTGTTTTTGATTGACAAAAATCATTAAGTTCATTTTTTCTTTCTTACTTTATAAACAAGCACAGTTTTTGTTTGTCTACATCAATTTTACACACATGGGTCAAAAATGACCCGTATTCGTTTCCTATGGAATTTCAGTCATGACTGAGTGTTTCTTCGCTGAATCTTTGAAAGAAATGTATTTTATCATTCATTTATTCCAGGTATTCCTTAAATGTCTTGTTTTTGATTTTAACAAATCATTGTGTTTATTTTTTCTTTCTTTTTTCATAAACAAACACAGGTTTTGTATTTCTACATCAATTTTACACCCATGGGTCAAAAATGACCCATATAGAAATCTTTGCAAATTTTTGCAAGTAGGAACATATTTACTGCAGACAACTGTTCATCCGCCACACATTTCACCTCTCAACATGGCTGCTTTTGTATATTTGATGGATGAAAGTCATATTATATTTCATATAATAGGCTATATATTATATTTCATAATTTGTATTTTTTGTCATAAACCAATGATACTGGTCACCTTTTTCATCTAAAAGGTGTTCCTGAAAAGTAACAGTTTTGAACAAGGTTTCTGTCCAACAGTGAAAATATATAATAAGTGTATCGATCAACAGTGCTTTTGATTTTCTTTATCTAGAGTGTTAGCGGCTGGTCCTCAACAGAACTGAGGTGGATGATGACATCACTGTAAAAAAAAAAGCTGAAAGTATACTTTGTGCACAGTCAAACGCAATTTAAATGTGTATGTGCAGGTTGCACATACACAGTTACAGAAATCCGGCGGAAATTATAAAAAGTTACAAAAATCTGTATGCTGACCCTCACGTACGCATAAAAGAGGTATACATTGGCCTTTAGAATGGTAATGACACACACACACAAAAAAAATCATTCAAAAAGAAAGGAAAAATTAAAATAAGGATTTGGTTATTGAGTAATAGATGGAATAATGAATGATGAAATTAATTTATTGTAATATATGCAATATAGAAAATAACTCATTCAGGTCACTTTAGACCCATGTTGTATATGTCCAAAACTGTTACTTTTCAGGAACGCTGACAGACATAAAGGATGACCAATTGCATTGATTTATGACAAAAAATTAAAAATTATGAAATATATAGCCTAATATATTAAATATAATAAGACTTACATCCATCAAATATACAAAAGTAGCCTTGTTAAGATGTGAAATGTGTGGCAGATGAACAGTTGTCTGGAGTAAATATGTTCCTACTTGCAAAAATTTGCAAATATTAAAGATTTCTATATGGGTAATTTTTGACCCATGTGTGTAAAATTGATGTAGAAACTGTGTTTGTTTATAAAGTAAGAAAGAAAAAATAAACATAAGTATTTGTAGAAAATCAAAAACAAGATATTTAAGGAATACCTGGAATAAATGAATGATAAAATACATTTCTTTCAAAGATTCAGCGAAGAAACACTCAGTCATGACTGAAATTCCATAGGAAACGAATACGGGTCATTTTTGACCCATGTGTGTAAAATTAATGTAGACAAACAAAAACTGTGCTTGTTTATAAAGTAAGAAAGAAAAAATGAACATAATGATTTTTTACAATCAAAAACAAGTTATTTAAGGAATACCTGGAATAAATGAATGATAAAATACATTTCTTTTAAAGATTCAGCAAAGAAACACTCAACCGTTATTAAAATTACATAGGAAATGAATACGGGTCATTTTTGACCCATGTTGCGCATTAGAAGGGTAGTGATACAAAAATGATTTTTATTAAAAAAGTAAGAAAGAAAAAATGAAAATGAGGATTTGTGATGATCAAAAACAAGTTAACTGAGGAATACCTGGAATACTGAATGATGAAATTAATTTCTTGCAAAGATATAGAAAATAAAAACTCAGCCGGGTCATTTTTGACCCATGTTGTGCATCAAAGGGTTAAAATGAAATTCTTTGGTCTTTGGAATGCAGTATTTATGAGGTAACAGCCAGGCTTCTTTCCAGTCTATAAGTTCAATAAGAGATGCCCAATAAAATTTGCCTTTAGGAATGTTACATGTTTAATTTTGAAGAATTTGTCGAATATGCTTATTATTACATTTTTTGTTAAATATACTTATTCCATCTAAGATCAAATAAGGTTCTTTTGTGTCACTCTTACTAAAAGTTAGATGACATTTAACAAGTTGAGTTAGACAGAAGGAACCGCTTTAAGCACTGCATTATATTCTTTAAACGGTAAGGGGAAATTATGAACAGACATAAACTCTTCATAAGACAAAAAATGACCTGATTTATCAAAAAATTCCAATTATATTCCTGTTAAAAAAAATTCCAATTATATTCCTGTTAAATCATGTAGAGAGAAAAATAGATTTATTCCTAATCATTATATCGGAGCTGTTCCACAGAAAGGTTTTATGTGGTGAAAAATTGTGGGTGTAGCATAACTTCCAAGCAAGAAGAGCCTGCTGATGAAATTTGGACAGTGCTACTGGCAATCTATTAGGTAAGTAGTTTCATTTTAATAAAAAGGGAAGGCCACCAATTTTTGTAAAAATATGATTTGGGATAAAAAAAAACAAAACAAAAAAACATATAGAACTGGGATTTGTTAAACATCTTTTAATCCAATTTATCCTAAAGGTGTTCTCTCTATCACTAAAGTCTAACACCTTTTCAAGTCCACCTTTTTTCTGACTATTTGAAAGGACTGTTTTTTTAAGCTTACAAGGTTTGTTTTTCCATATGAAGTCTAGAAAAAGTTTGTTAATTCCTTCAGAAGTAGAGTCCTTAACAAAAAGAGAAAGAGAAGGATATGCAAAACGAGATAATCCTTCTGCTTTGGACAAAAGAACCCTCCCATAAAGGGAAAGGTCTCTTTGGAGACAAAGATTAAAGATGCTTTTAGTTTTTTTGACCCTGCCAGAAAAATTAAGTTGTTGTCTGATTGCAAAATTTTTTGTTAAATAAATACCCAGATACTTTTTACCGAGATACCATCAATTAAAGAATCATCACTTTTGTAGAGTGTCATTATCTCACACTTGGACATATTCAGTTTCAATCCATTCATGAAAACTGGTCAATTACATTTATAGCCTTTGTTAACTGACTTTGTGAATTGATCTTTTAAAAAGAGAGCCGTGTCATCAGCCAACTGAGAGATTTTAATTTTTCTATCAAAGATGGATATACCTTCTAAGCTTTGTTCATGGATAATACTTAATGATAATAGTTCTGTAACTAAAATAAATAAAAAGGGCAATATTGGACAGCCCTGTCTGACATCACAGGTGATAAAAAATCTTTTAGATGTACTGAAACTAATTAAGACAGAGCTGCTAATATCTCTATAAAACATTTCAATAACATTGACAAAAAAGTCACCAAAACCAAATAATCTGGGAGTCTGCAAAAGAAACCCATGCTCAAGGGTGTCAAAAGCTTTATAAAAGTCTAGGAAAAGAATCATACACTCAAAAAAAGATTTTTTGATGCTGTTCAGTTTATTTAAACAATTTATTTTGATTCAACACTATTGTATCGGGTTTCTGGTTTAAATGTGATTGATTCATGTTAAGTTGACTTGAAACGATTACTCTTTGACTTAACTTGATGTTTTCATATTGAAATAACATGTTTCAATCAAGTAAACCCAACCAGGACTCAATCAAACAGGATTTTCACTTCCCATCATGCTTTGCAAAGGGGCTGAACTAGGAGTGTAAATGTTGAAATAAAGTGTTATTTTAAGCAGTTTTTAGGAAGATGAGAAAATGGAAAGACTTTTTAATGTTTACTGTTCTATTATGTTGGTATTTAAAAGTTTCTGTTAATTCATAGTTTTGGAGTTACCATTGTGGTGAATTGTTGCACTTGTGCTTGGGGTGAGGACCTGCTAACAAACTTTCAAATTACTTTAATAAGAAAGTAATCACTGTGGTAGTACTCTGGGTTGTATTTCCCAAAAGCATTGTAAGCCTATGTTGATTGTAAAACCATTGCCACCAATGGACTTATGATCAATTTAGGCTTTACAATGTTTTTGGTTAAGGCAATTTAGGATGAATCCAGTATAACATCTAGATTTCTAACACAGAACATCACAAAAGTTATATAAATCACAAAATTAAACAAGAAGAATTAATTGTAAAAATCAATGTATATGAAAACAATTTATTTATTTATTTATTTATTTTTATTTTCCAAAACATTGCAAATTAGTTGGGCTGACACTATTAAATTAAGCTGTGCCCAACCATAGTAAATAAGTTGAATCAACCTTAATAAATTAAGTTGACCCAACGTAAGTACATTAAATTGTAATAACAGAATTGCATAATGCTGAAATAAAGCAACTTAATCATGTGGAAATCCTTTCCATGATTTTTTTATGTTCGTTCAAAGAGTAATTTTTTTGAGTGTAGCTTTAGAATGTACGAAATCTGCATAGTCTAAAAGATATAAAAGATATAAAATAAGTCTTATATTGTTACTGATGTGCCTATCTTTTATAAAACATGATTGTGTCTCAGCAACCAACTGATTAAGTTTGACCTTTAATCTATTAGCAAATACCAAGGCTAAAATTTTATAATCGATGGTCAGGAGCGTAATTGGATGCCAATTATCTATTAGAAGTGTGTTCTTTTCCGGTTTGGGAACAAGGGAGATGACAAGGGAGATGACTCTGTAATTTCCTTTGAATTAATACATTCTTTATACATACAAAGCAATGGTTGTTTGATTAATTCCCAAAAATGAATATAAATCTCAACAGTTAGTCCATCGCTGATTTTCCTTTCTTCATAGAGAGAAGCACTATTCGAACTTCCTCAGTTGTCACATCAGAATCACAAAAGGCTTTAAAGTCAGTATCAGTAATTGGAATATGAGCTTGAACCTTCTTTATAAAATTGTCGCAATTATCTTTATTAAACACAGATGTGTAAATGTTTTTACAGAAATCTGTGACAAATTTAGATATTAGGATTTGTGCAATTGACACCATTAATATTAAGAGCAGTCAAGGAATTTCTTTTGCAGTTCCTTTTCTCTAATGCAAAAAATAGCTAGAATTCACTTCTCCTTCTTCCAGCCATTTAGCCCTGGACCTGACAAAGGCACCTCTAGCAATATTTAGACATGTTTGATTCATTTGTAGATGTAGCTCCTTTAATTCTAGCTCCTCTTCCTGAGACAGATTACCTGTCAGTAAAGAATTTATTCTTTCCATTTGTTCAGTTTTTTTTAATTATTATTATTATTATTTTATGCTTTTAAATCTTTACTTCTTTTTATAGTTATTTGTCTAGCTCTGTATTAAAAAAATTCCCATTTAGCTCTATATTCGTTATGAATTTTATCAGGAAACATACAATTAATAATTTTTTTTAATATTGTCATTGAAAATGTTATCATTTAAAAGACAATTATTAAATTTCCAATAACCATGTAACTTCGGACTCTCATCATTACAACGTTCGAGGGATCTGCCCTCATGTTGTTAAAGTTTGGTTAATTAAAAAAAAAAATCATAATAAATATTAATAACGCAAGGTGCCTCATTGAAATATGTGAGATATACAGTTTATTTACAGTTTTTTTCAATTGCTAACAAGCGTTTACCAACACTTAAAGTATTTTTTCTAAACTCTTAACACAGCAACACACATACATCACACAATTAGCCAAATAGTTAATTTTCTGCTGTGACGAGATATCACTTGCTCCCCACTCGTCACCCTTGGCAACGCTAATTATGGGGAACACCTGGCAATCCCAGGTGACGGGGATGAGACAATCACCCAGAGGGAGATAAAAACACCACCAAGGAAGAGGAAGAGAGGGCCGTATAGACTCTCACTGGGTGCGTTACTAACCTCTGTGTCTTTTCTTATCTAGAGAGTGATTGACTTCCCCAAGTGAGTGTGGACAACCCAGCTAGTTGGCTAAACTACCCTCTCTTCGCTGGGCAAGGAGGAACTGCACTTCTCCCCCACGGAACACTCCAACTGCACGTAACACAGAGACTGAGTTTGATTGCACCTAAACTTGCACTACTTGACAAAATAAAGACGCCTTCCGGGGTGACACTTCACTGCATTCCGTGTCTGTTCTCCTCTTTTTCCGCAGTGGTGGAGAATGCGGGCAGGAGACCCCAGACATGAGGATCCTGGCGAGACAGGCTCTCTCCCTAGTGTGGGGGATGTGATCCGTCATCTTGCCGAAGTGTCTGTGCGCCAACAACAGTTATCAGAACGGCTTGTAGCAGGACAAACCCAGGTTGCTGAGGAACTGGTACGTCTTCGTGCAGACTATACCAGGACCCTCTTGGCGGATTTGTCAGGCCCCCGACGCAACCCTCAGCACTTCCAAGGATGACCGAGCAAGATGACCCAGAAGCTTTTCTGCACACGTTTGAAATTGTTGCAAGGAGAGCAGGCTGGGAAAAATCAGACTGGGTCCAGAAGTTAGCACCCCTTCTCACTGGTGAGCCCCAACGAGTTTACTTCTCCCTCCCACCACCCCACCTAGATGACTATGATTTCCTGAAGAAAGAAATCCTGGCTCAAGTAGGACTTTCCCCTGTCTGTGCTGCCCAGAAGGTGCACGATTGGGTGGATGATGCGCAGGTACCCATCCGCATGCAAGCAGCCCAACTTACTCGGCTCGTCAAGCTTTGGTTATTGTCAGATGATGTCACCCTGACCGAGGTTGTAGAGAAGGTCGCTGTGGACAGACTATTACGTGCTTTACCCCGCCCACACAGACGCACTGCCGGACTGCAAAATCCACAAACTCTAGCAGAGCTGGTGGAGGCAGTAGAGCTGTCCGAGGCTGCGGTGGCAAGGGACTCAGGAGAGAGAGCTGCCTCATTCCCCAGGAGGGTTACTGGGGAGCGACGAGGGATGAACAGCACCCACAAGTCGGTGAGCCTGGCAAGCCCTTCTCGAGCACTGGGACAGGATGAGCCCATGCCAACTGACCCAAATCCACCGGAGGCCCAAGCCTGGATGGCAGGATGCATTTTGCACCATAACATACCCATCGGAGCACCGGAAGAGGAAGTCCGGGTGAATGGTCATCGAGTTAAAGCCATTCTAGACACACGCAGCAGCGTCAGCCTCATCCAACCCCAGCTTCTTGGAACCATAAAGCCTGGCTGGTCCCTCCTCCCAATCACCTGTGTTCATGGTGACACAAGGTATGTGCCGGCCCAAACTGTCTCAATTTCTGCTTCCCCAGGAACCTGGATGGTTGAGGTTGGGGTATTGAAGGACCTGCCGGTACCTGCCCTGCTGGGGCGAGATTGGCCAGGGTTGGAGCAACTTTTACAACGTCCCAGCAATCCTGTGCGCTGGAAGGGGAGGGCCCGGCCCCGGAAACCGAGAGCTCGCCAGGCTTACCTCGCATCGGAGAGTGAGAGAGCGGGTGAGTCTTCTCAGACTAATCTTGAAGTCTTCTCTGATCTCTTCCAGCAGATTACAGGGAGCGGGTCCCTTGGAAGGGAACAACGAGAGGATGATCGCTTGAAACACTGCTGGGCACAGGTCAGGGTGGTCAACGGAACCGAACACCAGCCACCCCCACACCCCTTTCCACACTTCATTGTAAAGAATGACTTGTTATACTGTGTAGCGGAAAGGCGGGGGGAACTAAAGGAACTGCTGGTACTTCCAAGGAGCAAAACAGAGATGGTCCTCCACCTGGCACACCCCCATCCACTGGCCGGCCACCTGGCAGCAGAAAACACGTTACAGCGGATAAGAGATCGCTTTCACTGGCCGGGGATGAATTCTGAAGTGCAACGGTTCTGCCAGGCCTGTGCAGTGTGCCAACGAACTGCTCCTCAAAGACCGGCCCCTGCGCCCCTGATTCCGCTACCAGTAATAGAGGTGCCATTCTCATGCATTGGGATGGACATCGTAGGGCCGCTGCCGAAATCTGCCCGAGGGCATGAATACATTCTGGTCCTGGTAGATTATGCCACTCGCTATCCTGAGGCCATTCCTCTTCGACGAGCCACTGCAGCCTCCATCGCCCAAGAGTTGTTTACCCTTTGCAGCCGGGTGGGGATTCCATCGGAAATTTTGACAGATCAGGGCACCCCCTTTGTCTCCAGGGTCATGGCTGATCTGTGTAAGTTGCTGCAAGTCAAACATCTTCGTACCTCAGTGTACCACCCCCAGACAGATGGGCTGGTGGAACGCTTTAATCAGACCCTCAAGCGAATGTTAAAACGGGTGGTAAATGAGGACGGGCGTGACTGGGACCGTATGATCCCCTATGTGCTCTTTGGGATCCGAGAAGCTTCGACAGGCTTTACCCCATTCGAGTTACTGTTCGGACGACAACCCCGTGGGTTGCTAGACATTGCCAAGGAGGCCTGGGAGCAACAACCTTCCCCACACCGCACAATGGTTGAGCATGTTCGAGAAATGAGAGAAAGAATTGAACGGATAATGCCTCTGGTCAGGGAACACCTGATTGAATCCCAGCGTGCCCAGCAGTGACTCTATGATCGGCCAGCGCAGCCCTGAGAGTTTCTTCCGGGAGACCAAGTCCTGGTCTTAGTTCCCAATGTGGCCTGTAAATTCCTGGCCTCCTGGCAGGGCCCGTACACTGTCATTGAGAGAGTTGGACCCGTAAATTATAAACTGCGCCAACCCGGGAGACAAAGAAATGAGCAGATCTACCATGTTAATCTGTTAAAGCGATGGGTCCCAGAGCGGCCGGCGGTGGCCCTGACAGCTGACAAAGATGATCCTGTGGTAGACCTGAACCCGCAGCTCGGTCCACACCAAAAGAAGGAACTGCAAACCCTGGTCCGGAGTTTCAGTGATGTTTTCTCCCACTCTCCGGGACGCACCTCCGTCCTGTCACATGACCTCTGACCCCACCCGGTGTCACCGTTCGACAGCGGCCCTATCGAATCCCCGAATCTCGTCGGCAAGCTATTGAAGAGGAGGTGGAAAAAATGCTCCAACTAGGGGTCATTGAGCCTTCCTCCAGCCCATGGTCCAGCCCGATTGTACTAGTCCCCAAGCCTGACGGCTCCTTCCGCTTTTGTAATGATTTTCGTAAGCTAAATGAAGTATCGAAGTTTGACAGCTACCCCATGCCTCGTGTGGATGAGCTCATTGAACGTCTTGGTAGGGCCCGGTATATTTCCACGCTGGATTTAACAAAAGGTTACTGGCAAGTACCCCTCTCCACTTCAGCAAAAGAGAAGACCGCCTTCAGTACTCCGTCAGGGCACTGGCATTACCGGGTCTTACCTTTCGGCCTGCATGGGGCACCAGCAACCTTCCAAAGGTTGATGGACAGAGTGCTCCGACCACACCAGTCCTATGCAGCCGCCTACCTGGACGATGTGGTTGTCCACTCTGAGAGCTGGGAGGAACATTTACATCGACTGAGGGACGTGCTGACCGCACTACGTCGGGCTGGACTGACGGCTAACCCTCAAAAATGTCATCTAGGGCTTACGGAGGCACGATACCTGGGTTATCACATTGGAAGGGGACTGATTGAGCCACAAGAGGAAAAAGTAAAGGCCATCAGGGAGTATCCCCGACCCTCTACCAAGAAACAGGTATGTGCCTTCCTAGGGTTAGCTGTATATTATCGATGTTTTATTCCGGGTTTCTCTTCTCTGGCTTGCCCCCTTACAGACCTGACCAAGAAGGGCCAGCCAGAAAAAGTACAGTGGAATGCTGCAGCTGAGAGAGCCTTCCAAAAACTACAGACAGCGTTGATCTCAGCGGCAGTACTTTATGTCCCAGATTTCTCCCTGCCATTCGTCCTCCAAACGGATGCCTCCGACACGGGCCTAGGAGCCGTGCTGTCTCAAGTGGTCCAAGGAAAAGAACATCCTGTAACATTCATCAGCCGGAAACTTACCCCTGCCGAAACACGGTATGCAGCTGTTGAGAAAGAAGCCCTGGCCATTAAATGGGCTGTCGAGGAGCTCAGGTACTATCTTTTAGGTCGTTCCTTCACCCTGGTGACAGATCATGCTCCTCTGCAGTGGATGGCAAGGGCAAAAGACAGTAATGCCAGAGTCACCAGATGGTTCCTGGCTCTTCAAGACTTCCACTTCGTGGTCAAACATCGAGCCGGTTCCGTCAATGGTAATGCTGATGCACTCTCCAGGATGTTCTCTGGCTGGTCAGGTCTGGTAAGGGTCATTCCCACCCCCCCTTCCCACGCAAGAAAAACTTCATCTGCTCACAGGAAACCCACCTGCAAGCAAAGGAGGGGGGAATGTGACGAGATATCACTTGCTCCCCACTCGTCACCCTTGGCAACGCTAATTATGGGGAACACCTGGCAATCCCAGGTGACGGGGATGAGACAATCACCCAGAGGGAGATAAAAACACCACCAAGGAAGAGGAAGAGAGGGCCGTATAGACTCTCACTGGGTGCGTTACTAACCTGTGTCTTTTCTTATCTAGAGAGTGATTGACAAACCGAGTCGTTCTGTCAAACACTAACACTAGTTTTCTATCCAACATGAACATATAGTCAATCAAAGTACAATGACTGCCAAAATACTAACAGTTGATGGCATTACGAAAACCGCATTACTTGTCATGTTTCGGTTCCTGGAGAAACCTGGAGAAAATATGAAATCCATTGTTTTTTATAATTCAGCTTCCTTTTACTGCAGTAATATTAGAATGTTTACATGTAAGCCATTCTACATTTTTGGTTGAGTGTTGAATGTGTGCATTCTTGGAAACAGAAGTGAATGAGTCATTACTTTATAGAATGTGCAGTAGAAAAAAGAAGACGAAAGTAACAGAAATGCTCAGGGCAGCCACTGGTCAAATGTGTCCCCTATGCAGAACTTCAGTGTCCCTCTGTTGAAATCTCTTTCTGGGGTTGGGTGTGTGGTGTTGATGTTGCCCTCATAGAGGGTGGGATGGAGTCCTCTTGGTAGCTAGTGCCCTATGCAGACCACATATTTTGTAAATATGGAACAGTGGTAGTGGAATCGTTGTAGTAAAATTGTTGAATATAAAGCTTTTACTGAAATGAAAACATGAAATTGCTGCCATTGATCAACAACAAATCCAACATATATGGTCTTTGGTTACTGTTGAAGCTTGTTTTTCCACCACAGAATAAAAAGTATAAAAGGTATTTTTATTATTTTTATTTATTTATTTACAGTTTTTTTTTTTTTTTTTCAATTGGTAACAAGCGTTTAGCAATACTTAAAGTACTTTTTCTAAACTCTTAACACAGCAACACACAAACATCACACAGTTAGCCAAATAGTAAATTTTCTGCCCAAAACCATATTTTGTTATATAAACACAAACTCCACATTTCAAAACGCTAAAAACCTTTTTCAACATATACTAACTCTATCAAAACACAGCAAACCTGATTCAAAATCGAGTCGTTCTGTCAAAACATAGCACTAGTTTTCTATTCAACATGAACATATAGTCAATCAAAGTGCAATGACTGTCAAAATACTAACAGTTGATGGCATTATGAAAAATGCATTACTTGTCATGTTTCGGTTCTAACTGGAGAAAATATGAAATCCATTGTTTTTATAATTCAGTTTCCTTTTACTACAGTAATAGTATAATGCATGTAAGCCATTCTACATTTTTGGTTGAGTGTTGAATGTGTGCATTCTTGGCAACAGAAGTGAGTCGTTATTTTATAGAATGTGCAGTAGAAAAAAAGAAGAAAGTAACAGAATTGCTCAGGGCAGCTACTGGTCAGATGTGTCCCCTATTGTAGTGATTTTTACTCCATTCACCTGTGACGTAGTGATTTTTGATCATGTGTCACTTAAGGTGTGGTTATGAGTGTATCAGAGGACCCCTCCCCCTTTTGTAATACGGGGCACCAGTCAAGAATACTATCTTAACAATTTAAGAACACTCCAAAAGAGCTGTTCAATAATTCAGAATTAATATAAAATGGAGGGAGTCGGTCAACTGATTTATCTGAAGGATTTGTGAGTCTGGTCAACTAGTAGAATCTTTGATCATCAACACAAGGAAGACACAGTTATAATAAAATCAATGAAATTTATTAACAATAAACATGCAAGAGTAAATACCACAACACTTAATAACGAAATAATGAATATGCACTTCTAAAAGATAGTAAAATAATAATCAAAGGAGAATACTGAATTAAATCAAAGAAACAAATAAATGAAGTGAACACAGAATGGATAAATGCAATGCTGTTGAACTGAATGTAGAATGGAAGAGAATCGTATGGGAATGCTTATGGGAGCCACCTAATGGCTCTGGTAAAATGGTGATAAATAACTGCTTATTTATTATTCAACAAATAATATTCCTATTATTTGTAACAAACTGACCTCAAGTAACTGTTATCTAAACAGGTTAGAAAAACATATGCTGCATGTATAAACTAATGCCAAGGTCTCTAGAAAAGAGGTTTGGTAAGTTTATATTTACGTTCCACACAGTCGGGTGATCAATACGGTAGCAGAGACGTCTTCCACTGATGATGCAGGCTGCGTGCAGTGGGAGGGCGCGGAGTTGCGATCCAGTAGTCGTGCCACACTGGGCTGGAGGATGCTGAACTTCGGTTGCGCCAAGAGGGTCCTTTAGGATGCACTGGGCAGCTGGGTCAGATGAATCTTCACAGGTTCCTTTGCAGGCTGGCTGCGTCGCTGAGGAGCCGTGTGGTACAAGCAATGTCTGCCGATGCAGAGGTCCTTTGCGGACTGGGCTGCACTGCTGTAGGAGCCGTAAGGGTCAGATGAAGTCCCTCAACGCTGGGGCCCTTTTGCAGCTAGAGTGCAGCTGGAAGCAATGAGAAAGGTTTTGCTCGCAAAAGCTTAACCGTCTTGTAGTTTCTTTCCTCGTCAGGTCAGAAACTCAGGACGTGGAGTGTCTGTTAATGTCTCCTTCCCCGTCGAGTTGGAAACGCAGAACAAGGGTGTGTCTACCCGGGGGACATATTTATCCATTTCTGATGAGGAGGAGATTGAAATGTGGCGCCTTGCCGATCCTGGAGTGTGATTGGCTACTGTTATCTGAAGCAGCCCCGGTGTTGCCCACCCTAGTGTGGAACACATTTGCATAGCAAAAAGTACAGTGTTAAAATAGTGTCTTTAACATTTTACCCATGCATTATTTCTTTACCAAACCTCTTTCAAATTATTAAAGGCATCGTAGGGAACAGATAGACACCAAACACGAAATGAAATGGTTAAATCATCGTCCATGCATTTGTTTATCTGTTAACAGGTCTGTCCCATGACCTGTTGTTTTAGCAGTCAGTAACCATTAACATAAACTGTGCTTTGTATGAAGATGGAGTGGATGTGATGCAGTTTAGATCAAATTAAGGCCTCCAAACATAGGTATGAATGGATTTAGATAGATCTCTGTGGCCTCTCTTTATTTCAGTATCTGCTGCTCCATCCAGGAGGTCCTGAAGGAATTTTTATGGCAGTCCTTGCCTAAACCTTAGGAATGAGTTTGGTGGTTAGAGTCAATGTGTCGTCCAATGAGAAGTCTTCTCCTTGGTTTTGGTGGGTGCAGAAGGTCCCCCTTCCTGCTCTGGAAGAGGTGTCTGGTAGTTGTCCCAACATCTTATCTGATGTTGCTGAACATTTATTAATGTTCATTCAAGATCCAATCACGGTGTGGCACATCTTCCTACACACCAGCAGTTAGGGAGGGGCCCTGTCGTAAACTGGTCCCTGGAATGCCATCTTGACTGGTGTTCACAACACTATGCAGAACTTCAGTTGGCCCCTTGGTTGAAATCTCTTTCTGGGGGTGGGTGTGTGGTGTTGATGTTGCCCTCATAGAGGTTGGGATGGTGTCCCTTTGGTAGTTAGTGCCCTACGCAGACCACATATTCTGCATATATGGAACAGTGGTAGTGGAATCGTTGTAGTAAAAGCTTTACATGAAGATTTTACTGAAATGAAAACATGAAATTGCTGTCATTGATCAACAACAAATCCAACATACATGGCCTTTGGTTACTGTTGAAGCATTTTTCCACCACAGAATAAAAAAAAGTATAAAAGGTAATTGTGACTTTTTATCTCACAATTCTATTTTTGTCACGGTTCATGAATCCGCTGTCTCATTCTGGTGTCTGTGTGTTCTGTAGTGTGTCACCTGATTGTTTGTGTGGGCGTCGCCGCTGATTATCTGATCAGCGGCAGCTGGTTGCAATTACACCTGCCTATATAACGCCTTGTCTTTCGTCTCTTGTTTGTCAGATCGTTGTTTGGAGTCCTGGTGTTGTTGTCTCGTGTTTGCTTGTGTTGTTTGTTCCTTGGACTGGATTTCTCGTCGTTGTTTCCTGTTCCCTGTTTCCTCGTTTGGATTGTTCTCTGGATTTCACCCACGGATTACACAGCACTGTTTCACGGACGCACTTCACCAGTCACCATTCATCTGGACTCTCATCGCCCATCGAGGTCCCTGCGTCACCACTCTCCTGCTGTGTTCGTTGTGTTATCTGTGACTGACCATCTGTGTGTGAAGCTCTTAATAAAAGAGATTAACTTGCTATTGCATCCGTCATTATTTACGTGACAGAACGATCTGACCAACTATGGATGCAGCAAGCTCAGCAGCTTTGACGGAGTTCATCAACCACAGCATTTCTCGCATGGACCAACAGCAGGAGAGTATCTCTTCCACCGGACGCGCTGTTCAAGCGCTGGTGACGCAGGTGTCTGAGCTCTCCCAGCAACTTCAACAGCTTCGAGCTCCCACTGCGCCACCCCCACCGCCGATTCCCCCAACGCCGCTGGAGCGGTGGGATCAGCCAGAACCACGCCTTCCTGTTCCTCAGACTTATGCCGGTGAGCCGAACTTTTGTAGAGCGTTCTTGAACAAGTGTTCCTTGCATTTCTCGTTGCAGCCACGCACCTTCGAGAGGGAGGAATCCAAGGTGGCTTTTGTGATCACGCTCCTGACAGGGAAGGCAGCATTGTGGGGAACGGCGGTGTGGGAGAACCAGGATCCATGCTGCGCCTCGTTCCAGGCACTCGCCGCCGAGATGAGGAGAGTGTTCGACCGTGCGGTGGCTGGCAAGGACGCTGCCCGACAACTCACCGAACTCAAGCAGGGTAACCGCACGGTCGCAGAATATTCCATCGAGTTTCGCACTCTCGCGGCGGAGTGCCGCTGGAACGAGGAGGCGCAGTGGGATGTGTTCCTGCATGGGTTGGCCGACCGTGTCCATCGAGAAATCTATGTCTTGGATCTTCCTCAGACACTCAACGCACTCATCGATCTCGCGCTGCGAGTGGATGCTCGACTTCAGAGGCTGGAACATCTAGAATCTGCTAACGCTAAGCCTCATGGAGCGGAGGGCCGGTTGGCCAATACAGCGGACACGGTCGGCTCCTCTTTAGATCCCGAACCCATGCAGGTAGGGAGAGCTCGGCTTTCCCGGGAGGAGAGAGAAAGGCGGAGATCCCAAGGCTTATGCCTCTACTGCGGAGCATCAGGTCACTTCCTCAGGTCTTGCCCAGTAAAAGATCAAGCCCGGTAGTAAATCTGAGGCTACTATTGGGTGGGATCTCCGCCGAGAAGTCCTCACCATCCACCCTCCTCCCGGTAAGACTGAGATGGGCGACTCACAACATCACCTGTCAGGCACTCATCGACTCCGGGGCTGAGGGGAACTTCATGGACACCAACTTTGCACAACTTAACAGTTTAGCCATCATCCCACTCACCCGCCTGATCACTGTCGACGCACTCAATGGACAACGACTTCCCAGCATCTCTCACTCTACGGACTACGTTACTCTCATCTCCTCTGGCAATCACAATGAAGACATTCAGTTTCTCCTCATGGACTCACCTCAGGCACCTGTCGTTCTCGGACACCCCTGGCTCACCAAACACAACCCTCGGATTGACTGGCAGAAGCACACCATCACCGAGTGGAGCACTCTTTGTCACAGGTCTTGTCTGTTGTCTGCTTGTCCCACTGTGTCTGTTTCTGTGTTACAGGAGGAGGCGGTGGATTTGTCTAACGTGCCCGCAGAGTATCAAGACCTGAGGGAAGTGTTCAGTAAGTCCCGGGCTGCTTCTCTCCCTCCACATCGTCCCTATGACTGTGCCATAGATTTAGTACCCGGTAAGTCTCCGCCTAAAGGCAAACTATACTCTCTGTCTGCTCCCGAGAGGGAGGCCATGGAGAAATATATTTCTGATTCTCTTGCAGCGAAATTCATCCGCCCTTCCTCTTCTCCAGCGGGGGCGGGGTTCTTTTTGTGGGGAAGAAGGATGGGTCTCTGCGACCTTGCATTGATTACCGAGGGCTGAACAACATCACGGTAAAGAATACTTATCCTTTGCCGTTGATGTCTTCAGCCTTTGAGAGGTTGCAGGGAGCATCCGTTTTCACTAAATTGGACTTAAGGAACGCTTATCATTTGGTTCGCATCAGGAAGGGGATGAATGGAAGACCGCGTTTAACACCCCTAGAGGACACTTTGAATACTTGGTCATGCCCTTCGGGCTGTCCAACAGTCCAGCGGTCTTCCAGGCACTCGTCAATGACGTGTTGAGAGACATGGTCGATCAGTTCATTTATGTCTACCTGGATGACATATTGATATTTTCCTCGTCTCTCCAGGAACATGTTCAACACGTCAGACGAGTGCTTCAGCGTCTGTTAGAGAATGGGCTTTTTGTCAAGGCGGAGAAATGCGAGTTTCATGCACAGTCTGTTTCTTTTCTAGGGTACATCGTCTCGTCTGAGGGAGTTCGCATGGATCCTGACAAGGTTAAGGCTGTGGTGGATTGGCCAAGTCCAGATTCCCGTAAGGCCCTACAGAGGTTTCTGGGATTCGCCAATTTTTACCGGCGTTTTATTCGCAATTTCAGCCAACTAGCCGTGCCTCTGACCGCCTTGACCTCCCCCAGAACGACCTTCAGGTGGTCAGATGCAGCGGAAGCTGCATTTGCCAAACTGAAGAGTCGCTTCGTTTCGGCTCCCATTCTCATTGCCCCTGATCCTTTGCGTCAGTTCGTGGTGGAGGTCGACGCGTCAGAGGTGGGGGTAGGTGCAGTACTATCCCAGCGTTCTCCCACGGACGATAAGATGCATCCTTGCGCGTATTTTTCCCATCGTTTATCTCCAGCCGAACGCAACTATGACATTGGTAATAGAGAGTTGTTGGCAGTCAAATTAGCGTTGGAAGAGTGGCGTCATTGGTTGGAGGGTTCGGGGGTACCCTTTATCGTATGGACAGATCATAAGAACCTTGAGTATATTCGATCGGCTAAAAGACTTAACTCCAGGCAGGCTCGGTGGGCACTTTTTTTCGGACGTTTTGATTTTTCTCTATCGTACCGCCCGGGCTCCAAAAACATCAAGCCCGATTCTTTATCTCGCATTTTTGATCCTTCCGAACGCCCGTCTACTCCCGAGTGTATTCTTCCCGAGACATTAGTGGTCTCCACTCTTACATGGGAGGTCGAATCGAAGGTCCTGTCGGCCTTAGAAGGGGTAACGCCTCCGCCCGGATGCCCACCGAACCGTTTGTTTGTGCCGGAGAAGTTAAGGTCCTGCGTTATCAAATGGGGTCATTGTTCCAACGTGGCTTGTCATCCAGGGGTTAATCGGACCAGGTTTTTGGTTAAGCAACGATTCTGGTGGCCAGCTATGGCTCGTGACATTCGCAGTTTTGTTTTGGCTTGCTCGGTTTGCGCCACTGGCAAGACTTCCAATCGACCCCCAGATGGGTTACTCCAACCGCTGTCTGTCCCTTCGAGACCTTGGTCCCACATTGCGCTAGATTTCGTTACCGCCCTCCCACCCTCCCAGGGGTACACGGTCGTTTTGACCGTGGTGGACCGGTTCTCGAAGGCGACTCATTTTGTTCCCTTAACCAAATTACCCTCTGCTAAGGAGACAGCGGTTACCGTCGTAGACCACATTTTTCGGTTACATGGCCTCCCGATAGATGTGGTGTCCGACAGGGGTCCCCAATTTGTGTCCAAATTTTGGCAAGAGTTTTGTAGACTGCTGGGGGCGACTGTCAGTCTTTCCTCTGGGTTCCATCCCCAGACCAATGGGCAGACCGAGAGAGCCAACCAGGATTTGGAGCGAATGTTGCGATGTTTGGCGTCCAAGAATCCTTCCTCCTGGAGCCAACAACTCTCTATGATTGAGTACGCACATAATTCATTACCAGTGTCTTCTACGGGCCTCTCTCCGTTTGAATGTAGTATAGGTTACCAGCCACCTGTGTTTCCCAGTCTGGAATCTGAAGTCGCGGTCCCCTCCGCTCACGCCTTTGTCCAGAGGTGCCACCGCACTTGGAGCAGAGCCCGTGAGACTCTGCTGCAGGTGAGGGCGCGCACCAAGGCTAAGACTGATCGCCACCGGTCGAAGCCTCCCGTATACGTCGTTGGTCAAAAGGTGTGGCTTTCTACTAAGAACATTCCGCTCCGCTCCGTTGCCAATAAATTAGCTCCTAAATTCATCGGCCCGTTCCCTGTCACCAAAATCATTAGTCCGGTGGCAGTCCGACTCAAATTACCTCCAGCGTACAGGAGGATTCATCCCGCCTTTCATGTTTCCAAAATTAAACCCGTTTTTCACTCTCATCTTAATCCGCCTACTCCGGTTCCTCCACCGCCGCGACTCGTAGATGGGGAACCTACTTATTCGGTCAATCGCATTCTGGACTCTAGGCGGAGGGGACGCGGATTCCAGTACTTGGTGGACTGGGAAGGTTACGGTCCGGAGGAGAGAAGTTGGGTTCCTGCCAGGGACATCCTGGATCACTCCCTCATCGATGATTACAATCGACAGGTAAGGAGCTCTGGGAACGCCGTGAGGCGTTCCTAGGAGGGAGGGTACTGTCACGGTTCATGAATCCGCTGTCTCATTCTGGTGTCTGTGTGTTCTGTAGTGTGTCACCTGATTGTTTGTGTGGGCGTCGCCGCTGATTATCTGATCAGCGGCAGCTGGTTGCAATTACACCTGCCTATATAACGCCTTGTCTTTCGTCTCTTGTTTGTCAGATCGTTGTTTGGAGTCCTGGTGTTGTTGTCTCGTGTTTGCTTGTGTTGTTTGTTCCTTGGACTGGATTTCTTGTCGTTGTTTCCTGTTCCCTGTTTCCTCGTTTGGATTGTTCTCTGGATTTCACCCACGGATTACACAGCACTGTTTCACGGACGCACTTCACCAGTCACCATTCATCTGGACTCTCATCGCCCATCGAGGTCCCTGCGTCACCACTCTCCTGCTGTGTTCGTTGTGTTATCTGTGACTGACCATCTGTGTGTGAAGCTCTTAATAAAAGAGATTAACTTGCTATTGCATCCGTCATTATTTACGTGACAATTTTTTTTTTTGCAATTGTGAATATACATCTCACAATTTCCCTCAGAATTGTGATATATAAACTATAGGAATTGAGTTTAAAAATGCACAGTCCAGCATTCTTCCTCCTCTCCCATACCTCTTCTTCTCCCTTGTCCTGATCCAACTTCTCCTTTCCTCCTTCATCTATTCTTCTCCCTTACCCAGATATTATTTTCTCTCTGCTCCTCTGTGTTGTTTTTCATCCACACTGAACAAATCCGATTCAAAGAGTCCTATTTTACGGTGTGTCCATGTAATGGAAAAAAGTTCAACCCCTGACTATACTTCCAACTGAGACTGGAATCTGCTATTTGTTATGACATCGGGCGGTGCACATATGTCTTTCCCATGGTCTTTCCGCGCTCATGGGCAAAGGAGTTTCTCTGAAAGGCTTGCGCGAGACCAGGGGCGCCGTTGGCACGGGGGACAGGGGGGTCAGGACCCCCGCAGTTTTGAAAAGATAGAAGTCGACCCCCGCACTTTTGATAAGGGCTGCTTCAATTAGTCATATATCATCTTTTAGCTTAGGATATTTTCTTTCAAATGAGACCATTTTCACGTTTCTGTGAGCTTCCGTTCGTAAATAATCAGCTGTTTTGTCACGGATGTGAACAGGAAATGCGCTCTCGAACGGAGAAACGCGTGATCTTCAAACCATCGATCAAAGCATGCTAACGTTTTAGGACAGGTTGATGGTATATAAATCATGCCCGAACGTTAGCGTTTGTCAATCAAGCCAAACCGTCCATTCAGAAACCGAGAAATTTGACACTTTAAGGTAAGGAGGCTGATCTCTCAGGTTGACGCGCGAGCTGGCTTGACTGAAGTTTTCGTGAGGATTTATAGTTTATGGACTGTTTTGATTTCGGTAAACATCTTGAAAGGCAAAAGCATTGATGGCATCTATAAAAGAGATATCTGAAATAGAAACGAAAGTGATATTGCTTCATCCAGTGGAGGACACACGAGAGGAGATCTGTGCGTTTCATTGGTATGTGTATACTGCATTTACAATATCAGTGGCGTGCACTTTGATCGTGAAAGTGAAAGTTTTGGTGATCGCGTGTTTCTCCGTTTGAGAGCGCATTTCCTGTTCACATCCGCGACAAAACAGCTGATTTTTTACGAACAAAAGCTCACAGAAACGTGAAAATGGTCTGATTTGAAAGAAAATATCTTAAGCTAAAAGATGATATAGTGTGACTAATTGAAGCAGCCCTTATCAAAAGTGCGGGGGTCGACTTCTATCTTTTCAAAACTGCGGGGGTCCTGACCCCCCTGTCCCCCGTGCCAACGGCGCCCCTGCCTGACTATGCCTCCAACTGAGATTGGAATCTGTTGGTAACACTTTATAATAACGTTCAGTTATAAGTCACTTGTAAAATATTAGTTAATGATGAACTAATCATTTACAAAAAATGGTTATATGTTCATAAATGACTGATAAGTGATATGTTAACATTTTATGAATGTTTTATTAATTCAGTTATAAGTCATTTATAAATTATTAGATAATGTTCAACAAATCATTTACAAAACATGAATATACATTCATAAGTGATATACTACATTTTATGAATGTTTTATTAATTTGGCTATAAGTAATTTATAATTTATTAATTAATGATCAGTGATTAGTTAATGAGTATTAGTAAATTATCATTAGTAAATGTTCAGTATATGATTTATTGATGAAGTTGTAAGCTGGTCTGTGTTCAAAAGCACAAACATGCAGGTATGCTAAAGCACTATTTTTAAGAAGAGTCATTTATTTGTTTTGAAGTGGATAAACATTTATAAATGCCTTACAGTCAGGTGATTCCAGTGGATTATATTAAATCCTTTCACTCATCAGCACAGACTTGTGTTCTGTGTGGAGTGTGTGGGGTCTAGTGATGAAGTCACTAGATTTTATTTCTGACCCCTCCACGCCACAGGTGTTGCTGGTTTTGTTTCTAAATTACTGATTTTTTATTCCACATATCTTGTTGGATGTGAGAAGTTGCACCAGACTATTTCAATTAATAGTATTATATTAGTGATATTATATTAGTTTATTAGTAGTATTATATTAGTAATAGTATTATATAATTATTTTACACTCTGTAACAATGAGAGAGACACTGCTGTTTACACTAGTATGGTAAATAAGATATTTATAGTAGGTATAAAAATATTTTAGTAGGTCTAATGAAATTTGAAGTAAATGAGAAATAATGCAAAGGAAAGTAAATTTTCTGAAATGTTGTGCTTTCTTGCGCTTGAAGGTTAATATGGCCCTCCTATGAGGTGTCAATCACAGAAACGTCCCCCCGCCAATTTGAGTTTGAGACCCCTGTTTTAACAGAACATAGGTAAATGGTTCAGGTAAAAATGGTTCAGATTTTGTCAAACACTGGACTTAAACACACAAACTAGTCTGTGAATTCTGTTGCTAAATATAATATATCACAGAGAGGACAGATTCTTGTTTTGATATGGATTCAAGGTGAGAAAGAACATTTTTTAGACAGGATTTCTTACTAAATAACAGAAAACACTTTCAATACAGAGCCAAATAAACCCTTGAATATACTTGGCATATCAGTAAAAATGTGGACATTGCACCGTATGGGATTCAAAAATGGGATTTGTCAAGTTTTAATTGCTCATCACAGTGCGTCACTCATACCCCTTTTCCACCAAGGCAGTTTGAGTGCTGGTTCGGAGCCAGAGCCTAGTTTCAAATCAGTTCTTTGTCTTTCGACACACAAAGCACCAGCTCCGAACCAGGAAAAGTGGTTCGTAAGTAGCACCAAAACATTGCTGGGCTAGAAGTAAGAACCGCTTGCGTCAGGGGCTAGGGGCGGGGTTACCGTGACCAATAAGAAACTTGTGACCGCCATTTTTGAAATAGCAGCTAATCAAGCTAATAGCAGCTCAATTGTAATCTCCATCTATATACAAATTATGGCGAGCCGTGTTTGGATGCCGATGTAGGTTCACAAAGCCATGAGCATCAACGGTACCATGAGCATCCGCGATTGTTGATAGAAGGCTTGTTCGAGATGCTTCGGAGCAGCGCGGACCGATTCGGCGGGTGCCGCGGATCCGCGGGAGTGTTTGTAGAGCATACGACTCCTTGTGCTTTTGGATCGTTCTCGCGGAGCTTTGATGTCATGCGCCGATTGCTATGCGAGAAGCTCGCTGCAGCGCTAGCTTTGCTGTGAAATATGAGACGTATACAGTGACGTAAGACCTGGCTCTGTGCTGGCTCTCAAGCCCGTGGAAAGGCAAACCGGTTCTTAGAAGGCTCGTCAGTTGAACCAACTCCGAACTGGCACAAGCACTAGCTCTGAACTAGCACCCGGTTCGTGCTGGTGGAAAGGGGGTATCAGTTGACGCACATTAACCAGGCTGCTGAGGAGAGCTTCCAAGGCAAGAATGAGCACACAAAAACATTACTTAACACTGGTTAGCATCCTAAGCTAACTTATCCACTAAGCTAACTATGGCCACATTAGAAAGAATGGACAAAATTTAGCATGCTAACCAATTAGCATGCTAAGCTAACTAGCATTAGATAACAATCACAGGCATGGTCAACTTCGGAGAGTTATTTCTTGGGAACGGTAATGAATATCAAAATCCATGCGCCTTGGTACAAAGATCATCTGATCAGATTTTGGACAAAATTTGCCAGAGGAGTAGCAAAAATTGTTTTTCATTTATTTATTTAATATGGCATACAAGCAAATTGATGGAAAATGACAAATGAGATATTGTTAGAATCGGCATAAACCAGGGAACATAATGAAACTGAGAAAAATGTTTTCTAAAGTTAAAAGAAAAAAAAACCTTATATCTCTGGAACACTAGGTGGCGCTGTGTTCAAACATCAGGACATGCTATCAATTAACCCTACCAAATTTATATGTCAGATCTTTTAAAGCAATTTATGACAAATTTCAAAATGACGATGGTTTGCACGATCCTGGCAAAATCGGTATCCATGGATTTGTCATGAGCCAAGGACCCATAGATACCAAATTCATGATTTTCCAGAAGTGTAAAGAGTACTTAAAAACCATACTCGTGTAAAAGTAAAGATACCTTACAGCGAAAATGCTGTTTTTTCAGCCTCATTACCGGCTGCAGTCATGTCCTCATCTCATAAATCGGTAATACTTTACAATAAGGTAACTAATGTTTACCTAATGAACCTTATTGTAAAGTGTTACCCATAAATCAAACACCTGTGATTCAGCAACTACCTGCTAATGCACTCGCATTCATGTAAAGTAGCCTTGTTGACAAGTTTGGTGAGTAAAGGCAAAACACACAAGATAAAGTACCTTCAATGACCTTAGATGGTGATATTGCTTCTTTATAGCAGAAACAAACTGCTGCAGAAAAAGCTAGGTACGGCAGTTCCCCTGCCATATTTCTTAACACTTCACTTATTTTCTTACTTAACTCTTCAGTGTCTTTAATATCTACCATTTCAAACATATTATTATGGCACAATTCTTTAAAAAGCTCTCAATTGGCTGCATTAAATTTCCACCTTGGAATTCTTTCCACCAAGGTTTGTATAATATCCACACCAGTTTAACACCATATAGGATAGTGATCACTTCCCAATGTACTTTGTTTACTTACATTCCATTCACATTTTTTAGCTAGATTTTCAGACACTAGAGTAATATCTAAAGCGGATTTTCACCCATTATTCACATCTATTCTTGTAATACTTCCATTGTTAGTATACCAACCATCCTCAATCTAATTCTTCCACTATCAACCCATTATAATCTGTTTTAACACTCCCCCATAATGTATAATGGGCATTGAAATCACCACACCATACTACCTTCTGATTTGTATTGCCTTTTATATTTTTTATTACTTTCTTACATGGATTGTAAAAATTAATTACTTTAATACTTAGACTCCCTTCTATCACCACCACCTCTTGATCCACACTCGCATCTACATTCCTATATCTCACACCTTGTTTTATAAAGGTATAGCTACCCTACCTCCATTACCTTGTTTCCTATCTTTCCTAATTAATATATATCCTTGTAAATCAAAATTTAACTGAGGTTTGAGCCATGTTTCATGTATACATATTATATCAGGTCTATTATCCAGATCAGAAATAAATTTTTTAAACTCTTGCCTATTAGCTTCTTGCATTCCACTGAAATATTAAAAGCACCATTATGAACCACCACATCCTGACTATTTTTTGATTTCATCTAATCATTTCCACCGAAATACCCTCGATCTCTAGATATTTTTCAGCTGCTTTGATTATAATTCTGATTCTTTCTGTCCGGCTTTCAGTTTGTGCTGAACAATTCACTACTTCAGCTATAAAAGTTACAAATGCTACATTGTTCTTAATCCCAAAGTTCTCTTTAGATTTTTCCTTTGCCATATCTGTCTTTTGTTGAGGGTTTCCTTTACCATTATCTCCTGATTCCAAAGTCTTTCCTACCTTCTTTAGAGCCTCTGAATATGACAATCCTTCCTGTATTCTGACATTTTGCACTTGTGCCGCATGCTTCCTCACCTTGCATCCTCCATATCCTGCACTATGATCCCCTCCACAATTACAACACTTGGGATTAACTCCTTGCCCGCATTTGCCATATTCGTGCTCTCCACCACATCTTGCACACCACTGTTTACCTCTACATACAGCTGCTACATGTCCAAACTTTTGGCATTTGTAACATCTTAAAGGATCGGGTACATAAGGCCTAACCGAGAAGCTCATAAATCCTAAAAAGACTTTACTTGGCAACTTATCCTCATCAAAATGAATCATCACTGAGAGGCTATCTCCCCTTTTGTTTTTGTTTTATTGCATTTCATTCTTTTTACATCAATTACTGTGTCTCCCGTAAGACCTCTCTTAATCTTTTCAACTGTTACATCAGTGGGGATACCTGTTATTACTCCTTTGACCCATTTCATTTATCCTGATACTGAACAAATCACACCTTGTCCCATGATTGATTTAATTCCTAGAGCCTTTTTTTTTTGTTGCCTACTGTCCTTACAATATATTAGCAATCTACCATCCCTCAACTTCTTTCACACTTTCTTCTCACTTTCTATCATTTCCTTAATTGCTTTAGATAACTTCAGCAGATTAATGAAACTGAAAGACCGGGCAGCAAATTTCATCAATACCTTAAACTCTTCTTTCCTTCTTCTTGTCATATGTATTCAGTTTTCACTGTCAGTTTCAGATGCATTACTCCTGCTTTTCTTTCTTTTCTGATTTTCTGCTATACTCCATTCATTATTTCCATTCCATCCACACCAAGAATTTCATCCTCCATTTATGCCACTTCCTGCCATGCACACTCCAATCACAGATCAGCTGTTCCCAAAACCGCCGCAGAGCCACCATTACCTTGACCAACTCATCATTTCACCAACAAATGGAAGTTTTATCAGAAAACTAATCAGAAAGAAATCACTGGAAACTAGCGAGATCGCAAAACAAACACGATAAAGAGGTTGTTTGTTGGCATTTTGTTGTTTACTTAAGATTTATAAACCCATGCATTGATGTTTTACCAAAGTTTTACAAAAATAAGTGATACATTGATCATAATGAATTAATTTGTGTGAAGATTGCACATTAGTCACAGAAATAAAGTGGTATTTACATTTATTCCACAGAAGAAAGAGGACATGCGTACTTATTCAGTTGTGTCTGTTTCTGTTTATTTGTAGTCACAGGACAGTATGTTTACATCACATTTAGAAAGTATGATAATTTCTACAAATTTTCCACCAAAAATATGACCTGAGGAGCTTTAGCACTCTCTCCAGTGACAGTCACAACAGTAATATTTTCAGTCAGAGAAACAGAGAAAGCTCCCGAAAAACCGAAGTAGCTTTATTTTATGACCTATGCGGAGCTAAATGGATATCAGACAGTCTGGTATAAAGAGACGAGATGTAAGTTACTGACAGATAAAATAAATACATGATTGTGATAGCTTATATGATTTGTCTAATTTCTTCAAGTGGTCATATTTACCATGTTTACTATGGTGGTTAGCGTGCATAGTCCTTTGCATCGCATTTAAATATTTCTGCCTTATACAGTGATCAGAATCCACATCGCATCACAACAGTTATTTCAAACACTCGCTGCTGTCTGAAAGTGAGTTTTGAGCTAAAATGTTTTTAAGTCTTTAATGCTGATGTTAGCTGGTATATGAAATCATCCGCGGCGCTGCCATCTCCAGACTCAGATAAACTCCGCCTTTGTACGTAACCATTCCCTCAACTCCAAGTTGGCCCACTTGGGACCAAGTTTTTCAGCGGGCCAAAAAAACCCTAGCCATTGGCCCCAAGGAAGCCCAGGCAAGGCACGATTAAGTCCCGGAAGTGACAGTGGAAACACATGGCCCTGGCACGCACTAGCACGTCTGCTTTTGGCCCGACAGTGGCCCTGTCCCAAATGGCACACTTCATGGTACTTTCGGTCTTGTGGATTTACAATGGCTGCCATGTCCACATGTCCGTTAAGTCCATGAGACCGTAGTAGGGTGTCCCACTTGTCAATTTTAGGTTTCAGAAGGGTGCTCGCGAATAATCGCCACGATATTGGCCCGCTCTATGAAAATGAACATAATTTGGAAATATTGGAAGTAATATTAGGAATTTCGCTGTTTTATCTTTTGAAGTTCCTAAAGGTTTTACCAGTTTTCATAATGTTGATCAGCTAGAAATGATTTTTCTTTGCTTTACGAATTTACCGGGCAATTTGAATCTGGTTTGTCTTATTGCAAACGAATTGTGTTGCTTTAAAATCTAATGTGAATACATATTACAAAGGGCTCACCAAAACCATGTTTTGTATTGATTTACCATCTAACGAAGTTATCATAGTTGGTTAACTTTATGTAGCATATGCACATGTATCAGGATAATCAATAAACTTTAGAGTTTTCAGAACGCTTTTAACCTGAGGAACTGTGTTCTTAATCACTAAATCGGCTCCGAACAGTCTGCTAAAGATGAGCCCACTTGACACCTTTGTTGCCCTCCGAGGTAACACAGGAGGCCCAATTTCCTTGCTCTTAGGACATCAAAAGGGGCCCCTCATGTGGACTACGGGCCAGATCCACATTCCAACACCCCACACACACAGGGACACACAAAAACACACACACAGACACAGACAGAAACACACAAACATACATTTTTAACTGTATATGTAAACTACCACTATGCTGAAATATATCCATCATATATTTTAGGGCCTATGCATGTTTCCTAGTGTTTAAATGAGTGTATTTGTGCTAGTGTGCATTTTAATGATAGAATTTTGTCTGTAAACCATAACTTCTTTTATATGCATTTCTGATGTATCGAGTTTGATCTCTCCGTAAAGCTCCGGACCTGAGCTATTCACTGAGAGATGTCACATAACTGACAGATGCATTTTTCTATGTGTTTAATGATACTGTGAAGAACGCACTCCATTTCGAAATCTGATCTGATAGTCATAAATCATGCAGATTAAGTCGTGAGGCCAAACAAAGGGAAAGCTTTCCCGCCAACTTTGCACCCATGTTATTGGCTACCCCACCTCAAGGAGGTGTGTCGGCTTATCTGTCATAAAAGCAAAGACGCACAATTTCTTGGTGTTCTCCCGGTTGTCTCCCGATCGTCTCGTGCACATCTCTCCGGACGCCTCAGGTGACCGCGCTTCCCAACCATGCGCGCAGCTCGGGAGGACCACTTCCTTAGACTCTCTCTCTCTTCGGCTAAGTTACTCTTCAGTTTAAACCTCGTTTGAAAAACCCCGCCGGAGAAACCCTCTCGGAAAGGACCAACCAAGCCAAGCGCATTGAAACTGCTACTCACGGACTTGAACCAATAAGCAAGTATTATCATTTATCTGAAATTTGTCTAAACTGATTTCTGTGCTGGCTCTCTCAAAAGGGTTTAACTGTGTAATTTGCCATTCTTTGATCATCTTTCTTTCCCTGTCTTTTCTTTATTTTCACTCTTGTGTATATATATGTGTATACTTCTGTATATATTTTAGACGTATAATCTCTGTAGTCATAGCTGCATATATTAAATACTTAATTCATGCTCAAGTTCTGTTCGTTCTTTCAACTGAAGACCAAGTCACTTTAACGTTTTTCGATCGCTTTATGCTAACAGCAAGTTATTTTCATGGCCAGAGAATAACTCCGTTTATAATATTCTGTGAGGGACTTAGTTTGCTGGACAAACAAACAGTTTCTCTAAATAATTATTAAACCGGAACTAATCATATATGTAATTGATTATAATTCGTTGTAATTGATTCACAATATATGTTTAATTCCCCGTTGGGTCGATATATGAATCATAATTTATTCATAACCTTATGAATTATTATATTCATATTTCATCCATAAATTGATTAATAACCGCTACATTCGTTACATTTAAGTCTTTGTGCCACCTACAGGCCTTTTGGGTGAATTGTAGGTTGGTAAAGAACTTGCAAAATAGCCATAGTTACATTACTCTTTTGATAGAATAAACATGATTAATAATCGTGATTATAATTTTGAGGAAACTGTGGCACTGGCTGTCGTGTTGATGATGTCTTCACAATGGATGATCTAGTCGACTCGATCTCGGCTGATACTTCAGGGCTGCGTTGTGGTCGTGTCAAGGCTCCGGTCCTCTGTCTCATCTGGAAACGGCCCCGAATCCGGTTGACTACGGTAAACCTCGGGATAAACAGAAAGACTAATATTAGCGTAGATGCTAATAGCATCTCTTTCAATAGCTTAGTTGGTATAGGGTCTAACATACATGTTGTTGATTTTGATGATTTAACAAGTTTAGACAATTCTTCCTCTCCTAAAGCAGTAAATGAAATGAATTTTTCCTCAGGGACACTACAATGCAATGTCTGACACGATACTGTAGTAGACGGTTGCATGGTTATAATTTTCTCTCTAATATTATCAATCTTGCAAGTAAAGAAGTTCACAAAGTCATTACTGCTGTGCTCTTTGGGAACATCAGAAGTTGAAGCTGTATTTCTTGTTAATTTAGCCACTGTATCAAATAAATACCTAGGGTTGTGTTTATTTTCTTCTAAGAGTTTTGAAAAATAGGCAGATCTGGCAGTTTTTAAGGCCTTTCTGTACTCAATCATTTTCTCTCTCCACGAAATGCGAAATACTTCTAGTTTTGTTTTCTTCCAGCTACGCTCCATTTTTCTGGCTGCAGTTTTTAGGGCCCGAGTCTGCTCACTGTACCATGGCATTGGATTAAATTCCTTAATCTTTTTTAAACGCAAAGGAGCGACTGAATCTAATGTGCTGGAAAAGACAGAGGCAATAGTTTCTGTTGCAACATCGAGGTCTTCTAAGCTGTCTGGTATGCTAAGGCGATGAAACTGATCAGGAAGGTTATTTATAAAGCGATCTTTAGTGGTAGAAGTGATGGTTCTACCGTATTTATGGCAGGGAGGCAGTTTAGCCTCTTTAACTAAATGTAGTATACACAAGACTAGATAATGATCTGAGATGCCGTCACTCTGCTGCAGAATTTCAACGGCGTCAATATCGATTCCATGTGACAATATTAGATCTAAAGTATGATTACGACAATGAGTGGGTCCCGACACGTGTTGTCTAACACCAATAGAATTTAGAATGTCCGTAAATGCCAATCCCAATGACTCTTTTTTATTATCTACATGGATATTAAAATCACCAACAACAAGGACTTTATCTGCAGCTAGTACTAACTCTGATAGAAAATCAACAAATTCTTTGATAAAGTCTGTATGGTGTCCTGGTGGCCTGTATACAGTAGCCAACACAAATGTCAACTTACATAATGTTACGTAAAGCACCATCACTTCGAAGGAATTATATTTGAAAGACTTTTGACTAATACTGTAAATATTACTATAAATTACAGCAACACCTCCCCCCGAGGATTGTGTCGATAATCATAACCTTGAGGGCTAGACTCATTTAAAGTAATGTAATCGTCCGGTTTTAGCCAGGTTTCTGTCAAACACAGCACATCTAGATTATTGTCTGTGATAATATCATTTACAATAAGTGCTTTTGAAGAAAGTGATCTAATATTTAACAATCCAAGCTTTATCATTTGTTTATCATTATTATCTCGATTTTTTATTTGTTGAACATCAATTAAATTTTTTCCATTAAATGGGTTTGGAAGTTTTTTGTTTTTATTAATTCGGGGTACAGACACAGTCTCTATGTGATAATATCTAGGTGTAAGAGTTTCTATGTGTTGGGATTTATCTGACTTCTGTAACGTGAGGCAGCTAGCAGACGGTCAGTTTAGCCAGTCTGTCTGCTTCCTGACCTGGGCCGTAGTTTGTCATGTTTCAGCTCTAAGACTATGTGCCATATTACTAGAGAGAAGAGCAGCACCATCCCGGGAGGGATGAATACCATCTCTTTTCAACAGGTCAGGTCTGCCCCAAAAACTTTTCCAATTATCTATGAAACCTATATTATTCTGCGGACACCACTTAGACAGCCAGCCATTGAGTGATGATAATCTGCTAACTATCTCATCACTCCGACGAACAGGAAGGGGACCAGAGCAAATTACTTCTCCTGACATTGTACTTGCGAGTTCACACACCTCTTTAATGTTAATTTTAGTGATCTCCGACTGGCAAAGTCGAACATCATTTGTGCCGACGTGAATAATAATTTTAGAGTATTTACGATTAGCATTAGCCAGCACTTTTAAATTTGCTTTGATGTCAGGTGCTCTGGCTCCCGGCAAACATGTGACTATGGTGGCTGGTGTCTCTATTTTCACGTTCCGTGTAATAGAATCGCCAATTACTATGGCACTTTCAACAGGATTCTCAGTGGGTGCGTCACTGAGTGGGGAGAACCTGTTTGATGTTCTTAATGGAACGGAAGAGTGGTGTTTTCCGCGGCTAGGCCGCCTCACCGTTACCCAAGTGCCCTGCTGCGCGGGCTCTACAGCCGGAACCGAACAATGTACAGAGTTCACTAAGCTAGTCGCATCCAAAACAGTATCTGAAGCCCCTGCATTCTTACTATCCTCGATTAAAGTTTGGATGCGTGTCTCTAATTCTGAGATTCTCTCTGTCAGCCTGACTATTTCCCTACATTTATGACATGTAAATCCCTCATCGCTGACAGAGAGGGCTATACTGAACATGTGACAGAGGGAACACGATATAACACTGGGAAAGGATGACATAACTCACCGTGTTTGTAGACTGATCCGAGTTGCCACAGCTGTTTGATGAACGTGTTGGAAGAGAAGCGCGTGAGACTGATGACAAGTTAAACAAGCTAGCAAGATGCAAACGCGTTGTAACAGCGATTTAGATTCAAAGATTACAAGCTGGCGACGTCAGATTAATGTGGTGGGCAATAGTATATATATATAAAGTAATGATAATATAAGCAACAAAAAGTACGAGATTCAATAAAAGTAAGAGAAAACAAAGCTATACGGAGATACAAAACACTGCGCAGCGAGGCAGAGAGGCAGACAGGAGCAATCGAGCAATCGAGCCCATGTCAAAGCGGCATTACATCATGAAAGTGCGGACTCATAGGAAGACCGCGAGTGTTTAGGGTGCCATTTTTGACAGAGCCAGTGAAAACATGGCTATTGAACATTAATCTGTGTCATCAGCAAGTTGTTTCCCATTGTGCTTTAGATCAGTGCAGGCGGTGTGGAGCAACTGCGCCTGACTGTAGAATCCGCTGCGACTGGTCTGCTAGATCCCCTCCCTCAGGTCAAAAAACTGGCTTGGAGCAATAGGAGAAGAGCGAGCGTTTTCAACTTCCATATGAATGAAAAACGCTCTGTTTCAGGGGACACATGCAGTCAAACTGCAACAAAAGTCATTACCTATTTGCCGCTTCTCTGCCGTTTCTATTTGTAAGCTTCTCTGACATTGACAAGCTGCTTCTTCGTCTTTTGCCTTGATACTCAACATGACCGCGGACACTGCCTACTAGTGGTCAGTATGCATGTCAATGTGAACAATGACGGAGAAGTATAAATGAAAACAGATGCATAGCCTACGGTGCAGAGGCTCCGGCGTATGTCCGACGCAGAAGTCAGCCTTTAGGCTTGTTCGACTTCATGCGGCGTGTAGCGAAAATTAACTCAAAGGGGAAATATTAATAATTATTCATAACTCATTATGATTATTAATTATGATTAATTATGAATATGCAAATCCGTTAATCAGATTAACTGGACGTAGCTACATTAAAATTAACATTACAATCAGTTAACCTGTTCGTCCAGTGAACGCTCAGTGTTGATTGTTTATTAATTCTAAGAAATGTCAATTTCCAAGTTATGGAAAAATAATATTTCTTATTGTACTGTACTACTCACGTAGTCCGGATCTATCACTTAAGAGGCAATTCATTAGCAGACGGAGTCAGAACCAAACGTGTATTGTGCACAATCTTTATTAACTAACTCACAAACACATAACTAAACTAACAAACACATAACATAACATACATAAAGGGTCACACACACACACACACACACGCAAGTCAGAATGAGTAATGATAGTGTTGAACCGGAAGAGATGCTGTTACTAGAGCTACATGAAATGTCAAAGGCAATCTGGAAAGGACTCATCAGTTTCTTTTAGCAATAGCAAAGGTAAAGTCTTTACAAATCAATACTAAATCGCTGTTTAGCATTAAAATGTACGATACTTGCAAGATGCCTTTAGGCTGAAGAGCGTCGGATCTGCAGGTTGAGGATAATTCTTGAAGTTATCATCTGAAGTTGTTGCCAGTCTGTTGGGTGATGAGCACATGGCTGGGTGTTGTAGGCCAGGGGCCTACCAGCCTTGCGGCCGGGCCTAGAGAGGCCGGCCGCAAGGAGATTTGTTCGGTCCAGAAGCAAGGAAGAAGAAGAGAGGGAGTGGCACTGTTCGCTGGTTTTTAACCTCTGGTCAAAGTCACACCTCTCAGTTGTTGACCGGACCAATGAAGATTTTGTAATTCTGGGTGGCAACACCCCTCCTGTCAGGGCTTTTACAACCCAGAAAGATTAACAAGCTGAGTTCTTGAATCAGAACTATTAAATATTCTTTTAATACTGATGTGTTGCACAGGTATGGATGTACCGCATACACAAACATTTAAATCTTCCCGCTACGAACGTATAGACACTAAACATGGCATGATTGAAGTTACCGTGCAGGTCATAACATTTAACAATCATCAAACATGTAAATACAATGAGTACAATACAACATCAGTAATAATGGATACCATTTCCTGAGAAGGAATCATTTATAGCACAGTCTGTCTATACATTAATGCCATAGAGTCTGTGTTCTGTGTGGAAAATGCAGGGAAGATGCAGATTTTCTGTGTCTCTACTCTGTTCTCCATGCGGCAACCACATTCCTCAGCGCAATAAACTTGTAACTGAAAACTTCCCGGGGGATGGGGACAGACTCCAGAGTGAGCTTAAAACTATTGGTTAACTAACCAATAATTGTGTCTGATTTGCCTCAGTCATTACATAATTCCCCCCCTTTCGCTCGTTGTTGTCTCTCTTATGGCAACAGTGAGCGACATTGAAGGTGCAGAAAGATCAGACACATCACTGACACACAAGGTTGGAAGGCTGTGATGGGCCCTGGTTGTATGTGTCTCCTGGAGTGGTGGTCGTTGATGCAGACCGTGGGCAAGCTAAGTTCTCTGAGCTGGTGCTGCAGGAATCAACGCATCCAGTGCCTTGACGGTGTGTCACCTGTCACCCTAAAGTCAGTTAGTGCGGGCGAGACGTTTGCTGGTGGCAAGGTTCAGGGCTTTGAGCTTGCTCAGCAGGTGTCCAGGTTGCAGGTGCCATGACAGTGTCACCTGTCATTCGGACACCCATGAAGCAGGTGGTTGCAGGAAGAGTTTATGGGATTTGTAGTGTGAAGAGTGTTTCAGACTGACCTAGGGTTGATGACAGAAGCATTTGTTACCTCTGCTCTCAGTCCAAAGGAGTCTGAAGTTTGCTGTGTCCCTCTGCACTGGTGGCGGCGCCGACTTGAGCAGGTCTGAGTTGTCTTGTGTGAGTGGTCAGAAGCTTGTGCTTCTGAGTACTTCTCAAGTAAGTACTGTTCATGGGGCTCCTTACTAGCGTTAGAAGCTCCTACAGGTTCGATGCAGGCATGTCCAGTCGCCCTTGTGCTACCTGCTGTTGGAGATCATGCGGTGTCTGCAGGAAGAGGATGTTTCCATCCATGGCTTCTCCCTGTGGTAGGTCTGGTGCCTGGGTCTGTCTGAATTAATCCTTCTCCTTCTGTAGCTTTAGAGGATTTCAGGAAATTGGCTGATGAGGTGTCCCTCTCTGTACCTCTGTGCTTGGCTGGGGGAGGTTCTTCTGCTGCAGGCAAGAGAGTCTCAGTTCTCTTTGGGCCATGTCAAGTTCATCTTTGGTGTTGTCCAGCTGCTGGGTCAGAGCTTCAGTCCCAGGTCTGGACACATCCAGAGGACGTTCACAGGTCCTGATCCTGTCATCTTTGTCCTAGAGTTCAGAATTTGCTATTTTTAACAGTGACTATTTGTGACAGAGTTCTTTTACCAAATCCTCTCTGGCTGCCTTTTCCAGCTGCTCTCGTTGTCAGAGCCTTTGAGGTTTTGTGGATTTTCTTCTGTGCCTCTATTCTGTCAGGGTCTGTCCTGAGCCTCCATCTCTAGCTGGTCTATGTGGCTTTTAGCATGCATTAGCTCCTTGTGAGTCTCTGTGATCTGGAGTTGGAGGGTGTTCACCTCCTGTTTCAAACCAGTGAGGTTGTGGGCCAGGAAGAAGTTGACTTCAGTCAGGTCATCGTGATCATACCCCTGGTTTGAGTCATCTGCCTTTACTTCTCTTCCATCTTTGTCCAGTTGCTTTTGGCTCTGATGCTGTAAGGGATCAGCAGCCCTGGTTAGGAGGGTGTTCCTCACCACACCTAGCCAGTCCTTTCGGTCTGCCATCTGGGCAGTTAGGCTGAGCATCTGCAACCTTTAGGCACGCTTGTGGTGAGAGTAAGGGCAAGAGACTACTGCACGATCAAACAGAATTTAGGGCTAAAGGCACAGTGAGCAGCCAGGTGTATAAAGCTAGGTTTAATAAATGACTTAAGATGGTTCTTAATGTCAAATTATTTATCAGAACGTACTGATGGCTCACAACGGGCTCGACCTCTGAACGAATGGAAGAGAGAAAGGGAGAGGAGGAGGAGAGCTTCCCATTGGATTGTGTTCATTAGTGGTGCTCAAAATTATGCCATAGCAATTGTTCAGATTACTTTTGTAACTGGCTCATAAAATTGAAACAACTGTTGTAAATTAACAAAATCAAGAAGGAAAGTATGTCTAGTTGCTTGTGGTTATATTGGGAAATTAAACCACACAAGAAAAAAAGGAAGATGTAAGTAAATCACAAAGATGAAAGAAATAATACTAGTAAAAATTAATAGCTGACTGCTATTATAATTAAAATCAATAAAAAGATTTAAAGAAGTGACTAAAACAGCAGAATGGGTTTAGATCAGTTCACACTGCACACACACAAGCTGTAGTTAAAGGCTTCACATAAATGATGCTAACCGCTAACTGTAGAAGCTAATAGTTAGCTTAGCCTGAGCGGAAGGGTTGCTAGGTGGGGTTAGCTTAGCCACCTAGCCTGGTTTGTTTACACCATGGCATCACAAGGTGATGAGTTAGCACTTCCTGTGACAAGTCGTTGTCATGGGAACCAATGCACACCACAGCAATTCAAACAGTTCATGAAGACGGTCTGCTCATTTCAAACTAGTTACGTACAGAGTTAAAATGTGACGCTTATACTTTCAGATTTTCAAAAACTTGATATTACATTTAGTAAAATGCAAATATGTTTTGGCATTTGCAAATTTTACTCATGTAAACTCTTCTCTCTACTTTAAACAACGTCTTGTACTTGTTTAAAGGGTAATTACACAGTTTGCTGTAAGTCCAAGCTTGTTTAAGCATATATAGTTAAGTCCGTCTTGTGCAGGTATACTGATATTCCTTTCAGCGAGTGAAACACAGTTTTGGTCAAGAGGTAGCTATGCTTGTAGATGCAGCCAAAGTTTAGATGAATGACATCAATCTTAACTATAAAAGGGGAGCATTACCCAAATCTACATTTATATAACGCTGTACTGAGATTCATTCATCAGAAACAGGTTAAGCAATACTGCAATTGGTATTTCTCCAACCAAAGCAGAATAATCAATTCTGGTACAGTTTACATGCCGCTGAGTTGAGATTCCTTCGTCAACACAGGCTTACGCTCTAATACTGAGATTAGGATTTCTTCGCTAAAATCAGATTAACTTTACGCTGATACCATTTGAACATATGCTAAAATGTCTTAAGACTCTTTCTGTTACGGCAGAGGTGTCACTTCAAGCTATAGTTTTATCTGCATCTAACAAGCCAGCACCATCGATCTACATGCGAATCAACGTTGTCAAACGTCATGTCGGAATTATCAATTATTAAACACACTTGGACGATGGTTTAAGCGAGTGGCGTTAGGCCATGCTGGCTTAACCGGCTCAACCTAGTGTCATATTTCAAAATAGCTCGTCGTGGATAGTCATGAGCATTTGAGATTTACACATTCACACAAGGTTTCCTTCCACTCCTACTGCAGACTCCTGCATTTCTGCGAACACACATTTTCATCTACTTTAAAAGCTTTATGCCCTATGCTGCCTAGGAACCTTTGTAGAAGCTATGGGTAAAGCACTGCGTTTGCAGTTCAAAGTCATTGGGGTCTTGAGAACCCCCTGCTGAGGGGCCTTGTGTGTTACAGGCCTTCTATGTCAGGTCACATGAGTGGCACTGTGTGAGGGCAGGTTGTGCTGTCCAAAGGGGTGACTAGCTGTTGTAGGAGGCAAAGGTCCTGTTGGTGTCCTCCATTCATTCCAGGTTTGTCTGAGTCGGTGGCAGTAACCTTGGGACTTTCAGATCTGCCCTGCTTGGTGTCGGGGGCAGCACTCAATCTGCATTCAGGCTTCTGGGTCTGAGAAATCCTTTATGCAGACTGGCTTCAGCTGCTGATAGTCTAATTGGAGTTTTTCTGGCTGTTAAGTCAAAACTCATAGTGAATCTGGTGGGGTGTGATCCAGAACAGAGAGCCTGTCTTGGTGGATCACACCAGTCAGGGACTTTGGAACGAAAGAGAATGTCTATTATGTTGGCATTGGTGCTGTGGTCTCCTAAGCTGCAGGCTCTGGCCCCTCCCCCCTTTGTGAAGGGTTGGGGGAGCTCTCGCTGCTGCTGCGAAGTCCATCAGGTTGCAAGTTCCTTGTGTGGTCCATTTGTAGTTGTTCGGGCTGTTTCAGTTCTTTTCGGACCACAATGTGTTTGTTTCTCACGCTGCTGAATTGTGGAGTCAGTGTTTGACTTTCAGTTCTGCATGCGGGTGGCCTTCAAGGGCCTTAGCTTTAGTGTCTCTTTAAATTCAAACCTTACGTTCCTTACGTTCTTTAACTGGCAAAGTTCAACAGCTGTCAGAGCCTCCTGAGGACTGGTGACCTCCCTCAATTGCTCTGCTCTGTCATGGTTCTTGCATCTGTCCTGTGTCTTCTCATGCTGAGTGGGTTGGTTCTCTGTGGAACTCAGTGACTTGCAGCGTTCGTTCAATTACCTCCTGTTGGAAGCCCGTATGAGCATGGGCTAAGGAGAGGATGAAGCTCTTTGTGGCTCAGGTCAGGTGTCACGTGTGTGCTGGTGCTGCCGATCCCGCTGTCCCTTGCTCTGCGGTTGAAGGTTGTTGACTGCTTTAGCTGAAGGGCAACCATCACATTGTTCCGCTGGGTCTCCAGGGGGTCCTGGATGGCAGGGCTGGATGTACTGGGCAGACAGGCACACTTATGGGGACATGAGAGAAAGAGATAGCACAGGCAAATGCAAGTTCGTACAGCTATGTGGGCCGTATTGGGAGTGACTAGCTGAAGTGGGGGAAGCCAGCATGAGACTAAGGTGTTTAACTATCTTGGATGACAGCTGTAAGCTGTGTTGACTGATGACGGGGCTGGTACACGTCATTAAACTATTACTCAGAGTACAGATGATTCCTTTCCAGAAATTATCACCATAAGGTAAAAGAATAGAACAAACTGGTAGAGGGAGAGAGAGAAAAAAAATGAAATAAGAAAAGGGAAAGGAAGGAAAGAGGTTTTTTTACCCATTTAGTCTTGCTAGGAGATATGGTTAAGCAGGTGTCACTGGTTCAAGTGATGACCTAATCTCTAGACTAACAGAGAAAGACCAGATGCCTTGAGGTCGAAAGGAGAAGAAACAACTGGAAGAGTTTCTAGTCCTTTCCGGAGCCCCAAGTGCACTGGACGGTGGCCGTACTTCATGTACTCAGCACTAAGGAGTGAGGAGGGGGAGCTGAGAGATAGGTGTTAGCGTAGTAATAACCTATAACTCATTATGCCTCATTAAGGAAACAACAGTTTCTAGAACTACTGTAATCCTATAGAAAAAGGGAAGAGGGTGATAGTAGAATAACACAAAAAATAAATAAATAAAATAAAATAAAAACAGAAGGTCCCTTTAGACCTAGGGAATGTGAATACCCAGGTTGATTTAATTAAATGCTAAGTTTAATTAAATCCAACTTGGCCAAACAGAGATATAGAAAGAAAGTGAAGGAAATAAAATGACACGTAGAGGAGGAATGAAGTTGAACAAAATAAAATTAGAATTTCCTAGTAGATTTAGAAATCTAAAAGGAAAGTTAAACAGACAAAATTGATTTAATTAAATTTTCAAATTTTAACCAAATTCAACTTGGCTGCATAGGGATAGTCAGGTGAACAAAGTATTAGCATGAAGTAGAGACAGGCAACTAAACAAATTGATTTAATTAAATTTTAAATTTAATTTAAATTCAACTTGACTGAATAGAGGTACTCAGACTTGACAACGTGAGTGACGCCACATACGCACACACACGCGCACACATACAAACGGTTTAAACCAGAGATGGGTGCCTTTTGAGGCATGCCTTGTGAAGCTTTGGAACTCAAATGAATCGTTTGTGTTGCATCAGTGATTCGGAGCGTGTGTCAAACTGCCACAGTCACGTGATTTCAGTAAACAAGGCTTTGTGATAGACTTTGAGTCCTAGCAGTTTCAAAGTGTTTCAATAAGCGCTACAGTTTACTGAAATATCATGTCTTGACAGAAACCTCAGGTTTAAGGATATTAGATGATTCATTGATCACATTTAATTGATAACATTTGTGAATGGTTTATTAAAGATGTCTCATATTCGCTATTCGTATTCATGTGTCTCTAGTATTCACTACGCTTACTGTTCTGACTCGCAAAGGGGCGCTTTGAGCGGTTCGAACAGTGAATCGTTTGTGACGCAATTGATTCATTTGATTCGGAGCTTCACAACGCATTGTGTTCCCATCAGCGGTTCAAATCAAAATCCCTCCTAAAGGGAATCCCAAAGTCTATAAAGTCTTTGGCTTAAATGCTTCATGCTTGCACATGTCTAGGTGCTAGCAGGGTGCTAGCAGCTTTTAGTCGAGGTAAAGGGTTTTAACTCGTAGGGTATACGCGTAGGGTTTCTATAGAGCTAGATTCGGCTACGCGTGATTCGTTGTTTGCACAACAGTCTGTGATGTGGGTGTGCTGCTATCAGACTTTCAGAGGTGTCTGCTCTACACGCTCTGTTGTCATGCGTTGCCAGGAGACCAATGCCAGCCCGCAACACGATCAGAATGGAGCAGAATTCTAACCGCGTTGCAAGCCCGCATTAAGAACTCCAGTGTGGTCACGCATAACTCACAAATCACAACAGCACATCACTTCACAGACAGTGGTGATTGCTAGTTAGCTACGCTAGAATTTACACCACAGGTTCGTTGCGTGTGTTTCATATGTGCGGTCCCGCGCATGAATATGAATACAGTGACGGAACGAACAGTAAAAAGGCCTTTAATCGGTGACTGGGGAGTCTCGCCCAGAACACCATTACAAACGCTGTAGTGAGATTTCTTCGTCACACAGGTAAATTTATGCTGCTTAATCTGGAATTCCGTCATCAGAAAAAGGCTTATGCATTTACAGCTGAAAGTGGGGATTTCTTCGCCCAGATTCAGGTTAGTTTATTTGTTCGTGCTGCTAATCTGAGATTCCATCGTCAGAAAGACTTATGCATTTAAAGCTGAAAGTGGGGGTTTCTACGCCCAAATTCAGGTTAATTACTTTCGATACCCTTTTGTACGCGCTACTAATCTGCGATTCCGTCGTCAGAAAAGTTTTACGCTCATTTAGCAACTGAAATTATGATTTCTTCGATAATTTCAGGTTAGCTTCTTCATACAATTTAAACATGCCTTATAGCATCGAGGAACGTTCTGCCGTTCAAGAGAATGTGCATTGAAGCCCCCAGTTTGTGCATGTATAAGATGTTAACAAAAATTATGCCAAAACACATGATTGATTACTGGTCCATCTGCAAACAATTGCTTAAAATGATGCCTTTCATTCTCCACCAAATATGTAGCGAAAATTAACTCAAAGGGGAAATATTCAATAATTATTCATAACTCATTATGATTATTAATTATGATTAATTATGAATATGCAAATCCGTTAATCAGATTAACTGGACGTAGCTACATTAAAATTAACATTACAATCAGTTAACCTGTTCGTCCAGTGAACGCTCAGTGTTGATTGTTTATTAATTCTAAGAAATGTCAATTTCCAAGTTATGGAAAAATAATATTTCTTATTGTACTGTACTACTCACGTAGTCCGGATCTATCACTTAAGAGGCAATTCATTAGCAGACGGAGTCAGAACCAAACGTGTATTGTGCACAATCTTTATTAACTAACTCACAAACACATAACTAAACTAACAAACACATAACATAACATACATAAAGGGTCACACACACACACACACACACGCAAGTCAGAATGAGTAATGATAGTGTTGAACCGGAAGAGATGCTGTTACTAGAGCTACATGAAATGTCAAAGGCAATCTGGAAAGGACTCATCAGTTTCTTTTAGCAATAGCAAAGGTAAAGTCTTTACAAATCAATACTAAATCGCTGTTTAGCATTAAAATGTACGATACTTGCAAGATGCCTTTAGGCTGAAGAGCGTCGGATCTGCAGGTTGAGGATAACTCTTGAAGTTATCATCTGAAGTTGTTGCCAGTCTGTTGGGTGATGAGCACATGGCTGGGTGTTATAGGCCAGGGGCCTACCAGCCTTGCGGCCGGGCCTAGAGAGGCCGGCCGCAAGGAGATTTGTTCGGTCCAGAAGCAAGGAAGAAGAAGAGAGGGAGTGGCACTGTTCGCTGGGTTTTAACCTCTGGTCAAAGTCACACCTCTCAGTTGTTGACCGGACCAATGAAGATGTTGTAATTCTGGGTGGCAACACCCCTCCTGTCAGGGCTTTTACAACCCAGAAAGATTAACAAGCTGAGTTCTTGAATCAGAACTATTAAATATTCTTTTAATACTGATGTGTTGCACAGGTATGGATGTACCGCATACACAAACATTTAAATCTTCCCGCTACGAACGTATAGACACTAAACATGGCATGATTGAAGTTACCGTGCAGGTCATAACATTTAACAATCATCAAACATGTAAATACAATGAGTACAATACAACATCAGTAATAATGGATACCATTTCCTGAGAAGGAATCATTTATAGCACAGTCTGTCTATACATTAATGCCATAGAGTCTGTGTTCTGTGTGGAAAATGCAGGGAAGATGCAGATTTTCTGTGTCTCTACTCTGTTCTCCATGCGGCAACCACATTCCTCAGCGCAATAAACTTGTAACTGAAAACTTCCCGGGGGATGGGGACAGACTCCAGAGTGAGCTTAAAACTATTGGTTAACTAACCAATAATTGTGTCTGATTTGCCTCAGTCATTACAGGCGCCACAAAGATTGGATGCCGCCTGACAAAAGCAATGCATTCGGGTTAGAAAATTTGTCCGACTTTGATCAGTGCTACAGCCGCCTTATGATCACATGTGCCATCAAAGTACTGCGAGCTTGCAAAATGAGACCAGCCGCCAAGGTCAGGTGCTGCAGTTGCTCAAAATCGGCTGCGAAAGCCTTGATGACGACACCCTTTATTCTCATTGGTCAGATTCTGTGATAACAAGGAAGATGTGTGTTGCGTTTTTTTCTTAGACATGTATTTAACCAATCTTGATATGGAATATCTGATATTCTAAGCATGGAATTTCAATCGCATCCACTTCTTTGGCTACAATCAATGAAAAATCACTGTGAGACGGACGTGCGCAGCTCTTGTCATATATCACAGCTATGCAGTGTTTTCAGCCACATAACATTTCTTTTAAGGTTTCAGACATTTAAATACGCATAAGCACCATTAAAACAATATATTTAGAGTTTAAAAATACACACTGATGTCAGACATAAGTGGAAGGAGCAATAACAAATCCATTCATATACAATTTGCCGACATTTATTCATATCAGACACACATAATGGGCCCAAGTAACTACAAAGTTTACTCTATTCTTCTTCCAGTTCACCAGCCACTTACTTGCATATATTTCAGGAGAAACTGATGAATTCACCTGCTGTAAATCCGACTGACAGGACTCTGTGAACAGCGGGGCAAACTAAGATGGCGGCGCCCATCTCGCGTTATAGATCAAGATAAAGATCATTTATAAAGGCTTTTAAACGACAAAACACACTCACTTACACATATTTGAGGATCGGAATATCAGATAGTTGATGACATGGTAAGCAAGTTTGTGAATATTTTAAATAAAAAAGGAAAAACAAAATAATAGCGATCCACCTGTCATACAGTGTTATTGTGGCTGCGCTCAGCGCTCGTGACACGCAAGACGCGTCGCTATGGAAACATTAAAGGCAAACGTTCTAAAATAACGGTCGCCTTAAAAAAAACTCACTCTGGGGGGACAGTTAGAGTATTTTAAACTCACGCTCGAAAGGGTTAAGCTTACCCCATACCAAAATCATGAATCTTTCTCATCTTATTTGCAAATGCTTAAACACAGCAAGTCAGAAATGAATACCCAATGTTCCAATCATTAAATATAGTATAAAACCTATACTTTTGCAACAACAGCAGCTCAACAGTATTGAAAAAAATATATAAAACAAATACTGAAACAATTGATAAGCATTTTCAATTAGCAGATCACTGAAATATTGAATAATAGCAGATTCCAATCTCAATTGGAGGCATAGTCAGGTGTTCAATTTCTTTCCATTACATGGACACACAGTAAAATAGGATTCTTTGAATTGGATTTGTTCAGTATGTATAAAGAACAACACAGAGGAGCAAAAAAAAAAAAAAAAAAAAAAAAAAAGGAAGAGAAATAGATGAAGAAGAAGAGGAGAAGTTGGATCAGGATAAGGGAGAAGAAGTGGTAGAGGAGAGGGAGGAAGAATGTGTGCTGGACTGTGCATCTCTGTTTTTTTCACCTATGAAAGCTTATTTCTGCCATGAATAGAATATAAAAAAGGTAGTTATGTCTTTTTATCTCACAATTCTTTTTTTTTTTTTTTTTTAAATCTGTTTATTGAACTTTTACAATAATAACAATACAAGTACAGAAGAATTATGAAAAAATATTTTACCATCCCACCCCCCGGAGGAAACAAATATATAAAATAATAATAATAATAATAATAAATAAATACATAATAATAATAATATAAAAATAGAAAATAAATAAATAAATTATTATAAATAAACAAAATAAATAAAATTAAATAAATAAATAAAATTATCCACACATATAATCACACACTCATGATCAGATTCAAGCCACAATCATAATAATATCAATGCTTAGGTTGACACACAAGAAGCACTGACATATTCAGAAAAATAAATGATGAAGGGATCCCAGATCTCAGAAAATATACCAGTGTTGCCCTTTAATGTATACCTGATTTTTTCCAAATGAATGAAGTTCATAACATCTCTCAGCCAGTCATCAAAAGATGGAGGGAGTTTTTGTTTCCACAGCAGGAGAATGCGCCGTCTAGCTAATAATGTTAAGAAAGCAAAAGCCTTTGCAGTATTTCCAGGCAAACCAGCGACCTTTGAAGGAAGTCCAAAAAGCGCAACCAAAGGACAAGGCTCGATCTGTTTCTTTGTCACTAAAGAAAAACAATTGAATATTGACAGCCAAAAAGAAGTTATGGATGGGCATAACCAAAACATATGTATTAAATCTGCAGGGGCCTGATGGCAACAATCACAGAGAGGGTCAATACCAGGCTTGATTTTTGCCAACCTCACTTTTGTCCAGTAAATTCAATGAATAAATTTTAATTGGATAAGACGATGACGTGCACAAATAGAGGAGGTATGGACACAGGACAGAATATGGTTCCAAGTCTCGTCATAAAATGTGAGGCAGAGATCTGACTCCCATTGTTGTTTAATAAAAGAGAGAGAGGAAGTGGAAATGGAGGAAATCAGCCTATATAGCGAAGACAACACACCCCTTTTATCTAAAGGTACTTCTAGAATCTGATCAAGCAAAGATTTTGGAGGAAGATTCGGGAAAATCAGGGAATGAGTTTTTAACAAAATTTCGGAGCTGCAAATATCTAAAAAATTGTGCACTAGAGAGAGAGAATTTTTGTTTCAATTGAGAAAAGCTGGGAAACACATTATCAATGTAAATGTCATTGACCACCGAAATCCCTGCTCTCTGCCAAATATTAAATGCCTTGTCATTAAGTGAAGGGGGAAATAAAGGGTTACGATTTATAGGTGAAACCACTGGCAAGCACTGAAGGCCAAAATGGGTTCGGAATTGGGACCAAATTCGTAATGATTGCCGGACAATACAATTACCATACGGACAGCGTGAGATGGCAGTAAGAGGGCCACATAGTAGTGCGGCAGGCGAGGCAGGGGAACAGGAACCCTCTTCAATACTGACCCAAGACGGGACCCAATAACTGAGCCCAAAATGACTTTGAAACCAGAATAATGTAGAATGTATATTTGCTGCCCAGTAGTAAAATAAGAAATTAGGGAGGGCAAGCCCGTCCTCAAGCTTTGGTTTTTGAAGTATTTCTCTACGAATTCTGGCTGGTCCTTTGTTCCAAATGAAAGAAGAAATGTGTTGATTTAGTGTCTTAAAGAAAGATTTGGGTATAAAAATTGGTACACATTGAAATAAATACAAAAATCTAGGTAAAACATTCATCTTCACAGAATTCACGCGTCCAGCCAATGAAAGGGAAAGAGCCGACCAACGAGTAAAATCTTTCTGGACTCATTGGAGGAGAGTTGTAAAATTAGCCTTGAACAGATCTAAGCATTTATGTGTAATTGTTACTCCTAAATATTTAAAACTTTGGGCAGCGACTTTAAACATTGAGGTACTCATTTATCTCACAATTCTGACTTTTTTCTGTAAACTGAAAATTGCAAAAAAATTAATTAATTAAAAAAAATTACCTTTTATACTTTTTATTCTGTGGTGGAAAAAAGCTTCAACAGTAACCAAAGACCATGTATGTTGGATTTGTTGTTGATCAATGGCAACAATTTCATGTTTTCATTTCAGTAAAAGCTTTATATTACAATGATTTTACTACAATGTTTCCACTACCACTGTTCCATATTTACAAAATATGTGGTCTACATAGGGCACTAGCTACCAAGAGGACACCATCCCACCCTCTATGAGGGCACCATCAACACCATGCACCCAACCCCAGAAAGAGATTTCAACCAACTGAAGTTCTGCATAGGGGACACATTTGACCAGTGGCTGCCCTGAGCATTTCTGTTACTTTCGTCTTCTTTTTTCTACTGCACATTCTATAAAGTAATGACTCATTCACTTCTGTTTCCAAGAATGCACACATTCAACACTCAACCAAAAATGTAGAATGGCTTACATGTAAACATTCTAATATTACTGCAGTAAAAGGAAAATGAATGATAAAAAACAATGGATTTCATATTTTCTCCAGGTAGAACCGAAACATGACAAGTAATGCAGTTTTCGTAATGCCATCAACTGTTAGTATTTTGGCAGTCATTGTACTTTGATTGACTATATGTTCATGTTGGATAGAAAACTAGTGTTAGTGTTTGACAGAACGACTCTGTGTTCTGTGACTGTAGTGTTTTGCTAGAGTATACGTTGAAAAAGGTTTTTAGCGTTTTGAAATGTACAGTTTGTGTTTATTTAACAAAATATGGTTTGGGGCAGAAAATTAACCCTCTACCGCACGCATTATGATAAATTTATAAAAAAAAAAATATTTGACTCTTTTTCTTTTCTTAGAATGGCTTAACTTGAAGTGCTGTAAAAAAAAATATTATTTTAAGGTACTTTATGATATGTTGCCATATGGCAACAACGCGCAATAGTGGAAATAACTTAAAATAAGTGTAAGTGTATATAGTTGATATTTTTCCTCAAAAATGCTGTTTGTATTGAATCAATTGGTGCTATTATAAGCTTTAGCAGTAAATATAAACAACACCTTATACTTATTTTCCAACATCTTGTGCTTTTATTTATGGAATTTATTATTTTGCTGAATAATGCTTTATATTCTTTGAATTTCATTACGTTTTTCGTGAATATTATTTAAATTGAAAATGTAGACAGTTAAAAACAAATCTAATACTGTTCATCATGTATCATAAAACACTGACATAAAACCAAAAACATTGTAGTTCATGAAAATTCAACATTACGCAATCTTATGAGAGGAAGGTTATGAACATGAACCCCCCATAATCCTTGAAACTTCACCTTTTTACTGTATGAAAGTTCAAAAAGCATTTTTTTTCAGAGGTGAGACACACACAATGGTAGGCCAGTGGTAGGTCTGGGCCAGTATACTGGCTGTGGTGGCAGGTCTCCGATGTTGATTTAATCCATAATATAAATGCCATGGCAGTCCTTGACATACAATTAATCAACATTATATCACTAGCATTAATGTTGTTATTGTTACAGCTTAACAGACTGCAGCTGGCCTTTGCTAGTGTGGTAGATTTTTCCCTACGCACCTGACTTAGTTAAACCCGGGTGTCCCAAACACCCATTAACCTATAAATTTATACTCTACTGAGCGTACTTTTAATACCTGTTCGAGTCGGCCGACGTCTCGGCCTATTTTGGGGCACTATCACCTGATACTAAGCTCTTTAGTGCTCCTCACCTCCACTAAACACTATCACTATAGTATAGAAAAAGATCTCTAGTGCTTAGGTTTGCTGCAGCCTAAAAACCAGACAGACTCCAGTCTATGCCTCAGAATATGCTTTAATCACGGCCGGGAGAGTTCTCATCATTCCAGAGAATCTCTCTCCAAACAAAGGAATACAACAGGTTTTATAGGATTTCAGGTACACTTCATAGTCGGCATGTCATGATCTATTACTCATTATCATCAGTCTCAATATGATTAGTTTAGATTTAAGAAAAACATCCTCTGTCCCACTTACTGCCGGAGTAAATTTAGATTAGAACAAATGAATCACAGGATCATCAAAAAAATGTCTCAGGGTTAATAGTTCAGATTACTCAATAGGTTAAAACAACCTCTCAAAGACTATTTTTTATCCCCAAAAGGGATGCTGTCTCTATTTCTCTATTAAGTTAGATTATTATTATTAGACCTGTAGAAGAAAAGAAATGTTAGTTCATTATTAATTAGTTCAAAAATTCCATCACACTAGCTATCTAACCTATTATAATAAAGCCATTCCATTATTGCGCAGTGTTGCCATATGGCAACACAGACATTTTATCGATTTACCAAAAACGAATTTCATAATAAATTTTTTGAGTGGTGAATATGTTATCATAACTTACCTGAGATGATGTTAACAATTTTTTTGTGAATGTGACATGGGCGGGTCCTTGTTTGTTACTGACGTTTTAATTTGCTTTCAGCAACTACATACAAGAGACGGCAGTCTGTCAGAAAATCGCGCCACAGAAAAAAATTGCATGTCATGTGACTTAACCAAAGCACATCATTGGCTAAACTAAGGTCTTCTCTTACCAACAAAAAAAAACGAGAATGTTCTGTTAAAGAGACAGTGGCAAGGAAATGAACACAAAGTGTATGTTGCCATATGGCAACACTATGCGGTAGAGGGTTAACTATTTGTGATGTATGTACTAATTGTGTGATGTATGTGTGTTGTTGTGTTAAGAGTTTAGAAAAAATACTTTAAGTATTACTAACGCTTGTTAGCAATTGAAAAAAATAATAATTATCAATTAATTAAAATCAATGTGTTTATATTTCTGCCTATTTTTTTTTTTTTAGCTTCTTTTTGACCTCATGCAACCCTTGGAGGTGCTTGGCCCCGTTATTGCTGCTAGCAGCTATATTTAAAAAATATTTTTATATTTTAATTAAAAAGCATGTACTGCTCAAAAAGAAATGTGTTGTGTGCATGTTTTCAAATTACTGTATGTGTATGTGCGTGTGTGTGTGTGTGGGGGGGGGGGGGTGTATTTTCCAGGTGATGTAATAGTGATATGAATCAGTCTGTATGTATTTTATAAACATAAGCCACAATAGGGTTCAATGTCTATTTTTGTCTATCATATGACACAGTGTAGGGACCAGTATTACAGTATTCCAGGTTTACTTAGTACCTACACACTTGTTACAAGCTGTCCTTGCATGATGTAACCAGAAACCTGTTCTTCACACACTGACACACACTCACAAAGCTTTTAAGCCCATCCACACTGCTGACACAGAAAGCAAGGGCTAATCCCGAACACTCTTCTCATATGCAACCTGTTACAAGAATGTCCTTGTTTTCATGTCCCCATCTAATACCATATTATAGTCTTCCTGTGCAGATTTCTCTTCTGAACATTCTGTTCTTCTGAATTATTACCAGCAGTACAACAATAAATCCTTTTAGTGTCACTGGGTCATTCTCTGAAAACAATTCCATTAGTGAATGGAAATGAACATTCAAGGATTTTACATTTCACATCAAATATGAAATCATTGAACTTTCAACAATTTCTCTCACCCCAGGCCCAAAGTTGCAAACATAGACTTTAAGGACACATGCTTGAATGTAACAGGGTTTAATGTTCATAAAATTGTTATGTAACTAAATTAAGTAATGTTGTTTCACTTAATATATTAGACTGCTCAGGCCCGTTTCACACTGCACATGATAGCAGCACATTTACAAGAAATTCATTTAATAAATAAATAGATCAGACAGAAGCTCTGAATTTATTCACAATCCGTTCTTTTATTATTTTTTAAAAGAAGCATGCAAGGGAAAACATTGTAGATGAGTGGAGTTGTTCATCTCAAGGATGAGCAGTTTGGCATTGTGTCATTTACCATAGACACACTCATATATTAAACTCAGTGAAGTGTCCCATAAGACAACTACACTGTCCTGGCTTTCCTAATTAAAACAAGTAAACATTAGAAGTAGGCCTTTGCCACAAACTTAAATTCAACAAATACTTTTTAACAGGTGTGAAATGGATAAACTAAAAACATTTTATAAACTAAAAACATTTTCCGAAACATTTTTGGATTTCTCTGGAACAAATAAACTGTGTCAAAAACATCCTTATTTGGGTGCACAAAAAAAAGAAAGAAAACAGAAAAAAAGGCATCTTGTTTTAGACATAAAGCAAGATTTGAAAGTGTGTCATTTAATAATAAATGCACCCCACTGTGTTACATTCACAAAATACACCTTTAAAAATGTTTTAATAAAAAGGTTATATACATTCATCCCCACAAAAACTACTACATCTATTTGCTTAAAAAAGCATGATTGTATTACAAAACCCTTAAAAACAAATTCTCATGTTTTTATGACTATCTGTAAACATGTCTACAAAGGGCTCATTAAATACTTGTTCAAGTACTGGAGTATCATTATGACCATGAGGAATGCTTTGGAAAGTGCAATATACATACACAACAGCCCTGACAATTGGTTCCACCCTTTGCACAATGTACTTTGTTCAAACTGTAAAATGAAGGGACATGCCAACGAGTGCCAAATCTTATTCAGTCTTAGTGCACTTATTCTTCACCGTGAAGCCAGCTGTCAGCGTGGCGAACTCAACTGTGAATGGTGGGAGCGCTGGACATGTGAACTGGATACGCCAGCCGTACATCCAGAGCCTGGTTGTGCTGTGCCAAAGAGGTGTGATGGTAGTGCATAACTAGATCCTTCAAAGACTTGTGGAGATCGAACGGCTCGACGAATCCATAGCCGCGCTCTGTATGGCGAATCACACAGTGCCTCACCTGGTTGCCAACCCTGTGGTTAAAGATATTAAGAGCAGGGTTAGCGGCAAGCAGTTTCCAAGAATCGGGATCCACCAGGAAACAAAGTTTCATCTAGGAGCTAGATTTATAAAAGTTTCTAAGTTTTGTGTTATTGAACCTTTGAAAGATGACTTAATACCCCTACTTCCCTGTATGTACTCTATTATACTATAAATAAAGGCAATAAACCATGAATATTGCGGTCTTTTGGATTACTAAAGAGTAGAGTAGAGTAAAGACCGAACCATTTCGGTACAGGGCTTTCGGTATGGTGCATGTGTACAGAATGCATTACATTGCAACATTAAGGTCTCCTGTTTGGGAACACTTCGTTTTTTCCGGTGAATTACGACAATGGACAAAGACAAGTGGATAATATGAAAGCAGTACATGATGAATACAGCGTTGTAGCCTAACCACCAATAATCGCAATAAGCTCTGCTTTTTGTTACTTTCGATAAGAAACGAAGTGGCATCCTTCAAATTCTGTCCACGAAATCACGAAATTCAAACAGTAAATGCCGTTTTGACATGCTTTGATGTGGCATGACAGATCACTGTATAGGCGCCTCAGTTCAACCAGCAGCATGAGCGCGGAACACAATCATCTCTACCTCTTTAATACTAGTTACAGAAAAACAGGGTGGCCGCAGGTCCTTAAAAAGTCTTAAATATATTTTTTCCAGTAAAAGCCCTTAAAAAGTCTTAAATTCAGATTTGATAGGTCTTAAATATTTTTTGTCGCATTACCACAAAAATGTCTCCAGTCTTACGGACCCAATAACTGATCATTGGACAGAAGTTTTTTTTTGCTGTAGTTATTGCGTTGCGTCATCATAGAGAACAGAGGTAGCAGGTAGCTGTAATGGGTAAGTGCAAATTTAATGATAAATGGCTTGAGAAAGATGAATTCTCATGGTGGTTGAGGCTGGTGCCGGGAAATGTGTACGAGGCAAACTGAGCCATTTGTAGAAAATTTTTTAAACTGGGTACAATGGGCATCAAAGCGGTGGAATTGCACACACAGAACGGGAAGCATAGGGAGTGTGCGAGTGCCTGTGAGAAGCAGAGTGCAATTGAAGGTTTCTGTTCCACCCTTACCACTGATGTTGGGGCTAGTGCAATATGGCCAGTGATCATGATGTACATAGATGCAGTGACACAGAAAAGGCTTCCAAATCCAAGAACATCATCCTATGAATCCCTTGCAGGGGCAAGGAATGATCCACTCATAATGGCCAAGTTTCACTTCTTCATGACTATCTCCGGGACCTTCTCCACCTTTCTGACTAAATCTCAGACGGATGAGCAAAGACCTGGTCATGCTCATGAAGGTAATAAATAACATGCCACAGTAGTAGTATATGATGTAGAAGTAGTAGGTGATGTAATTGTCCAGCAGTTTGGAAACTTCTTGTCTCTGGAGGCAAAATCAGAGTCATTGTCTTCTTTCCAACCCATGAAGACAAGGCAGGGTGTTTTCTTGCACGGACTCCTCCATCAATCCTTCCCTGAGCTCTGGACTTTCTGCAGGAAACTTCTGCTCCTCTCCCATGGCCAAGCAACAGTGGAGAGGAGCTTTTCTATTAACAAGGAGGTAGATGGCGATAACATGCGGGAGGACACCGTTGTTGCTATGTTGATATGTGACTATGTCTCTGTCTGTGGAGGGGTTCTAAAAGTTCCTCTGACAAAGGATATCCTGATAGCTGCAGATTCTGCAAGATCTCGGTATCGGCTACACCTAGACCAGGAAAAGAGAAAGCAGGAGAGCAATGCCCAAAGAGAAAAGAGAAAAGCTTCAGAGGACCAACTTGAGCAGCTCAAAAAGAGGAAGATGGTAGTAGCTGAGGTGGCAAACAGCCTTGAAAAAGAAGCAGACAAACTGGCAGAGCAAGCTGAGGGTAAATCAGGTACACTCACGGCCCAGCTAATCACCAAGTCTAATATTCTGAGGAAGCGATACATAGAAAAGGTGGCAGAACTAAAAGAGGTTGAGACTGAGTTAAGAAATACATCCATAGAACTCAGGCATTTGCCATAATGTCATATGGTGTAATATCCAGTTAACCATTTTCTTTATCCTCTCTACCTTCTCAATGAAAATGTCTGTTCCACATTTTTCATTTCAAATGAAAATTGTTCATTCACATTGTTATGAGTCAAATATTTGTATAAGATAGACATATAATAGAAATACAAGCCAGAACAGAAATCAACCCGTTATTCTCAGCTGGTTAATGATAGTAATTAATGTGGTAGAGTGGCTTCTTTGCAGTTTAACAGCTGTTGAAATTGTTTTATTTTGTTTCCGTTAATTAGGGGCCAAGCACCGAAGGTGCGGAGGCACCTATTGTATCTGTTGGCGTTCTTTTTTAGGGGCCAAGCACCGAAGGTGCGTAGGCACCTATTGTATCCGTTGGCGTTCTTTTTTTTTATTATTATTATTATTCTTCCGCTCTGGAAGTCTATGGCAGCCCATAGAACCGCTTGCGGGAAAGTTGTGAAATTTGGCACACAGTTAGAGGACAGTCTGACCTTTGTCCACAACAAATTTGGAGTCTCTAACTCAATCCCTCTAGCGCCACCAGCTGTCCAAAGTTGCACTTCTTCCGCTCTTGAAGTCTATGGCAGCCCATAGAACCGTATGGTAAAAAGTTGTGAAATTTGGCACACAGTTAGAGGACAGTCTGACCTTTGTTTTACCACTCTATTTATTAAAAATATTTTAATGTATAATAGAGTTTTAATTGGTTTACATGTTTTTTATAGTCCATTTTATTCCTCTTAACTATTTAATGTGTGTATGTCTTTAAATGAGTCTGGGTCTGCCTGTCATGTGATTGATCACATGACAGGAATAAGGAAGTAAGCCAGATAGAGGGTATGCACGTGACGTCACCATCGACCGTTACGACTGCGGTCACGCCCACTGAGTGGCAAAAGACTGAAGGGGCGCGCACACCGGACGCGAAGCTCAGCGCCTCGCCACGTCTTAAAATTCGAACGCATTGTTTTCTATGAGTGTACGCACACCGGCGGCGACATTCGGCACCTGTCCGCGGCGCCCAGCTATGACTCAGAAAAAAATATAAAACAATGCGTTCGAATTTGAAAGACGTGTCGTGTCGCGGCGCTGAGCTTTGCATCCGGTGTGCGAACCCCTTGAGCAGCAGCATTGGTTTTCAGCGTGAATGTCGCGAAAAACACACAAAACACATCCAAAAACGGGAAAGAGCTTTGTGACTGACTGTACAAATAGCTTTGACACAAACCCATTTAAAAACTGCAGAAAGCAACAGGGAAAAAAGCAAATTGATCACTGCAATTCACAGAAACAGCTCGACTCCAGGCAGAGAAACATGGATTTGCAGTTATCATTGTGTCAAATTGTTGGATTTTGAGGTAAAATCATACCGTATATATTGTATTGTTATATATTATGTTGACAACTCATCAATTAAATATTTTCCATCTTATATTCTGCATAATTGGGTGTTTTTTAATAAACAACACTGACAAAAACTATACTATAAAACTATATATGTTTTACGGCTGGACAATATGACGATATAACATTGATATAAGCGATTACGTGGATTTAAACCTACCTATATTGTAGTTATATAAAATATTCACAGGCAGATTTGCTTTATGTGTCTCCCCGCCATCGAAATCAGGCACATATAAATGTCAGGAAACACGACTCCAGGCTGCATGTCAATATCAATGGATTAGGTTTATTTGACAAGTTGTAAGAAACACTTTCGAGTCTAACCTTTAGTGTAATTCGTTTGTTTTACTCACGTTTTCGCAGTTTCCCCTATTAAATCCAGTCACGCAGCAGCTTCTTTTGCCACTCAGTCCAGCTGAGGGAGCGCGTTTTCGGCGGGAAAGTGCATGGCAAACATGGCAAATTTGAAGCATGGCAAACAATCAGCCCCTCATTACAAACATAATCACCTGTGAGCTGGACTGTGGAGTTTAATTTTATGGACTTACCTTTCCAGCCAACTACATCACTTTTCCATTGGATTATCACTTTCAGGACTTTGTATATACACCTGTGGACACTTTCACATTGGGACTTTCAGCACGCTACTAGGACTCTTGAGGACTGTTTTAGGGTATGATGTAAATGGATTCCCTGCTTTTAAACGGCCTAAGTTTTTCTAGTTTTATTGTGTTGTTTTAAGTTCCATGTGAATATTGTAAATACACCTTATTTATCCATTTCTGTTGTCTGTCTCATCTTTTTAAACACTCCAAACCTCTCACACAGTTGAATCTGACCCCAATTTTAATCCATGTAAAATCGACCTATTGGGCCGATCGTTACAATCTTCAGACCATGCCAACAAAAAGTTATGGAATTCAAGTCGATTCCTCCAACCGTTTTTGAAAAACACGTGAATTAATTGTAAGTAGTGCTTGCGAAAATAGACTTAAAGCTATATCTCCGCAATGCTTTATCGTATTCAGACCAAACCTGGTACATGTCATCACAAGCATGACCTGGGGCATCATGCAGTGTTTCGGCGCAGCGCCACCTACTGGTCCGGAGATATGAGAAATGGATATTTTTGCTTATAACTTCTGATGGGTTTGTCCAAAAATCATAAACCATTTTCTGGTAACACTTTATAATAACGTTCAGTTATAAGTCATTTATAAATTATTAGTTAATGATTAACAAATCATTTACAAAACATGAATATACATTTATAAATGATTGATAAGTGATCACTAATATTTTATGAATGTTTTATAAATTCAGTTATAAGTCATTTATAAATTATTTGTTAATTATGAACAAATCATTTACAAAACATGGCTATACGTTCATAAATGATTAATAAGTAATATGTTAACATTTTATGAATGTTTTATTAGTTCAGTTATAAGTTATTAGTTAATGATGAACGAATCATTTACAAAACATTACAATATATGTTCATAAATGATTAATACGTGTTATGCTAACAATTTACAAATGTGTTGTAAGTTATCTCAATTAAATAAATCAAACAGATCATTAGTAGATGGTTTATAAGTTATTAGTTAAGACATTATTTATCACTTATAATAACTGAAGTATTTACAAAATTTTTAGTATTTTTAGTATCATTATCTCAATAAACAATTGTTAATGAACAAATGTTGAACAAACCATAAGTAAATGATCAGTATATGATTTATTGATGAAGTTGTAAGCTGGTCTGTGTTCAAATGCACAAACATGCAGGTATGCTAAAGCACTATTTTTAAGAAGAGTAATTTATTTGTTTTGAAGTGGATAAACATTTATAAATGCCTTACAATCAGGTGATTCCAGTGGATTATATTAAATCCACTCATCAGCACAGACTTGTGGGACCCACTTTATATTAAGTGGCCTTAACTGCTATGTACTTACATTTAAATTAATCATTTAATACAATGTACTTATTGTGTACATACATGTTATTACATTGTACTTATATTTTAAAAACACCTGCATGTAATTACATCTGTAATTAATTTCTGTAATAACATTTATAATTACACTGTTGACCCATCCCTTACACCTTACCCCTACCCTTAAACCTACCCATACCACCAAAGCTTTCCCTAACCTTACCTGTATCCCACCCCAAAAGCTGCAAAAGTGTTTTGCAATTCAATATGAACCCAATAAGTACATTGTACTTGTTTTTTGATGTTAGTACATAGTAGTTAAGGCCACTTAATATAAAGTGGGACCGACTTGTGTTCTGTGTGGAGTGTGTGGGGTCTAGTGATGAAGTCATCCTCTGATCCGGATTTACCTTCCACTGAAGCTCACATCAGCTGCACAGAGTTAAACACTCCATGTGTGTCAGAGAAAACAGCTGTCTATACCCTCACCAGTCAGCACTTACACTGCAGTACACACTACAAATTGTTCAACACCTGTTATAGATGATGTGTAAACGCATGAATAAATCATTTACAAAGCTTTCTGCAACCCCTATTCTAAAGTGTAAACTATTCTTCACTTGTAAATGTGTTACATATCATTTGTAGACCTTTCTTTCCTGTTACAAATTATTTGTATGTATACAAGTCATTTATAACACTTTCTGCATACCCTATTCTAAGTGTAAACTACTCATCACTTATAAATGTTTATATATCATTTGTAGGTTTTCTTTATAAATTATGTAGCTACAAACTGCTATTTGTAAATTTACTATTTATTTGCCATATGCAAAGTATATCTTTCAGTTACAGGATATAAAAATCTATACGAATCCCGATATTTAAATTATATATTTTTATATAAAAAATTATAATATTTTTATGCAAATATATTTTACTATTATATAGATATCTTTGAGCCAAACATTCCTCTGGTCTGCATTTCCATCCTTTTAAGCGTCGCGCTGAATCTAACACAGCAACTCAAATTCGGCATGTCGCAAACACTCTATGGTAGTCGCAAATCACATGTGACAGCCAATAAGGAGCGAGGTTTGACGTCACTGCCGCAAACCTATGTCATATTGTTAGACGCGCCAATTTTAATTTGAAAGTTATGAAACGGCAGATTGATACGATTATTAATGTATAATGGTTATATTACGTTATAAGAATCTTTTCCTCACACAATGGCATCATACAACTTCTGAAAACTTGAAAATAATGCACAAAATAATGGACTATGTTTATCAGTTTATGGTGCGTTTCAAGTTATGGTGAGGAGCTGTTCCATGAAAAACAAAATAGAAATTAAATGATTAAGTGCTGGTTAAACGGTGGCAGAGTGTTGATTTATAAATTTATTTATTTATTTATTTAAATAATGTACATTTTAGGCTTGGGTAAAGTGATGGAGTGAGATGGATCATGTAACAGGAACATCTGCAAATGATGTGTAACACATTTATAAGTGATGAATAGTTTACACTTTAGAATAGGGGATGCAGAAAGTGTTATAAATGATTTGTATACATATACAAATAATTTATAACAGGAAAGAAAGGTCTACAAATGATGTGTAACACATTTATAAGTGATGAATAGTTTACACTTTAGAATAGGGGATGTAGAAAACTTTGTAAATGATTTATTCATGAGTTTACACATAATCTATAACAGGTGTTGAACACTTTGTAGTGTGTACTGCAGTGTAAGTGCTGACTGGTGAGGGTATAGACAGCTGTCTTCTCTGACACACATGGAGTGTTTAACTCTGTGCAGCTGATGTGAGCTTCAGTGGAAGGTAAATCCGGATCAGAGGATGACTTCATCACTAGACCCCACACACTCCACACAGAACACAAGTCTGTGCTGATGAGTGAAAGGATTTAATATAATCCACTGGAATCACCTGACTGTAAGGCATTTATAAATGTTTATCCACTTCAAAACAAATAAATTACTCTTCTTAAAAATAGTGCTTTAGCATACCTGCATGTTTGTGCTTTTGAACACAGACCAGCTTACAACTTCATCAATAAATCATATACTGATCATTTACTAATGATAATTTACTAATAATCATTAACTAATCACTGATCATTAACTAATAAATTATAAATGACTTATAGCCAAATTAATAAAACATTCATAAAATGTTAGTATATCACTTATTAATCATATATGAATGTATATTCATGTTTTGTAAATGATTTGTTGAACATTATCTAATAATTTATAAATGACCTATAACTGAATTAATAAAACATTCATAAAATATTAACATATCACTTATCAATCATTTTTGAACATATAATCATGTTTTGTAAATGATTAGTTCATCATTAACTAATAATTTACAAGTGACTTATAACTGAACGTTATTATAAAGTGTTACCCATGAAGGTATAATGAATAATAATAATGCACTTATACAACATTTATTAATTTTAGTTAATGTTAATTTCAACATTTACTAATACATTATTAAAATCTTGTTAACATTAGTTAATGCACTGTGAACTAACATGAACAAACAATGAACAACTGTATTTTCTATAACTAACATTAATGAAGATTAGTAAATACAGTATCAAATGCATTGCTTATGGTTAGGTCATGTTAGTTAATACATTAACTAATGTTTAACTAATGAACCTTATTGTAAAGTGTTACCATTTTTTTTATCCTTAAGAAACTTTTAGTTATAATTTAATTTAATATATTTAAAGACAGAGACACAATTTGTTCAATAAACCACTGTTTATTTAAAAAAAAAAAAAGTTTAGTATTTAAAGCATGTCATAGGGCTGGGCGATATGGCCAAAAAATCATATCTTTATTTTTGGGCTGAATGGCGATGTATAATCTCGGTATTATGTACATTTTTCAAATCTGTATTTAATTATTATTATTTTATTTTTTTTACGTCCTGCCCAATATTTTCCTACAAACAATGTTCATACTGAAGGCTATGAAAACAAACATGAATGTAACCATGTAGTCTATGTTAATATTATGCGCAAAAAAAGGGGTCAAATTACATGAGGCCTACATTCTAACATTGTGACACTACAATCTAAAAACAAAATGCTTTTTAAAGTTACATTCACTAAACTAAAACTGAAAATAAAAAAAGCACAGACTAATTATTAGTCTATTATGATTACCCTAGTTACAGTTACTGCTATCATAAAAATACACTTAGTTGTAGGTTCAAAATTCTAAATATGGCACATTTATGTTCACAAACAAAAACAAAATCAACAACAAATATTTTAGCTAAATGTACATTTTAGTCAGAATTATTGCGTTCTGTCTGTTTGGCGCGCATGCGCACGGCGACGCTCATTTACGTAAGTTTGTGCTTCCACTCCTGTCTCCTGGACAGCAAAATGGAAATATTTTCTTGATTTTCTAACATTTACAGATAGAGAAAATGTGTGTGAAATGTAAGTTATGCACTGAGGAAATTACTGGATGTCACTTTAGCTTAACGATTATAAACAGATGATTCCACCAATCGTTGCACAAGTTAAGGTTACATATGATGACAAAAGCATGTTAGTGCTAGCCCTCCTGGAACCCATAGAGATGGCATTGCAGTGCCTGCAGTTCGAAAAAAAAGGTTTCTGAATGGAAGTCTATGGGAGCACTCGGGGCAATTCTCGGCCAGAGTGAAATCGCCCAAAAATGGGCGATACTCCACAGAACGTGATTGACACTGATTGGACTATAGCCTATATCCAGAGGCAGAGGTGTTACGCCTAGCGTAACACTGTGGTTGAAAAAAATCTGTCCCTTTCTCACTTTGGTGGTGCATCACCCTATTGCCCTAATGAAGAAACCGCCCCTGGTCATTAGTAGAAGTTTTGCAATGCTTAATTGTCTCATGACTTGAGAACATGAAAGTGTTAAGATGTTTGTTTGATGTTTTAATAGCATCTCTGATTAAAATGTCTACAAAAAGAAACTAAAATTCATTCATTTCATTCATTCAACTAACAGGGATAGTTCACCCACAAATGAAATTTTCTCTCATCATTTACTCCCCCCTTATGTCATTCCAAAACTGTATGACTTTAGTCGTTTTTCCAGGGCCGTCAGGCTGTCATTCTGCACTGGTCACTACATGCATTCTACCAGCACGGTTCAGCACGGTTAGCCAACAGTTTGTAATCGTGCCACGCCAAACCAAGCGCAAGTGGAAATACAACTGTAACCGTTCCCTACCATTCTTAGAACCATTCTATGGAATCCCAAGTCTGCCAAAATTAAAAATAAATAAATACATAAATAAATATACAAAGAAATGTAAAAAAGCAACAAATAAATAAATGAATAACCATAGAAAAGCAAAAAAACAAAAAGAAATAATTATTTATACATTTATTTTCTTATTTATGTATATATTTTTTTTTCCACATTTTTTTGTTTATTTTTACATTTATTCATTTAGATTTTTATTTATTTCCACATTTATTTATTTATGTATGTATGTATGTATGTATGTATTTCCATATTTGTTAATTTCCACATTTATTCATTTCTACATTTTTTTATTTCTACATTTCTTTATTTTTACATTTATGTATTTTTACATTTCTTTGTCCGTAGGGTAATGAAGAGGGCATGGTTTACCTCAGACATAGCAATCGAGCTCAGAGTTGGTGAGAGCAAAGCGTTGAGGCCACAGTGACAACTTGTGGTGTGCCCAAAATAGTGTAGCCTACTGACGTTGATTATCACGGGTTAAGTAATATCACCCTAACTGTACTGTGTGACATGGATAGGCTACTCTTTATTCCGGGCATGGCCATAAAACATCGTCTGGTCTAGATTTGTAAAATGTCCTGCGCTGGCAGACATGAACAGCAACATCTTCAGCAGATCTGATAACAGGGACTCTGAAATGGAAGCGCTTGTTATTTTCCAATAATAAACATTTGAATGAATGGGCTTGCGTTTTATTGAGATTCAGGCACCAGTCAGAACACGGAAAGGATCGAACCAGCGCACATATAGGCTGCAGTGAAGTTGACGCAAGCATATTGATCAATGCATTTGAAACGAGACCACAAATTCACTTCACATTCATATTTCCTACTTTTACATGCACAACATGTGGCAAACGCTTACAATACTACGTATATTTCAAAGATCCAAAATAGAATGAGGCATCGGTTACAGTAGAACATTTTGTCGCGTCGTGTCTCCCCTCTTGGGGACATTCTAAAACGTTTAACGTGAAAAACGTTTAACGTGGCTTAATGTACTAAGACAGCGATATTAACAGACTAAACTCACTAAACATCATAATAATAAAGTATACTATGTACAAAAAAGCGTTTAATAGCACGTTAAGCCTTTTCCTCCCATAGAAAACCGTTATAAGAAAACGCTTAACGTGGCTTAATGTACTAAGACAGTGATTTTAAAAAACCAAACTCACTAAACGTCATACTAATAAAGTATACTATTTACAAAAAATCAGATGAGCCCTGAATATGATCTCAATGTTTTTTTGCTTGCGTCAACTTCGCTGTAGCCTAGGAAGTAACAAGCTCTTCCATTTCAGAGTCCCTGTTATCAGATCTGTTGAAGATGTTGCTGTTCATGTTTGTCAGTGCAGGACATTTTACAAATCCAGACCAGACGATGTTCTACGGCCCCTGTACGGAATAAAGAGTAGCCTATCCATGTCACACAGAACAGTTAGGGTGATATTACTTAACCTGTGATATAAGATTTTGACCATACTACCCATCCAAATCATTCATCCCAGTATCAACTTCAGTAGGCTACACTATTTCGGGCACACCACAAGGTGTCACTGTGGCCTCAACGCTTCGCTCTCACCAACTCTGAGCTCGATTGCTATGTCTGAGGTAAACCACGCCCTCCTCATTACCCTATGGACAAAGAAATGTAAAAATACATAAATGTAGAAATAAAGAAATTTAGAAATGAATAAATGTGGAAATTAACAAATCTGGAAATAAATAAATAAATAAATCTGGAAATAAATAAAAATCAAAATGAATAAATGTACAAATAAATAAAAGAAAAAATAAATAAATGTGGAAAAAAATAAATATAAATAAGGAAATAAATGTATAAACAATTATTTATTTGCTTTTCTATGTATATTTATTCATATATTTATTTTTACTTTTTTACATTTCTTTGTATATTTATTTATGTATTTATTTATTTTTAATTTTGTCAGGCTTGGGATTCCATACCGTTCGACTCAGCGGTGGAAAAGTAGCTTTCTTCTGTGGGACATGAAAGAGAGTTTTTGTTTTATTTTTTGTCCAAATGTTTTAAGTCACTGGTCACCAAAATTATTTGGTTACCAAAATTCCCTAGAGGTTTGGAATGACATGAGGGAGAGTAAATGATGACAGAAATGTAATTTTCTGGGTGAACTATCCCTTTTAGTTTTCGAATGATATCATTTTTAAGATTGATTCATTTTCATGAATTAGTTAATTTAAGTAAATCAATTCAACAATCTAATTTCAGATTTCATAAAAAAATGCAAACTGTGATTTGTCATTTTACTCCTGTCTAAGTAGGCGGTTCATGGCCAGAAAAAGATCCAATATGGAGCAGACTTTATGTCTCCCTATAAGAGACCATAGCCTCTGAAGATAATAGATTCATATGAAGTTACAGAACATTTCTATTTTGTGCTAATTAACAAACAAATAGGACAATGCACTGATTGATGACTTACACTACAGAGCAGGCATAACAATCCTTTGTGCTGCTGTTGCGGATGAGGAAAGCTCCAGATGGTTTCCCATGGAGAAGCTCCTCTGCCTGACTTCGACCGAGATCTCCCACAAACCAACTCTCTTCCTCTAGGAGCTCCGCACTCTTCTTTTGCTGCTCTTTTATCTCATATTGAGACCTGAGAAAATAATCACTCATTGATAAGCAAAAAGCTTGTACCTTTGTCTCCTACAGACCTTACAGACATACTGCATCACACAAAGCTGCCTTTGACTTTGTTAATAAAAATAGAAAATTAAACTGCTTCAAAAGGTACCATTATATTGAGGTGCTTGAAGTAGTAACACAAGATTTTTTTTTTTAATCAAATCAGTGGTGACAGCTAGATTATTTAGAAATACAATAAAAATCATAATTACTGGTGTTTGCCAAGTAGTTCATCAAAAACTGAAACAAAACACAAATAAAAATATTTTAATTGAATCTGAGGGAATTCTGTCCCTTCATTTGAAGTCCATTCACCCAAAACAAACTTTGATGCTTCAGGAAGTACAGTTTAGCTTCTGTTTACCATATTTGATGCATATGTGTTGATCAATGTTTATAATGTAAATAAAAGCCTAAATTACATTCATTCATCAAATAAAGCAAATGTGTCTCTTTAAAAGTTTTGGATTAAACCACTCAATTCATGTGGATTTCTTCATGAACTTTTTTGAGGTGTCAATTATGTGGTTAAATGAACTTGAAGGAACAGAAATCTCTCACGTTTCATTAAAAATTTGTGTTTTGTGTAACAAAAATGACATTTTTTGATGTAGTCAAATGAAAATGTAACAATTCCTCTCTTTTTTGGCTCTGTACAACATTTACATTAAAATTAAAACAAGAAAAAAATGTGTGAAATTCCTTAAAAATAAAGTTTAAATCATTTTATTACTATTATTATTATTACTTTGAAAAGTAAGTTTTTCTTTATACTTGTAATATATTTCTGTCACAATTTCATCAACCCAAACTTTTTTTTTAACAGGTTGTCGTGAGTTTCTGTGTGTATATGGTTTTTCTCAAATGGAATGGTAAAATGCTGATGAAGTGACTCTCAAAGCAGCTCTGGAGAATGAAACCGCACCATTTATTCACACAGAGACATAGAGAACATGCTGACTTCATATCTAAAAAGCAGTCATTTTGCGCTTTAATATTCACAGGCACAGTCCATATGGCAATCTGGTTTATTCCACAGTCCTACTTTTATTTCCACAACATTCCTCAATATACTATAAATTTATGACTGGATTCCGTGATTCCGTCTACGCTTTCTGCATCACAGAAATCATAGGGCCCTACGTAACTTTTGTGTACAGATGATGCTTCAAATTATACTTTGAAGTGATCTGACTTAATGCCGTTGCCTGATGGACAGCGAATAGACCAAAAAATCCTCCAGATCTCCTATAAAAAGAAGCCAATGAGCAATATTTAAGAAACAGAATATCATCAAGACTTGGAGATGGGCTCTTTTGACTCAATAAGCAGGCAACTAGCAACCATCCAGAACTCCCCATTAACTGCACAGGAATGTACTAACAACAAATGAGAACACCCTACAACAAGTAAGACATTTAGATCATATGAGCACTCACTTTGTCAGATGACTGTGAATTGTGTCTGGGAAATCCTTGCAAAAGTTCTCTTGAGAATAACACTGTTCTTTTGAGATCTCTGTCACACTGACGGGCTCTAAAGCTTTTCTCCTTTGGATTTCCTGTAAAGCACCAGGGAAATTCTTAGAAAAGCAATGTACAGTATTTGATATACATTCCTTAATATTTTTCAAATGCTATTATGTCAGCACATATTTGATCCTTTTTCAACGCTTACCTCTAATAATGTAGTGCAAGCATCATATAGCTGGTCATACTCTGCCGTCTTCTGAAAAAGTCTTAAACATTCTTGGAGTTTCTCTCTGGTTGCACTCAAAAACTCTTCCTTCACAGGTAGATCCTGAAAATGCAATAGCTTAAAGGGTTAGTTCACCCAAAAATGAAATTTTTACTCACCCTCAAAAGTACAAAAGTACTCACCCTCTTGTCGTTCCACACCCGTAAGACCTTTGTTCATCTTCAGAACCACTCTAGTCATGTTGACTATTTTAACCATTTTTTCAACTACCTTTCTGGACATCAAAAGGTGCAATGACGCTGCTGCCTACTGTATGTGTGGATCAGATACCCTGATATTTCATCAAAAATATCTTAATTTGTGTTCCAAAGATGAACGAAGGTCTTACGGTTGTGGAACGACATGAGGGTGAGTACTTACTGACAGAAATTTCATTTTTGGGTGAACTAACTTTTTAATGACTAAGGGCATTCACTTGTCGATAAAAATACATAAACAAAAGCTTCATTTCAACTATCATCTTCACAATTAAATTCACTGAAAAGATACAGACCGTGTTACAGTGGGACACGGGATAAGCCAATGTGACATCCAGGGAAGCGTTGTACTGGACTAAGCTCCTATGCCTGTAGTAAGATATCAGATCTGGCATTGAGCTGAAGGTCAGAGGCTCAGAGAATCCAAATTTTCCATCTCGATGATGGATCCTGATGAGTTTGTTGGTGCCATTGTTCCTGTGGGGATTTCAATAATAAACATATAGCCTTTTCTGTTAATTCAGTGGTACAATGTATTTCTCCGTGTAGAAGTCATGTGAAAAGAGACCATTGTCGAAATGCTGACAAATCAAATCTGGCAATTTGCTTGTCAGCTTAAGATGCTTTTATATTGCTGAAAAAAATTGTAACAATGCTAATTGTGAACAAAGCCATAAGATTAACTTAACATTTCATTTCAGCACATTCATGGTTAGGATATTCTGATGTAAAAAGAGTTTGAACCAAACTTCTGACCGACACAATGTCTGCATGCTGTGTGGTTGTAAGCCTGTGACACGAGAGTTAATTATCTATGTTCTGGAAAAGATGTAGTCAAATTAGGGTACGTTTACACGACACCATTTTCAACTAAAAATGGAAAACTTTTTATGCATTTACTAGGAATAGGCATTTTTCAAAAACACTGTATTTGAATTTTTGGGCTCATAAAAAAACTAATATTCGAATATTTGTTTATTTAAATGACATTTAACAGGAAAGACGTTATTTTTAATCATCAAGTTTTTGTCACCATTTCTGAACAAGCTTACGATTAAGCAATATACACAACAAGCTTACGTTATATAGATTGAGGTTTTCTTTTAGCAGAAAACATTAAACAATATGTGTATACAAAAAATGTAAAGAACAAAAGCATTTAAGCTCAAGCAGAGGGAACGGGAAAAAACGTTAATGAAGCAGACTGTGTATCATACAGAATGTACAAAAAGCCAGGGAACCGGCATATGGTTATCGTGTTTATATTGTGTCACATGTTCATGTTGAGAAAAACAGTAATATCCACATGTTCAGGTGAAACTTAACTCTACAGTTTGATAACAATAGGTAAGTCCGGCTGCAGAGAAAAAGCACTCCGCTGTCACAGTTGCAGGGACACAAATATAACGGAGACAAAATTAAAGGAAGCATATGTGTCGAGAATCATTTTGCTATCTGATAAGGTATCTTCTCAGCTTACTCAGGGTACAGCTGCATTTACCTGCAGTTGTGAGCGCAGAGATGGACAGCTGTCTTTCCTCATTCAACTGGTGTTTTGATTTCGTGTGATTTCTCATTTTGGTGGTGATATTATCAGTTTCATTGATTCATTTGATCAAAATGAATTCGATTTTGTAAGATCATTTAGTAAGATAATTTCGATCTAAGTAATTCCAAAGTTCACGAGGCAGACAACATTATGTGATCAAATATAATCAACTTGTGATTTCTCATTTTGGTGGTGATATTATCAGTTTCATTGATTAATTTGATCAAAATGAATTCGATTTTGTAAGATCATTTAGTAAGATAATTTCGATCTAAGTAATTCCAAAGTTCACGAGGCAGACAACATTATGTGATCAAATATAATCAACTTGTGATTTCTCATTTTGGTGGTGATATTATCAGTTTCATTGATTAATTTGATCAAAATGAATTCGATTTTGTAAGATCATTTAGTAAGATAATTTCGATCTAAGTAATTCCAAAGTTCACGAGGCAGACAACATTATGTGATCAAATATAATCAACTTGTTAACAGGCAGACAACATTATGTGATCAAATATAATCAACTTGTTAACACACTGCACACTGCACAGTAGGGTTGTCAAAAAAAAAATCGAATTTCGAATATTCGTCGAATTAAAAAAAAAAAAAGGCACATTCGAATGTAAAACCCGTGCATTCGAATTTTTGCAGTGTCGAGGAGCGCAAGTCATGATGACGTAACTGACGCGGCTTGTTTATGTTATCCAGTACAGCGCGGTGCAGGGTGCATTAATGTGATAAATATGATGGAGGAGTCAAAAAGTGAGCGCGCTGATGTTGACGCAAGAGAAAAAAATACTGCGCTGTCTGCTATGGCCAACCAGTTCGACGGCATATGCAGCCAGACCCTAAGCAGTGCTGAAGAAGGCATCAGGCCTTTGGAGCAGATGGATATATATGAAAGAGAAGCTACGCTACTCGCTGACGAAAACCCTCTCAGTTGGTGGCAAAAACCGTGCGGTATGTTTGTGTCCACATACTGCGCAGCAATAGACATATTTGACCATACCTGCCACATCGGTCAGGGGTGCGTTTCCCAAAGCGAACTATGGTCGCAAGTTCCGTCGTTACCAAGAGAGTTCAGTGGGACATACGGCCATAGTTGACTAACGATGCTTTCGGGAAACACACCCCCAGAGCTGAGCGCGTGTTTTCATCAGCTGGAAACAATATTGTCCAAAAAACTGACCTTCTGGTGTTTTGACGAGCAATATGTGTAGTGAGCGGATTGTTTCTGAATGGCAGGTCGCTATTTTGTGTTCATGTAGTACAAACATTACGCTGTCTGTTGAAGCGTGTTTTCTCAGGTTAGTGTCGTGATGTACTTACAGTTTTTATGCACTTTTTGTTACCTTGCATGCACATTAATGACATCTTTTATTTAAAAACAGTTGATTGAAAAAAAAAAGTGAATTTCATTTCAATAAAAGATGCCATGCTTGATTTGGTGTAGGCTATTTTGCTTATTGCGCTCGCTTGCGCTCTCTTCTGGGCATAGCAGACAATAAAGCACTTTTTCCTCTGACAAGTATTGCCTTTAGAATTCGAATATAATTCGAATTTTGCAAATATTTCAGAAAGAATTTCGAATTTAGCTTTTCAGCCATTTTGACAGCCCTACTGCACAGTTAGAACTGTGAGTTTTGTGCTTGGGATTTATCATTGATTCACTGCATTTACGGCCAGCAAACAAAGCAATGTAGTAAAATTTGAATAGAATTTTTATTTTTCAAATAATAATTACAGATTGAATATTCAAATATTCTACTATTCGTGCACACCCCTAGCATTTACACGACAACAGCGTTTTGGGGGCCTGAAAAGGCAAACTTTTGAAAACAGGTTTCAAAGTGTATGTTTTTGAAAACGATATCATTATCGTCTCTGTATGAACAACAAAAATGCTAATTTGTGAAAACGGTGGCATGTTCAGTCTATAGGTCCGTAGTGTTACTTTACAAACTGACATTGCCAACTACTGGCCTGGCAGCATAATACAGCGTTTTTAGTCGTTTTCCCGGATCTGTGTGAACGGGGATCATTTTGACAACGTAGCCGTCTGTACGCTAAAAAACGCAAAGGGAAGACTTTTCCATTTTTAGTACATTGTTGTTGAGTAAACACCCTTAAACAGATGCTAAAACTACTAGCAAATCACAGTTTTAATGACACTAATGTGTGAACTAATGCACTAGTGTGCAATATATACAAAAGACTGTTTCATGTGTGTAAGTTACTAATGATTAGTTGTCCACTGTCGGCTCTACCTCACATATCTGCTGTGTTTTCACTAAAATAGGAATCTTAAAACATGCAATTATTACCTAACAGTTAATGTATATTCTCCCTGCACCCTGCAGGAGGCATTTCGGACCAGGAAAGCACCATCAGGCATGCCGTGGAGTATTTCATTCACCTCCTCCCTAATGTAAGTGGTATAAATTCAATAATAAGCAAGCAAAGTGATAAAGACAAAAAAAACAAGACTTATTCTGACAAAATAGTTCACCAAATAAAATAAAAAATAATCTCACCTTGATATGTCAGCCCAGTACCACCCGGCCTCCTGTAATGAATTGTTGGGCTCCATTTCTCTTAGTAGATGATCATCGTCACTGATGACTGATTGAAGGAACATAATAAAACATAATGTGAGACAACTGATACACTTCAGCAGTTCAGCAACTGTTACACTTTAAACTGGAAAACCTCTAGCCCTAATTTACTATTTTACTTATTTTATTTGAAAAATATACAGATCTTTGAATTGATTTTTGTATTATGTATTTATCAATAATATATATGACTGCCATGATAAAAAGTCTATATATTTTAAAATATATTACAATATAAATTAATGTAATAAATATGATATCAAATATACTAAATTATATTTAATAATTATATTGTAAAATTAATTATTACATTGGAATATTTAATCTATTTTACACAGAAAACATAACATTTTCGTCTTCATTTTATTTTGTCAGTGTCAGTTTACATTACATATAAGTTACATCGTTTTAATACAAACACGAGTGACAAATTGGACAGAAACTATAGATAATAATGTTAACTAGACACACTTTGTTTCTATAAAGATGCCTGTATAGAACTATGTGCAGACTGCCTGAAGTGACAGCTGTGGAAAGAACAGCGTTCGGGATTTCCCTAGTATTCCCGCCTGCGAATTCACGAATCCTACTATGGAAAAGGTGAAGGTCTGTGAATATTTACTACATAACGTGACGTCCATCAGCGGGTCTCTACTATTGGCTTAAATTAAGACTTTGCAAGACTCATGCAGAGCGGCTCTGGACTCATGAATACTAATCAAGTTAACTGATTGGACGCTCAAGGACTGTTACCAAGCAACGTCATCATTGCCTATTTAATATTCATAAGCTTTCGCTTCACCATAGTAGGATTGGTATTTCGTGGCCCGATATTCCTGCACTGCTGACCTCAATGAACTCAGCGATGACATGTTGAGACATGCAGAACTCAACGAATGAAAAGCCCAAGATTGGGCTAACTCACTTTTATATAATATGAACTAACTTTCACAAATGTTACCTTCATAAATACTGCTGTATTATTGTTCCCAAGATTAATGCTTTACACTTAGAATTGTGTTTGAACGAGAACAAAGACAGGGTGATTTAAACAGAATAAACACCAAATATAAAAAGATGACAAGGAAAAAAATAAGAAATAAAGTTACGTACCAGTGCCAGCTGCGCTGACTCGACTCATTTCGATGTAGGAAAACGGTTCTTCAGACGACGACATCCTTTCATCAACAATGGATCGTGTTGCAGAAGTGAATTAAGCGTTTTAAATACTGTAAATCGTTCCGTCAAATAATTGTAAACGATTGTCTAATTGTTATATCTAAGATAACGAAGAAAGCAACAGCAAAACAATGTTAAAAATCCGAAAAAGACAGTTTTTCTCTTATTAGTCCAAGAATCCAGTTGTAATAATTTGAAAGCCAGTCATTCAAAATAAAACTTAGCAATAAAGCTTATGATCATGTACCAGAATAACATATGATCGGCACGTTCATAACGCTATATATTGATCTAGCGTGTCTTGAGTGAATCAAACTCTTATAAGGTTTGGGACGATGTAAGTGTCTGTCTGAGGACGATACCATCGATCTGCATAGGGAAAACTTTATACAGGATGTCCTTGTGTTGTTGTTATTATTATTTTGTTTTTGTTATACATTGCCATTTCTTTTATCAAAATATTGAAAATACATTTTAGAAGTTCTGTATTGATTGTATGCTCTTGTTTTAAGCCACTGTTGTGTTAATGTTATCACCCCCTTTCCCCGCAATTATGTTACGGTCCGTTTTTGTCCTGCATATAATGGTGCCAATAGATACTTTTCTTTATCAACTAGTTTAAAGTCCAAATTCTGAGTTTTCTGCACACGAACAGTGTCATTTATATATATATATTTTAGAAATAAAATGAAACTGTCAAAATGTATAAAGAAAATGTCATGACGTTTTTAAACTTTTAAATATTCGAAAGGTCTGCACATAGGGGGAGTTCCTTCAGTGCAGGGAACATTGTGTACTGTTGGCATTGTCTGCCTACTGACATGAGAAAGAAAGTTTCACTCATAGTGTTCAAACACTAGTTCGGTTGAGCCTGCAAAGCAGCATACTTTTCAGATAGGAAGACATGTGAATTGTTTTTATAATATCTCGAGGAAGTCGATGAACAGCACAGAAAGACATTTTAAGTGCAATTAATTAACAATGAAATAAGTCTATAGAGCGATTTATCGCACCTAACATTAAATTGTATAACATATTTTGATATTGTAATAAATAATTTCAAATTAAATCTCCTAAATAACAATTAATCACGTTCAGTAGGCCTATTTTAACGCTATAAAACAAAATATCAATAGCAAAAATTAACGCTATAGTCTAGTATTCACATGTCTGAAATCGTCTGACTATATTATGTGTTTTAATATCAATTTACATAACGTTTTACTTTTTTTTTTTCAATTGCTAACATACATTTGTCCAATCTGTAGTCACATTTTCAAAACTCAAACACATTTAGCAGAACATCCGTCTGTTGTGGCCATAGCATTTAAACAATTCATGTCGTTTTTACACAAAATGCAGTCAACACGTTTCTAAAATTCTTACATTTTCTTTTCATATAAGCTTACCCCATACCAAAATCGTGAATCTTTCTCATCTTATTTGCAAATGCTTAAACAAGTCAGAAATGAAGACCTAATATTACAATCTTTAAGTATAGGATAAAACCTATACTTTTGCAACAACAGCAGTACTGGAAAAAAATATAAAACAAATACTGAAACAATTGATAAGCATTTTTAATTAGCAGCTCACTTTAGAAATATCAGATTCCAATCTCAGTTGGAGGCATAGTCAGGCGTTGAATTTATTTTCATTACATGGACACACAGTAAAATAGGACTCAGTGTTCAGTGTTTGTTCAGTGTGTATGAAGAACAACACAGGGGAGCAGAGAGAAAATAATGTCTTGGTGAGGAGAGAAATAGATGAAGGAGGAGAGGAGAAGTTGGATCAGGACAAGGGAGAAGAAGAGGTATGGGAGAGGAGGAAGAATGTGTGCTGAATTGTGCATCTTTATGGTTTTATCCCTTATACATGTAGAAATGAAAGCTTATTTCTGAAAATAAAAAAGGTAACTGTGACTTTTTATTTTTCTCTCAATTCCTATTTATATCTCACAATTCTGAGAAAAATAAAAGTCAGAAATGTGAGATGTAAACTCACAATTGCAAAATAAAAAAATATTTTTGATAAAAGTCACAATTAGCTACCTTTTATGCTTTTTTATTCTGTGGAGGAAAAAAAGCTTCCATAATAACCAAAGACCATGTATGTTGGATTTTGTTGTTGATCAGTGGCAGCAATTTCAGCAATGGCAGTTTTCATTTCAGTAAAGCTTCATACTACAACGATTTTACTAAAATGATTCCACTACCACTGTTCCATATTTACAAAATATGTGGTCTGCATAGGGCAGTAGCTACCAAGGGGACACCATCACACCCTCTATGGAGGCAACATCAACACCACACACCCAACTTTAGAAAGAGATTTCAACAAAGGGGGCAACTGAAGTTCTGCATCGGGGACAGATTTGACTAGCAGCTGCCCTGAGCAGTTCTGTTACTTTCTTCTTGTTCTCTTTTTCTACTGCACATTCTATAAAATAATGACTTGCTTCTGTTTCCAAGAATGCACACATTTGATTGACTATATGTTCATGTTGGATAGAAAACTAGTGCTATGTTTTGACAGAATGACTTGATTTTGAATCAGGTTTGCTGTGTTTTGACAGAGTTAGTATATGTTGAAAAAGGTTTTTAGCATTTTGAAATGTAGAGTTTGGGTTTATTTAACTGTTACAACAGAGACACGGAGGCAGAGGTATAAACAATCCAGGTGAGTTTATTTACATTAAGCAGAGCACTGGGTTATGGTAAGCAGATAAAGAGTTCTTGAGAGATGAAGGGAATATAATACTGTCCTGATTTTGTCTTGCAGATGCAGGTGAAGAGATGAGATGGTTGAAGCTGGCGGAGACACTCACACACACAGGCAGGTAAGCACACAAGGAGAACGGGAGACGAAGGAGATGGAGGAGACAACTGGAGCAGGTAAGTATGGCGTTTGGAGTCCTTAAGGTAAGCATACATGTGAAGTAGTGCAAACGAGACCGGACAGTGAGTGTGTGTGAGTGTGGTGGCTTTATAGTGGTGGTAATGATGGTGCTGATGATATTCAGGTGGTGGTGATTAGTATGCTGGTGATTGAGTGCGTGGGTAAGGAAGTGAGGTGGAACCTGACGTGTCTGTGACAGTACCCCCCTCCCACGGCCCGCTCCTGAGGGCCGCGGACCCCGACGTCGTGGTGGTCTTCCTCTAGGGCGTGGGGCAGGTCTGTCTGGGTGGTTGGCGTGGAAGGTCTGTAACAGGATAGGATCAAGGATATCATTCTTGGGAACCCATGAGCGTTCTTCGGGGCCATAGCCTTCCCAGTCGACGAGGTATTCTAGCTGACCACCACGGCGCCGGGAATCCAGGATTTCATGAACCACGTAAGCTGTGCCGTCCTCCAGGATGAGTGGAAGGGGGGGCTCGGCGGCTGCCACGTCAGGTTCTGTGGAGGGAACAACAGAAGGGTGGTGAGGCTTAAGCAGTGATACGTGGAATGTAGGATGGATTCTACTGTACTGTGCTGGGAGTTGAAGACGGTAGGTGACGGGGTTGATCTGCCGGATGATGGTGAACAGGCCAATGAAGCGGGGACTCAGTTTCTTGCAGGGCAGACGCATCCTGATGTCCCTGGTGGACAGCCAGACCTTCTGCCCCGGTTGGTAGACAGGAGCTTCGGAGCGCCGAAGGTCGGCTGTCGTCTTGCGTCTGCGCAGGGCTCTCTGCAGTTGGTGATGAGCTGAGTCCCAAACCCTCTCGCTCTCCCGGAACCAGTAGTCGACTGCGGGGACGTTGGAAGGTTCCCCATCCCAGGGGAACAGCGGGGGTTGGTAGCCGAGTACGCACTGGAAGGGTGTCAGTCCAGTTGTGGCTTGGCGGAGGGAGTTCTGTGCGTACTCGGCCCAACCCAGGTACTGGTTCCAGGAGTTCTGGTGGCCGTGACAGAAGGTACGCAGGAAGCGGCCAATCTCCTGGATCTTGCGTTCCGTCTGCCCGTTCGACTGAGGATGGTATCCAGATGACAGGCTGACGGTCACACCCAGGAGGGAGAAGAAGGCTTTCCAGACGTGGGAGACGAACTGTGGTCCTCTGTCGGAGACTATATCTTCAGGTATTCCATAATGACGAAAAACATGATTAAACATCAACTCAGCAGTGACCATGGCGGTAGGTAGACCCTCCAGGGGTATCAGGCGGCAGGACTTTGAGAAGCGGTCTACCACCACCAGGATGCACGTGTGACCGTCAGACTCAGGGAGATCTGTGACGAAGTCCACTCCCAGGTGTGACCAGGGTCTCTCAGGAACGGGCAGAGGTAGGAGCTTGCCGGTGGGAAGATGGCGAGGGCTCTTGGAGATGGCGCACTCCCTGCAGCCCTGCACGTACCTTCTGACATCGTTGGCCATGTTGGGCCACCAGAAGCGTTGTTTGAGCAACGAGAGGGTCTCATTGACCTCCGGGTGACCAGTGCCAAGTGAAGAGTGGGTATTGTGCAGGAGTGGAGTGCGACGTGCCCGTGTGACGTATTGCAAGCCTTGGGGGCAACCCGGCGGAGTGCGTGTGGAGGCATTGGAGGAGGGAATGGTTTCTTCGGACCACTGGATGGGGTTCACGAAGATGGACTCCGGCAGGATAGTTTCTGGATCTTCGGGCTTTTCCTCAGGGGAATGGAGGCGAGAAAGGGCGTCAGCTTTAGTGTTCTTTGAACCAGGACGGTAAGAGATGGAGAAATTGAACCTTGAGAAAAACATGGCCCAGCGAGCTTGGCGAGGGTTGAGTCTTTTGGCAGCCTTCAGATATTCAAGGTTCTTATGATCAGTGAGAACTTGGAATGGGTGAGCAGCCCCCTCCAACCAATGCCTCCACTCCTCGAGGGCAAGCTTGACGGCCAGGAGTTCGCGGTCACCGATGTCGTAATTGACCTCCGCCGGGTTGAGCTTGCGGGAGAAGAAGGCGCATGGATGGAGTCTACTTGGTGTCCCCTGCTGCTGTGATAGGACCGCTCCCACTCCGGTGGTGGAGGCGTCCACTTCCACGATGAATGGAAGATCCGGGTTAGGGTGGACGAGGAGGGGAGCGGTGGTGAAGGCTCTTTTGAGGGTCTCGAAGGCGTTGGTGGCTTGTAGGGACCAGGACAGAGACTTGGGCTGATTACGGAGTAGGTTGGTGAGTGGACTGACGATAGTACTGTAGTTCTTGATAAAACGGCGGTAGAAGTTGGAGAAACCTAGGAAGCGTTGGAGTTCTTTAATTGTGGATGGAGTGGGCCATGACTGGATGGCGGAGACCTTCCCCTCGTCCATCCGGATGCCACTGTGATCTATCATGTACCCCAGGAATTGGACGGAGGGCTGGTGAAAGGAGCACTTTTCAGCTTTGAGGAAGAGTTGGAATTGCCGTAAGCGTTGGAGGACCTCCGCAACGTGGTGGCGATGTTCGGCCAAGCTCCGGGAGTAGATGAGGATGTCGTCAATATACACCAAAACGAACTTGTGGAGAAACTCCCGGAGCACCTCGTGTATGAAATCCTGGAATACGGAGGGGGCGTTGACCAGGCCATACGGCATGACGAGATACTCGTAGTGTCCGGTGGGCGTGACAAAGGCGGTCTTCCACTCGTCCCCCTCGCGTATCCGGATGAGGTTGTACGCGCTGCGGAGGTCCAGCTTGGTGAACACAGTGGCACCACGGAGATGTTCCAGGGCAGCTGGGACGAGGGGAAGCGGGTAGCGGAATTTGACTGTGATTTTGTTGAGAGCACGGTAATCAATGCAGGGCCTCAAGCCTCCGTCCTTCTTCGCCACAAAAAAGAAGCTTGAAGCAGCAGGGGAAGTAGACGGGCGGATGTAACCTTGGTTGAGGGCCTCTTTGATGTATTCCTCCATGGCCTTCTCCTCCGGTATTGACAGGGGGTAAATACGTCCCCTGGGCACTGGTTCACCCGGTAGCAGATCGATGGCACAGTCCCATGGCCGGTGTGGAGGAAGCTTGGAGGCGCGTTGCGGGCAGAAAACGTCACTGAAGGGGGCGTAGTCCGGGGGAACATCCACGGAGCGCTTCTCTACAGGGCTTTCGATAGAGGTGCCGTTGATGGAGAGAGACTTGGAGAGTGGAGACTTCGGAACAGGAAGCGCCGGGAAGCAATCTGGAAAGCAGTGGTCGCCCCACTTCAGGACTTCGCCCGTGCGCCAGGAGATGGTGGGATTGTGTTGTTCAAGCCACGGGCGCCCCAGAACCACGTCAGCGGTGGACTCCTCCAGAACCAGCAGATGTATCTTTTCAGAGTGAAGAATGCCCACGCAGAGTTGAAGTGGTCCCACACAATGACGGATGTTTCTACGGCTCAGAGGTTTGCCCGTGATGGAGTGGATTTGATAGTTAACCGGAGACGGGGAGATCTTGAGCTTGAGTTGTCGACAGAGGGCGCCTGAGATGAAATTTCCTGCTGACCCTGAGTCGAGGAGCGCCACCACTGGAACAGAGGTATTTGCAGCAGTAAGAATTACAATAGTCGTGAGTGGTTTCATTTTCTGAATGGAGGGGAAAATAGCACTCACCACGGGCCGAGGAGGACGGGTTGGGCATGTGGAGATGACATGCCCCGGAGATCCACAATATAGGCATACGTTCAGGGTCAGCCTTCTCTGTCTTTCACTTGAAGTGAGGCGTGAATGGTCAATTTGCATGGGCTCGGTGGCTGGTTCTGGGGAGCTGACGGGTTCTGACCGGCGGAGGAGGTTGGTGGTAGATGACTGGCCCTGGTGCTCGAGGAGACACGACTGCATACGAGAACCCACGCGGATAGCGAGTTGGATGAAGCGTTCGAGTCCCATTGAGTCCTCGTATGCAGCGAGATGCAGCCGCACGTTGGGTTCCAATCCCTGACGGAAAGTGGTGATGAGGGCTTGTTCATTCCATCCGCTGGTGGCGGCTAGCGTTCGGAACTGCAAGGCATATTCATTGACAGAGAGATTTCTTTGCTTTAGATTATAGAGTTTCTCACCAGTGGAAGAATCCGTCAGAGGTTTCCCGAAGACCTCACGGAAGTGAGAGACGAACGCCGAATATGACTGGACAACAGGGCCTTTCTGGGTCCACAGGGAATCTGCCCATTGCAGGGCCTTACCTTGCAGTTGCGAAATAATGAACGCTATTTTAGCCGTGTCGGTGGTGTAGAGGTGCGGCTGCATCTCCAGGACCAGTTCGCATTGGAGAAGGAATCTGCTGCATTCCTCCGCCGATCCTGAGTAGGGCGCCGGTTTGGCCATGGGACTGGCGGTGAATGATGGTGAAGGAGCGGTGATGGAGGGTGCGGAAGTTGCAGCGTTGGAGGGTGATGGTGACGATGGTTGTGGTGTGAGTGCTCGGCGCAGTGCGTCCACGAGCTCTTGAAACGGGTCGTTGGTGCTCATGCTGTGAAGTTGTTATGGTCCGGTCTTCTGTTACAACAGAGACACAGAGGCAGAGGTATAAACAATCCAGGTGAGTTTATTTACATTAAGCAGAGCACTGGGTTATGGTAAGCAGATAAAGAGTTCTTGAGAGATGAAGGGAATATAATACTGTCCTGATTTTGTCTTGCAGATGCAGGTGAAGAGATGAGATGGTTGAAGCTGGCGGAGACACTCACACACACAGGCAGGTAAGCACACAAGGAGAACGGGAGACGAAGGAGATGGAGGAGACAACTGGAGCAGGTAAGTATGGCGTTTCGGAGTCCTTAAGGTAAGCATACATGTGAAGTAGTGCAAACGAGACCGGACAGTGAGTGTGTGTGAGTGTGGTGGCTTTATAGTGGTGGTAATGATGGTGCTGATGATATTCAGGTGGTGGTGATTAGTATGCTGGTGATTGAGTGCGTGGGTAAGGAAGTGAGGTGGAACCTGACGTGTCTGTGACATTAACAAAATATGGTTTTGGGCAGAAAATTAACTATTTGGCTAATTGTGTGATGTATGTTTGTTGCTGTGTTAAGAGTTTAGAAAACGTACTTTATGTATTGGTAAATGCTTGTTAGCAATTGAAAAAACTGTAATAGGCTATGTAATACATAATTATAGGCTTATGAGGCACTGCTTCAGCAAGTGTTATACTTGATTTGATCTGGAAAGGACTTACAAGTTGCCAGTTTTCTGTTCTTTTAGCCCTTTGCAAGTATTACAAAAATAAAATAAAACAATAAAAATAATAAACCAAATTTGTCAATTTCGAGATCTGTGTCTATTCTGCATATGTGCAATAATCTCTAAATACTGTTCATAATTGTAATCTTTATCATTCAGACCAAACCAATATTGTTTCAACCTCTTGTTTTAATTTAGCCTACAGTTAATTAATCACAAACAAAAGTTGACCTGCTTTATAGAGTCAAGACATTTTGTTATTGCTAGAATGTTATTGCTCATAATCTCCCATGTTCAATAATGTGGCAATTCATGGCAATAAAAATCTTTACATATTGAGATGTCAGATTATAATCGATCATTATAGAATGGCAGAATAATATGTTCTGTAATCTTTTACATAATGATTTTCTGTACACTGACAACACAATTTCCAAACACATCACTTAGTCAATAAACATTTATCTTTCTATTTCATATCCTTTTTAAACAGTCAGATCTCTTGGTGTCTAATACAAACAATCCATTTAAAATAGAACAAAATATAATTTGCTTTTGGCTAGATCACATTGCACTTTTCCATAAGCACAAGTGGATACAGTGTCTATTTCTGGTTGTTTATGTTAGGACAGCTATGCCAAGATCAGGATGTGCGTATACAGAGCCATGGCCATTGTGTTTCCGGCATCACAACTTAATTCTGTCTCTGTTAGCAAACAAAGATTAGAGAATATGAATCATTATATGTGATATGACTTCCTTTGCAGTGTACTTGTTTGATTTTAAGAACCAACCTCAGATAATGTGTTGCAAGTTGTAGTTTTCTTTGCAGTAATAATTGATTAACAATATCTGTTGATCAAAACAATACTTTTGAATTTGTATATTTTACATGTTTCAGCAGTTTCATTAAAGTGCCCCTATTGTGCTATTTTAAAGACTCTTAATTTTGTTTTGGAGGTCTCCTACAATAGGTCAAAAAACATATAATTTTCTCATAATATATATATATATATATATATTTATATATAGCCGTTTCACCTCTTTTCTCACAGTGTCTGAAACGGTTCGATAAAGGTTTCCGTTTCTCTAAACCCCTCCTTTCCAAGAGCCTGGACAGACTGCCCAATCTGTTGTGATTGGTCTACCGCTTACAGTGCATGTCGGAAATGAAGTGCCTGTTACCATATATGAATTTTAGCTCTTCCTCGGTGCTTCATATACAAACAGTAACAATGGTGTCTGTTTTTCCGTATCAATTCCAACGCGAGTCCTCATCCTTTGGAAATTATTCAACGTGGAGTCACAGTACAGAAAACATCGTCTTCTCGACAAGTCGACATCATGAACCAAACTCTTCCAGTCTCAGCTACAACTACAGTGTTTGAGGGTGGGTCAGAGTAGACGTCATTTGTGGGCAGGCAGTAAAGACCATAGGCTGGCATTAGGCAAATTTGTTCAATTGTTACATAGGTATGTAACAGGAAATGAGACTGGAATCACGGATGACTCATTTCGGCAGTTCAGATTCGATTCTTTCTTTTAGGAGACAATAACTTTATTTGTCATTTATTTTGCATTTTGATCTTTAAAACTTTGCAGGCCTCTTACATTGACAAACAGCTATATTACACACTGCATGAAAGGTAATATTAAAAAAAGCATAATGGATTTGGAAAATTATTTTACTGTGTGAATTTTACTGCAAAGTCACTAAAAAAATAAAATTTCATCATAACGTCAATAAACAACACGTTTTCACAATGACAAAACCAATGGGAATGTCTCCACTATTGGGTCATGTGTATTTTCTGAGAATGATCTGAGCTGATTAAATTCATGCAATCATTCTTGTTTTTGTTTCTTTTCTTTTTTTTAGCAAAACTGTTCTCTGGCTTTGAGCATTTTAAAACTTCATTCTCTGGAATGTAATTTCTCTGATGTTCAGAGGAAGCAATGTTTCACTCACAAAAAAGAAAAAGCCTGTAGAGCAAGCATTATCAAAACCAACTCTGCAAGATTTTATGATTGAGCACAACTGCAGTAAATCTATAATGTCACCATAACGGTTACGTTTGATCTGGGTTTGGGTTTTTGTTTGAGTTGTGTTCTTCTTTGGTTTTGTACTATTTCCAGTTCAGTTTCCATGTTTACAGGACAATGATGTACTAAAAATGAAAAAGTTTTTCCTTTGTGTTTTTAGCGTACAGATGACAACATTCTCAACACGATCCCCATTCACAAGGATCCACAAAAACAATACAAATTTTTATATTATTCTGCCAGGCCAGTAGTTGGCAATCTCACTTTGTAAAGAAACACTATGTGTCTATGGACTGAATACGTAATAATACAAATTCACGTTTTTGTAGTTTAGACAATAACATTATCGCTTTCAAAAACTTGCACTTTGAAACCCGTTTAGTTAGCATTTAGCATTTTCAGGCCCCTAAAATGCTGTTGCCATTAAAATGAATGACCAAAACACAAGTTTTCCATTTTTAGTTGAAAATGGTGTCGTGTAAATGGCTCCTTAGTTCACATTTCCTTTGTCCCTGTTCATCAGTTGCCATGTTCCAGTTGTTCTTTGCCCGTTATCATTGATATTTGCTGGTTGTTCTGTTCATGTTTTGAGACGTTCTGGAGATACCTGTGTATTTTGATTTTGTTTAATTTTGATTAATAAAGACTGCTGTACAGATCCTGCTATTTCATCATTTGCCTCAACCAGTGCTCTGACAATAACTGTATTGAAAATTGTGATACTTCATTTTAAGAATTTACAGAGAAACAATACAGTTTTTATACTTGTTAACTGCTATACTTGTTAACTGAACACACCACTATTTTTGAAAATAGGCTAATTTTCCAACTCCCCTAGAGTTAAACAGTTGAATTTTACCGTTTTCAAATCCATTCAGCTGATCTCCGGATCTGGCAGTAGCACTTTTAGCATAGCTTAGCATAGATCATTGAATCTGATTAGACCATTAGCATCTCGCTTAAAAATGACCAAAGAGTTTTGATATTTTTCCTATTTAAAACTTGACTCTTCTGTAGTTACGTTGTGTACTAAGACCAACGGAAAATGAAAAGATGCGATTTTCTAGGCCGATATGGCTAGGAACAATACTCTCATTCCGGCGTAATAATCAAGGATCTTTGCAGCCGTACCATGGGTGCAGCAGGCGCAATGACATTATGCAATGCCTAAAAATAGTCCCCAGCTAACTTCCAACAAATCTGCTCTCCTCCTCCCTTCAGCCCCAGTCTGTTCAGCCACACTTTCTTGCCTTTCACGTTCCAAAAGCAGTATTCCGGTTCAAATAGATGCGGTTCAGGATCTGCACCAAAGTAAATATCTTCTGAATCGTCTCTCACAAATGTCTCCATTGTTGCAAGGCACGCTTCCTGTGCAAGCAGGTGGTCACATTGGCTATGCTGACGGAAATTAGCCTATTTTCAGGCGTTGCGTAATATCATTGCGCCTGCTGCACCCATGGAACGGCTGCAAAGTTCCTTAATTATTACGCTGGAATGAGAGTATAGTTCCTAGCCATATCGGCCTAGAAAATCGCAACTTTTCATTTTCCGCTGGTCTTAGTAAACTACAGAAGAGTCAAGTTTTAATTAGGAAAAATATTGAAACTCTTTGGTCATTTTTGAGCGAGATGCTAACGGTCTAATCAGATTCAATGATCTATGCTAAGCTGCAGCTAAAAGTGGTACCGCCAGACCCAGAGATCGGCTGAATGGGTTCAAAAACAGTAAAACTCAGTTTAACTCTAGGGGAGTTGGAAAATGAACCTATTTTCAAAAATAGTGGCGTGTTCCTTTAAGCTGCTAGAGGTTGTTTTGGAAAATACATCACAAGGCTCTATCACAAACTCACAGTTAAAAAATGACATGGTTAAACTGAGTTATTTTACAAGATCATTGGAGAATTGCCAGTGCTCTGCTTTATTAATTAATTAGTTAAGTGTCATGTTTCAATGATGTTTGGTCTTTTGGTTTAACATTTAATATTTGATATGCAAATGGAGATGAGCTGCAAATTAGCAAATGAGCTTCAATATGTAATTCCTTAAAATACATATTAACTCATTGATAGACGTATACTTGCTCTGCCAACAATCCAAGCTCTACACAACAAATACACAAAACTGTGAAATGAATTTTTTGAACATCTGCTCCAAAAAGCATGCTGCATTCTGAGTTGGGATGTGCATTTGTAGTGTGTTTGATAAAGTAATGTCTCTAGCACAGGTCATAGTCTGCGAATGAGAACATGCTATTCCAATACAAACAATTCAGGGGAAAAAACTGTACGGAGGCTTTGTTTGTGGTTTATTTTGATGTAAGTTGAGGTCATTTGTTAGGAAAGCATGTGACTTGCTCTCTCTACTGATAATTGCTCAAGGATCCTAAACCTAAAATACACCTTGGGCATCTTACGCTTTAGACACACTTTATTTTAGCAACATTATTTCTGTTTTTAAAAACATATTTGTAGTCATGGATGATGAGTTTAAGTTTAACTTATTCAAAAGTGAGGGGACCATATGTATGTTTGACAATCCTTTTTTTTTTTTTTTTTTTTTTACTATTTATTTAATTCCTCAAATCATACTTTTATGAATAAAGCTGAGCCAGCAAAGGAAATTGTTCTGACAATTAAAAATACACCAAACGCAACTTAATTTGACACAAACGCATAACTGAAGGTGCAAACAAAGCTCCAGAATTTTATAAACATCCCATTCCAAGTCAATACAGAAACACTGGGGCAGAATGTGATGTCCTGAAAACAAACAAAAGCTTAAATTATGCATTTATATCTACATTTCCTGACATGATAGATACTCGAGAGTTTACACCACAATGAAATCATAATTTCCTACGCAACCCCTGCCCTGACAAAATATAGGCTACAACACACACACGTTTGCTTTTGTGAATTGTGGGGGCATTCCATAGGCGTAATGGTTTTTAAACTGTACAAACCGTATTTTCTATCGCCCTACACTACCCCAACCCTAAACCCATCACAGTAAACTGTGCACATTTTTACTTTCTCAAAAAAACTAATTCTGTGTGATTTATAAGCCTTTTGAAAAATGGGGTAATGTCCTCATAAGTCACCCTCTCCTTGTAATACCTATGTCATACCCGTCATTATACAAATTTGTGTCCTGATATAATAAAAGAAAATTACACCTTTAGGTGGCGCGACTTGAACGTAAAAGCTTGAACTTATGCCGAGTTCAGACTGCACGATTTTCAAAGTAGTCGGGTCACTGTTCTTTTCACACTGCATGACTATCTTGGCCAGCATTCAGTCGCTGCTATGTTCATACTGCACGATGGATCGGCGACAGAAGGTTTCACACTGCATGACTTTACAATAGGAAGAATCGCCGACAACTCTGTCTGGCACGCAAACTACGTTTCACAACCAAACACACGCGAGACATGACAAGGAAACAACGCGCGCAAGACCAGAGTTCTCACGTGAGACTGGCCCTGTGTCTCAATCAGCTCCCTAGCTCCCTAGGTCGTGAATCAGTATAATGAAAGCGAATGTGGCTGATACCCTGATCAGTGCCCTGACTGCTGAACTAGGGAGCTGATTGAGACACGGTGGGATTATTATTAAAAATAGTAGCCCGCAAGAAGCTTAAAATACGAATTGCCTGTGCGCTGATTTGCAGCGAAAACAACATAAAGAAAAGAAGAATATGGAGAAGGAAATGTTTGGGGAGACACGAAGAACAAGGATTGTGTGTTCTGCAACGACAGTTGGAGCAAAATACATAACTTTTCAATGTGCTGCTGTTGATGGTCAAGCAAATGTTTGTGCTTTGCTTCTGTTTGATAAAATTGTAATGTTTATCTGAAACGAAGCCATGCTTGCTGATATTTTGGTCTATCCCAGCAAACAAGGGACGTCCCCCGGACGTTGTGAACGTCCGTTAAGGTCCGCGGCGGGCCAAAATTTGGTCCGCTTTGTAACGTTCGCTGGCGGACATACTTCCTACTGTTCGGAGGACGTCCGCGTTTGGTCCGGTTTAATGGAACTTTGTAACGTTCGCTGACGGACGTTCGGGGGACGTCCACTATTATCCCAGCGTTTGGTCCGCTTTGTAACGTTCGCTGACGGACGTTCGGAGGACGTCCGTGTTTGGTTCGCTTTTATTCACGTTCGCCGGAGTCCTTGCCGCTTTGTAGTTTGCGACGTTCGGAACATTCAAGTCCTACTCCTACTGACGTCCCTCATCTGGTATTTCCATAACAACACTTGTAAAAAAAAAAAAAAAACAGCGTTGCCTTTTATCAACAGACCTGACACCTTGAAACTCAGACAAAGGGCAAATGAAACTAAACCTACTGGATTTAAAGGAGGTTGTGTTCCTTAAAAATCCCTTTAAACATGATAATGGATTTACAGAAACCATGATTGTTTTGTTGTGCAGGTTGATATTATGGTTTTACTTCAAGTAAAAATAGTAATTGAATTCGGGTCATTCTACAGAAAAGTCCACTTTTGGTATGACAAAATGTCTTAAAATGTCTTTCTTTTTCTAACGTTTAAACTTAGACCACATTATTATATTACACATTGACTTTATGAATACAAATGACAGCTTTATGATTTATTATTATTATTATTATTATTTTGTGCATTTAAAGACAGCATGTACCATTTTTTGTCACTGTTACCATACTTCTCTGGCATTTTAAACATTTTTATGAAATGATATTTCTCAATTTTTTTCAGCACATGCAGTCAGAGTTACAGAAAAAAAGATAATGAAAAAAATAAGGAGATTATGTGTTTTTTTTTTTTCAGGTTAGTTAAAAGTGATTGAATTATGCTAATTTAATTATGCATGTATTTGCTATAACAATGGAAATATTTGAAAAACAGTTATAAACAAGTAATGCAATCCTTTACATCTTAATTCTTGAGTTTAGCAGAATTCAATGAATGTAAAAGTATTATCATGTCACATATGACACATTTTATTTAATGAGAAAAACAGTAACAACAGTGACACAATGAATCACCAGTGACAGATACATACACTCTAAAAAATAACTAATTACGCTGGGTTGTTTCAACCCAAGTTTGGGTCAAAAATGGACAAACCCAACCATTGGGTTAAATTTTTAAATGCATTTGTAACCCAACGGTTGGGTTTGTCCATATTTATAACAACCCAGCATTTTTTAGAGTGTAGGACCAAAGATAGCCTACTTATTCTTCAACTATAATCAAGGAGAGGAGACTAAATTTTTTACATTTTTTATACAATCAAAGACTTTTCATTGACACTTAGTGAAAGCAGTCAGTAAAAGATCATAAACAACATTTTAAAAATGTCTGTAAAATACGCTGTCCATAAAGTCGCTGCTTCTCAGCTTCTCAGTTTAGTCAAATACCCTCAATTTAGCCATATCTGACCAAAGAAGGATTAACAATAGGAAAAAAAGTTAGAATCACATTATTTAGTGCTATTTTATGCAAAATAACTAAATAAATAGCTTTGAATAAAGTTTTTTTTTCTATAAACAACACCAGTGACAGTAACACCAGTGACATTTTTCATGAAAAATGCATTTTATGGCTGCTGCAAGGTGTCAACCCACATGTTGTCAATCATGGTATATTCACTAAATTAAGTAGTTTAATCCATTTGTATTCTAGTTTTTTAAAATTCCCTAATAATAAAGTAGGTCACACCAGTGACTTCAACTAAAAGCTTCATATGAAATTATGATTTTCTAATTAAAATTTCTGATAACTGAAAAGAGATAGTGGACTTTCCATGTGTCTTTCTTCATGGATCTTCAGGAAATAGGAAGAAGGTAGTCAACTGATGTCAACAGTGTGATTTTTATTTCAAAATAAGAGATTTTTGTTAAAGGTAACACCAGTGACACAACACCAGGGTTTTTTTTTTTATATATTTTATAATATTTATTCAGCATTTGTTTTTTGTTTTTTTATGTCATTTACATAATATATTTGACAGTTATGCATACATTATTGTATTTAAACCCTGTTTCTGAGCTCAAAATAAAGCACTTTCCCACATGACTGTGGGGACGAGCACTTCTGTGCTGTTTGGAATTTTTATAATTAAAAAACAAATACTGCCACATTGATGCGCAAGAAGGTTTAATTGTTCAAATATTGTTTCATATTAAAATATATAAAAAAAATTGTTTTCAAGTGTAATATTTCTGTAAAGGGACAGAAAAGTTGACTTTTCTGTAGAATGACCCATTCATTGTAAAATGAAGTAAATATTAAAAATGAACAACTTTCATGTTAGCCTATGGGAAAAAATAATGGAGTAACTTCAACCTACTAACTAATTAAAGATGTCATCAGATCATGTGTGCTTTCAGCAGTTATCATTTTAAACATCAAAATCATGATGCCCCCCAACAGTAGGCTACTGAATATAAGATGTGGGATAATATAAGAATGGGACATTTTATCCAAGTCATCTCAATGGTAAAAAGTGTCCCAATCACCCTGAACTGGAGCTCTAAAATAATGTTATTGACTTCAACTGATGAATGCAGCCAAAGAAAAGATGAAGAATGGAAAAGCACTTTGCTGGCAAAGAAATTGGAAAATAACACAGGTAAGACAATTCCTATACCCATAAATACCTGTCAAACATGGTTTTATTAAAGAAAAGTTATTTAAAAAAAAAAAACTTTAATTTTTACACATAAGAAAGGTATAGCATGTGGCAAAAAGTGTAATATAGCCACACTGTGAGATACAAGCAAGTGACGATCGAGTGACGTCATTCTTTAGGTTACGCGCATGTAGCCATGGCAACGCTCGGCTGCGTCGACAGTTAACGGTCCTGCCGGTGATTTTCTCAGATGAGGCCTTGAGTTTTCTCTTTCGTCGGTCGAAAAGGTATTTTAAATTTTAGTTTAGCAGACATTGACTACCATAACCACTGTTTATCTTGTAAAGTTTAAATTATATGACAAGATTACATTTACAAACGTTTGCTGAAGTTGTTGTCCGTCGCGGCTGACCGTTACGGCCTATCTTCAAATGTACGCTAATCTTGGTCTCACGAATCCAAATTGTCAGTAACAAATGTTTCTTAATAGACAAACGATACCTGAAACATTATTGAATGTGTTCATTTTGTCGTTTTAGGTTAGAAGCCATCGAAAAAAACTGCCATCGGACTACCACAGCTGACAACGAGAGACGCGCGTGCACAACTGCATAACACACACACACACACACACACACACACACACACGGAAAGAGCACAACAATTAGGAAACTGCTCATTTACTATAAATAAATAAATGTATTTTTCTCCTTACAACGTATTTGTGTTCTTTTGTTAACCTAGAAGTAAAATAAAAAAACAATAAGAGGACTTAATCGAAAGTCCCCTAAACGTCCCGAATGGCCGCTGAACGTCCTGTGAACGTCCGGAGGACGTCTTTGCGGACGTCCCCGGGACAGCCAGAGGACCCTACACATGGACGTTCGGGGGACGTTCGCAGAGGCCATTCAGGGGACGTTCTGGGGACCTTTTTTTGTTAGCTGGGTAACTCCTCCCCGAACTCTCCGCTGCTCTGCATCTTGCTCTCTCATTGGCTGTCGGTCATCGCCGATGTAGTTTTCAGTCAGAACACTTTTCACACTGCAGGATTTTGAATCGCCGACAGGTCCAGATATTTAGCATGCCAAATATCTCACGGGGTCGGCGATTCTCTCAGATCACGTCTTTGCTCATTCACACTGCGTGATTGTCACTCGCGTGAACGAGCACCGATTTGCCTTTGATTTCGGGCATTTGTCGGCGATTTCTCAAAACCTGTCGGCGGGCCAAAATCGTGCAGTCTGAACTCGGCTTTAGAAGCTCAGTCACCACTTCCGGCTTGTAGCAGCTGGACTGAAATCACGCGAGTAGGGCAGAGGGAAGCATACTTCCTACTGGGGCTGCGTTCCACTCCAAATATTTATGCCCTCCACTTGCTAACTTCCCTCCGTCTCGTGGACTAGGATGTGCGTCATTGCTTACGCTGCACGAGTGCCCACTACTGGCGGAACTCGTGCATAAGGTTTAATGGAACTCACTAAGCCCTTGATCACTTGGAATTCATGGAGCTGATCTATTATTTAAACCCTTTATTTACTTCTAAACTTGTTTTATGCACCATTCTAAATGCATATTGTTGTTGGAGAAAATATAAATCCTAGGTATATGAGCTGTTGGAGAAATATAAAATTACAAAAAACGAATAAACTGAACTGTGAACAAAAGGTAGCTACAAGTATTATGCTATACACTATTATGCGATTAATTCTCAAAATAATTAATATCATACACAAGTTAAGCGCGATCTGATGTGACGTCACAATCAAGTTGAATAGAGAATACGATTCTGACGTCACGCCGCGTTGAGTTCTGGGTAACTTCTTTGTTTATACGCCATCTTGACAGGATCGCACAGCATTTCCGTCATTGAGTTTAGTGCAGTATTTTGTTTTCTGTCATGATTGTGAAAAATTTCACCATTGTATGTCATTAATGCTGCATCGATAATGGTGATAGTAACTCTGATAATCGTTCTGAGAGAGAACCGGACAATGAGCAACGTTTTTTGCCTTTTCTACGTGTAAAAACTGCAAGCAGGTCGAGGAGATGACGAGAAGACGCCGGATGGCATGGCACTGATTAAACCCACTGCATATCACTCAATAAAAGAATGACATTGCTGAGTGTTTTTTGAAATTTTTGGTTTAATTACCTTTTGCGAGTCTGACTCTCACTCCGCTCGTGAATTCATGACATTCAAATGCTTTTAAGAATGAAGAAACGCTTAATGCACAGAGACAAACACAAGATTCTGTACTGTTAAAGCATACTGTGTGGAGAACGCGTTGCGTTCATATTCAGGGCTCGTCTGCACCTCTTTTAATATAATGTCATCATACACTAAGCCAGCGTTTTTAAAAGGTGCCCTTGCAAGGACTCACTACTAAACTGTTGACAAGCTCCTAGGGTTTTGATTTTGTTTGTCATCTGTTGAAATAAATATAAAAATACAGTGTGTTCGTGTCCGTCTGTCCGCTGACTGACCCATAATCTCTGATTCTCTGGGATCGTGGAAAGGAATATTTACAATGACAACAGTTGTAGGCCTACTCAATATGCTCGTTTAAGCATAATTTAAACGTTTTCAACGAATAAATGAATCGATTTTTCTCAGCGTGTTGAACACATACTTTTATTTGGATATTCATATGATGGCTGAAGCAGCAGCGAGCGTCCAGTGTGCGACACGGTAAACAGATGAACATTGTAAACGAAATTCTACAAAACTTAGTTAAAAAAAAATATATATATATTATCATGCGATGCTATAAAATAGCTTCTGTTCCCTGCAAACGATGCCCTTAAAAATGTGAATGTTCCACTTAATGGCAGAAACAAAACAAAAGGTAAGCAAGTATCTGTATTCATTTCAGTGCAAGTAGTAGGGGGGCGATCCTGTCAAAATGGCGGCGCCGCCCCGGCATGCAACACGGCATGACGTCGGTTCGTAACGGCTCTGGTATTCTCTAGGTCAGTGGTTCCCAACCACATTCCTGGAGTACCCCCAACACTGCACATTTTGCATGTCTCCTTGATCAAGCACACCTGAATCAAGTCATCAATTCATTAGCAGAGACTCCAAGACCAGAAATGGGTGTGTCAGACAAAGGAGACATGGAAAATGTGCAGTGTTGGGGGTACTCCAGGAATGTGGTTGGGAACCACTGCTCTAGGTAGGATGTAGAGCAGTGAATCTCAACCTTTTTTGAGTAATGGACCCCCATCATATTTGGAGCCATCCTCAAGGACCCCAGAATAAAATTGGCTCATTGGTATCATTAATGTCTTTGTGATGACCAAATGCAATCATGTATAATTTACTACTACGTTAGTTGACTTGTCCTATATTTAGTCATATAGTCAGTTATATTATACATATATTATCTTCTTCTTTTATGGGAACATGTCAAATGTCAAAATATACAAAAATTCTTATTCAGATATTTTATAAGGACCCCCTGGCATTCTGTCAAGGACCCCTGGCTGAGAAACACTGATGTAGAGCTGCTTGATGAAGTGTACATCAAAGTAGACTCGCTCCCTAGGTCAAAATCGAGTGGGCGAGGGTTCTGTCCATATAAACTTACCTCGTCCACTTCACGAAGTGGAACGCACTTCAAAATGGCGGCGAGGGAAGTGTTTAGGGAAGTTCTCGAGTGCATGTCTAATAAAAGTGGAGTGGAACGCAGCCCGGAATTTGTGTTTCAGTGGGAGTGTCTTTACTTTTTGAACAGCCCTCCTGTGGACACACATATACTGACTATGCAACTAAATTGATGACGGATTGGATGTTTGTATAATAACCTTCAGGTGAGAAAGAGAATCCTAATGGAGAAAACCATTCAACTCGCATATTCTAAAGACTGCAGTAAATATAATATAAATGAAGTATAATCAAACTAGTGTTTATAGTATAAGTTTGAATAATTGTAGCCGTTGTTTCCTGATTCAGTGTACTCTGACATGTTTTACTTTCACTGAGGTTCGTTTGTCTGCTCGTACCTGTTGTTTTGCCGATACTTGCTAATGTATCGTTTCAGTGAGACGTCACGACATTAAGTTAACACTATAAAATGTGATTTAGATTTTTATTTTATTATATTATTTTTTGCGTTCAAGGTAAGGTTGCATTGAATCTGTTCACAAACATGACGTGGAAAAAATGAAAACAAAACTAGATTCTAGTCAAAAAAACTGAACTAGATGTACAGAAGGTGGATTTCTTTCCTTGTTGTTCCTAAATCTACAACTTTAACCATTAATAAACGCTTACTTAATGTGATATATGATCATATTTAAAAAAAACACACACACGAAAACTCCTCTAAAAAGAGCCAGCCACATTGCTACCGATTGTGCAGAAACTGGTAGGTATGGTTTACCATGTTTACTGTGTTATACAACTAAACATTTGTGACAAGCATGTCTCTCTTTCTCCAGAGCAGAAATGAGTGATTCTCTCCTTAACCCACTGACCGTCATATGTACGGGATCCTGCTTTGCCTTCTCTGGACTGTTTTATAAACTGTACTGCGAAAAAAAACTAGAAATACAGAAGCTGAAGGTAATGATTTCCCCATCACTGCTTGCAAAGCAATACAACAATTAAACACTGCTGTAATGTAGCCTAGATCTAAGGAGGTTGTAGATTCAAACCCAGAAGCTCTTATTCACAAAGTATCATCATTGTGTCTTTGATGAAGACACGACTTATCCTCAGTTTCCTCCAGGGAGGATATATTAAAGTTTACACCAAGTCACTTTGGATGAAACGGAAGGAGTCAGCTAAATTTGAATAGTTTTATAAAAGCTTGCACATCCAAACATTGGCCCGTTTCCTCCACTTTGCAGGAGATACCCAACTTCCAAGCAGACCATCACCTGCTCAGGATTCTGAATGCATCATCCAACAAGAGACTTAATTATGTTGCTGTAGAAGGTAGATAAAATAGTAAATAACATCTCATACTTTGAAATGTCTTAGTTTATGCATCTCTATATTGCCTCCATTACAGGATTGGTGCAGGCTGTTGGAGAGCCCATTTCCAGCCAGTATGTTCCACGGTGTTATGGTGTCATCCAAAAGATTACCGTGAACGAGCACTGGAAATACTGGAACTCTCTTCTGAAGTCATGGTAAATGCTTCACTGCCAATAATTTTGCTTGTTTAAGCAATTGGGTATGATTAATGAAGGCTGAATGGATGTTATGATGTGAATAAATAGCAGAACTAGTCCCTGGCATACTGTAACTGTTACTTAGTACATCTGAAACACAGTATTGCTTCATTATCTCTGTGCGTAAGATTGATAAAGCATGAAAAAACATCTTCCGCGCAGGGTCTCCAAAAAAGTGAACAAGAAGCAGACCACCAACACAGTGCCCTTCAGCTTGATCCAGCCCGGATCATACATCAGTGAGGTTTCTGTCCGCGTGGACTCGCCTCTGGAGGCGTCCGGTGATTACCTCAAGCAGGTGCACAAGCGCCTCAGGCATGCTAAAGAGGGGCTTGTAGATGTTGTTTTGCAAGAATTGAGTGGGGAGAAGCCTGTGGCCCAAGAAGAGCGAGAGGAGCTGCTGCGTGTGGGGGTGTCCCTCACAGGATTCGGCGAGCTTGTGCTGGAGCAGGATAAGATCATGAGATTACAACCACCCAAAGATGGCCGCAGCTATGTCCTGATCCCCAGCGATTATAAGAGCTTCATGCAGCGACATGAGAACAGCGCTAACATGTGGAAAGGGCTGACGGCTCTGTTTGGAATAACAGGGTTTACACTCTTAGCGGCTTTTATTCATAGTAGTCTTAAGGATAAAAAAACTAGCTGACTGTATTATGAAACAAAATCATGCACAGAATTATGGAACAAAATAACGCAACTGTTTTTGATTTTATTGTAGAGTTTTGCTAGTGAAAATATTTTTCAAGCCTAGTACACTCCAAGTGATCCAAACTATCCTTATATCAGTCTTTCTTTTTTTTTATGAATCTAATATTTCAGATATCTTATGTTTGAATATGTCACCAATATTAAAAGCCATTCACAACTCACGGCTGATCATGTTGACTTTAATCAATATAATTCTGTTGTGGACAAATGTGGTCCAATGAGTTTGTTCTTCAAAATAACTTATTTTGTGTTCCGAAGAAAGAAATTCATAACAACATGAGGGTAAATAACAGTATGTAAGTTTTCATTTTTGGCTGCAAAACACTTCAGATACCATGACTTGCGTTTCTTTAGGTTTTTAAAGTGTATGGATGACCGTCCAAAGTGTTTGAGTCACACGCGTGATGTTCACGTTAATTCATCTCCCTCTGAAGACTCCTCAGCTTCTTCTAACCACTGAATGAACTTCAAGAGCTATGGAGACACAAGATATAACAACTCCAAGTTAAAGGTGCCCTCGAATGAAAAATTGAATTTATCTTGGCATAGTTAAATAACAAGAGTTCAGTACATGGAAATGACATACAGTGAGTCTCAAACTCCATTGTTTCCTCCTCCTTATATAAATCTAATTTGTTTAAAAGACCTCCGAAGAACAGGCGAATCTCAACATAACACCGACTGTTACGTAACAGTCGGGGTGTATGCCCCCAATATTTGCATATGCCAGCCCACGTTTCCAACATTATAAAAGGCATTAGACAAGGGCAGCCAGTATTAACGTCTGGATGCGCAGAACCAAATCATCAGACTAGGTAAGCAAGCAAGAACAATAGCGAAAAATAGCAGATGGAGCAATAATAACTGACATGATCCATGATAACATGATATTTTTAGTGATATTTGTAAACTGTCTAAATGTTTCGTTAGCAATAGCATGTTGCTAATGTACTGTTAAATGTGGTTAAAGTTACCATCGGTTATTACTGTATTCACGGAGACAAGAGAGCCGTCGCTTTTTTCATTTTTAAACACTTGCAGTCTGTATAATGTATAAAACACAACTCCATTCTTTATAAATCTCTCCAACAGTGTAGCATTACCCGTTAGCCACGGAACACTATCAAACTCATTCAAAATCAGAAGTAAACAATATAACAGTATACAATACTCACATAATCCGACGCATGCATGCCGCATGCATGACGAACACTTTGTAAAGATCGATTTTGAGGGTTATATTAGCTGTGTAAACTTTGTTAAGACACTGTTTAAGGCAAGCGCGAGATCTGTGGGCGGAGAGCACGGGATTTAAAGGGGCCACAGCATAAATCGGCGCGTTTATAATGATGCCCCAAAATAGGCAGTTAAAAAAAATTTATAAAAAAAAAAAATCTATGGGGTATTTTGAGCTGAAACTTCACAGACACATTTAGGGGACACCTTAGACTTATATTACATCTTTTAAAAACATAATCTAGGTCACCTTTAACACAGTCCTCTTTCTCACAGAGATTCCGGTCAATTCCCACAAAAGTTGTTCTGGTAACTCTTCTGGCATTGTGTTATTTTGATCATTCACACTGCGTTCACAACTTTCCCATGATCTGAGCTTTCATTCACACATCATTGACAGTCCTATAAAGAGAATGAATTAATCCCAGTAATATTACTAGGGCCTGATACTGGGATTGTATTTTCTGGCATTCTGTCTCTGGCTTGCATACATGCAGAGAGCCCTCTGGTAATTTGAAAGCAATTTTCAGAAATCAAAGTACAATGTGAATGTGCAGTAGCTATAGGTTTCATTTTATAGCAAATAAACCTTAAAGAATCTCACCCCTTGATTACGGCGGAGTTGTTGGCTCTTGTCTGTGGTGACACCCTGTGAGAACCAGCGCATGATGACATCCTCCTCCAAGATCTCCAGCTGGTACATACTCATCAGCACCTAAAGTGGACAGAGATTACATACAATCAGCCAGCAACAGACATGGAACTTGTGGTTGACTACAGAAAAAGAGGCAGCTCACTTTGACCATAGCTGCCCAATGGGTGTCAAGTTCAAGGAAAACCTCCTCCATGGAAGTCAGACAGTCCATTTGGTCTTGAGCCCTCTTCACGTAGTTCTTGAAGACTGGCGCCCACTTCTTTAACAACTGTGAGGAAAAAATACAAGGACTGTTTTCAGTATCTTCTACTAGATCAGAAGATACTGAAATGAGATCAGTGCAGATCTAGACTGGAAATAGGGGCTTGTGGCAAAAATGTCACCAAAAATCAACAAAAGTGCCCCCCAAAAACGAATTCTCACTTTGTCTGTGTATGAATGACAAGAATACCTAAAATACCTTTTTCCCCCACACACAAACTTTTTAAATGTATTCTATTATTCAACATTAATGATCATTATTAAAACATAAAGGGCAATAACCAACAATAATTATTGAAACATATCAGGTGTAGCCAAGCATATCAGGCATATAGCTTCACTGCCAAAAAACATTAAAAAAAATGACAAGTATTGCACTTTTTGTTCTTTGTTATGTTAAAGGGATAGTTCACCCAAAAATGAAAATTCTGTTATTAATTACTCAACCTCATGTCGTTCCAAACCTGTAAGACTTTCATTGATCTTCGGAACACAAATGAAGATCTGAGATCTTTCTGTTCCTCCATAGACAGCTACACAATTGACACTTTGATGCTTCAAAAAGTTAAAAATTAAAACTTTAAAACTAAATTGAGTGGTTTAGACTCTATCGCTTTATATGATGAACAGATTTAATTTAGGCTTTTATTCACATATAAACATTGATAAGAGAACATAAATAGAAGCGCAATCGAACCTGATTGACGTGCGAGAACAAACCTCTTGCGGAAGCTCAAATGTGCTGCATAACAAGAATGAACCTCACTGGTTCTCACACACATCAAGCAAGCATGCTTGAGCTTCTGTTTACCACAACTGATGTGTGAGTTGATGAATGTTTATATGTGAACAAAAGCCTTAATTCAATTAATTCTTCATTATATAAAACGATCCTGTCTCTTCAAAAAACTGGGTCTAATCCGCTCAATTCAAATGGATCAGATTTACGATCTCCTTATGAACTTTTTGAAGCGTCAAAGTGTCAGTTGCGTTTCTAAGGATTCATCAAAAAGATTCATTTGTGTTCTGAAGATGAACAAAAGTCTTACGGCTTTGAAACAACATGAGGTTGAGTAATTAATAACAGAATTTTCATTTTTGGGTGAACTATCCCTTTAACATAACATATTTTTTGTCCAGAATTTGTATAGCTAAAAAGTGTCAAGCATTGCACACATTTGCAAAAGTATCAGTTTTATTTCATAGATTAAAAACAGCTTTGAAATTATGCAACTGAAAAGCTGTTCTAAACCATCATCTTCCCTTAAAATGTCATTGGTCACTATTATTTAATGGGGCAGTAAGCGATTTCTGGTAAACGCTGTTGATATTTGAAATCACCAAAACAAAAACGCCCCTACTCAAAACACATCTTGATAGCTCCGCCCCCAAACTCACAAACACGCTACGCAACACAGGCACCTCCCCTCTCATGAGTGAAAGTGCTCCTTACTGCTGATTGGCTACAAGTGGTGGTCGGTACAATCCACTTTCAACAGCATTTCTCAGAAATCACTTACTGCACCTTTAAAGTGATGATTAAGGAATGTGATGCCGTCTGAAAAAAAAAGTTTTCAGTAAGAAGATTTTTTTATTTAATTTCTGTACATATCAGACATACTCACAGGGAGCAGGTGTGATGAATACTGAGCTGTGGTTATCTGTGCCCCCTGCTGGTGGAAAGGAAACTCAAGCACAACTCTCATCAAGATTTGCATTACTTCCTTCAAAGAAATGTTGTAGGCATACCTGAGAAGAAACAATGACATTTACCTGCATTAGAATGAAATTATATCTAAAATGAGTATGACCGTTTCAAGTTTTCTGAAGCCCTACATTAGTTTAGTGTGAGGAACAGATTAAAAAAGCCTCCATTTGCTGCAAGTCTTCCCCTCCACCCCATAGACTGTATAAAAAAAAATAAAAAAAAAACCAATGGGCATGTCTTCATTTCCTTTAACTATAGAAAAATGAAGGCAAAATATCCCAGAAATAACTTTACATTGTAATCGGCAAGTTGCTCGGAGCCCGAGTCTGCGCAGTAGTGATCCTGAGGTGGAGCTGCGGCATCAATGTCCCGCCCATACTCCCGCAGACTCGAGCGCAAGCACAGCTGTCAATAATGAAATTACACCCCATTTGTTTGCTTGAACATACGTCTGTGTGATAAGAAGGTCCTAAAATACAGAAATCATCTTTAGGAAAAAATTATTTGAAGCGCAATTGGATTTTTTAGTTTTGCTCGCTTCCCATCCGATTACATGGAAAGGGGAGGGTTTATATCCTATAGTGCAGGCAGCCACCAGGGGGCAATTGAAAAACTTTGGCTTCACTTTTCAGAACATGTGCAGCACACTTGAGCTGCCCTAACTACCAAATTTAATTCTCCATTTTTCAAAATCGAATATTGCACTGACATATAGCCAAAGCCATGGTCAACCATACAATCTTCCATATGAGTTTTGGTCTGTTACTCTCACAATGGCTTCAGAAAACCTGGAATCTTGTAGTTCACCTTTATATGGCCTACTTTTATAATACTTTCATACAGTTTTTTTTTCTTTTTTTCTTTTGTAGCTTTATAGCTGAAGTCACTATTTTTGAACCTGCTGCAAAGCATCTCCTCTTGTGCGCCATAAAGAAAATAACAGCATATTGATTTGTAACATAAGGACAGTAATTTATCTCAAAGTGTTTAAACAACTGGATCTTTGTAAATTTAACTTACTTGAGTGAGTTAATCTCAAGGACCAGATTGTCACAACCTATATTCTCATCCAATCCTCTCTGTAACGTTCCATGAACCTCGTTCTGAAACACTGAGGGCAAAAGAAAAATTGGTATAAAACTGGGAGTTCTGAGTGAACTTAGAAAGGTAAAATAGAGCTCTTGAAAATATGGATGTGACATATATGGATTCAACAATTTGGATTTCATGTTTACAGTTCTCACCTTTGACATCATCCAATTCAGGTGATGCAGTATGGCTTCCAGGGTCATGTGATCCCTCACTGACCTCACTTTCACTGTCACTCTCTGGGTCAGGATTCAACACTAGGCCTGGAAACACAACATCACCATTAATGTCAGTTTAATTCCCTTTTTTAAATAAAAGCATTACTTCACCCAAAATTGAAAGCAGTCATTATTCATCCTTATGTTGTTCCTGACTCTCACCCCAAATGCCATCAGCAAGCTCATCTTCCTCTGTGTCATCAAGACTGCTGCTTTTCCATCTGTATCCTTTACCCTCTGAACCCACCTCTGCTGGGTTAAAAACTGACAAAACACAATTCTAAAGTGACACTTTGCTCATGTGACTCAAACATTGAACATTTTTATATACACAGTACAGTCCAAAAGTTTGGAACCACTAAGATTTTTAATGTTTTTAAAAGAAGTTTCGTCTGCTCACCAAGGCTACATTTATTTAAATAAAAATACAGTAAAAAACAGTAATATTGTGAAATATTATTACAATTTAAAATAACCGTTTTCTATTTGAATATATTTCACAAAGTAATTTATTCCTGTGATGGCAAAGCTGAATTTTCAGCATCATTACTCCAGTCTTCAGTGTCACATGATCCTTCAGAAATCATTCTAATATGCTGATCTGCTGCTCAAGAAACATTTAATGTGTACAATTGTACAAAATATTTGTGTACAATATTTTTTTCAGGATTATTTGATGAATAGAAAGTTCAAAAGAACAGTGTTTATCTGAAATCTAATCTTTTGTAACATTATAAATGTCTTTACTGCCACTTTTGATTGATTTAATGCATCCTTGCTGAATAAAAGTATTCAGTTCTTTAATTTCTTTAAAAAAAAATAAAAATAAAAATTCTTACTGACCCCAAACTTTTGAACGGTAGTGTATAATGCTACAGAAGCTTTGTATTTCAGATAAATGCTGTTCTTTTGAACTTTCTATTCATCAAGGAATCCTGAAAAAAAAAAAGTACACAACTGTTTTCAACATTGAAAATAATCAAAAATGTTTATTGAGCAGCAAATCAGCATATTAGAATGATTTCTGAAGGATCATGTGACACTGAAGACTGGAGTAACGATGCTGAAAATTCAGCTTTGCATCACAGGAATAAATTACTTTGTCAAATATATTTAAATAGTACACAGTTATTTTAAATTGTAATAATATTTCACAATATTACTGTTTTTTACTGTATTTTTAATTAAATAAATGTAGCCTTGGTGAGCAGACGAAACTTCTTTTAAAAACATTAAAAATCTTAGTGGTTCCAAACTTTTGGACTTCACTGTATATATATATATATATATATTTTTTTTTTTTTTTTTAATTTTTACTGGCAATAACATTTCTTGTCAAAATAGATTGACATTTTTTTCCCCCAAGAATATAAGAACACTTTAATGTGTCTTTGTTACAGTGTAATTCCACAAGTAAGTACCATTAACAAAATGTACTTTACAAGTTTAAGGTTATTTGCTTGTAATTATGCATAATTTACTGTTATTACTATAATAAAACACATGTAACATATGACAAGGTCACGTTCAAATAAAGTTACCAAATATAATCCCATCAGATTTTCAAAATATACGGCCCCACAAATTCTGATCATCCCAGTGACCTCCAGAGTTTAAAATCACTGTCAATGTGACAGCCCTGACACAGTTATTTGAATTTCATAGAACTTGTAAATAAAAATGGCACAAACCTTTCTGTTTGATTTTGTCTTTATTGTAGCCAACATCATTGTCATCACTCAAGAACTCATCATCATCTTCATCATCCTCTTCATCTGGATGGTGCATGGACAGAACTGTGCCTTCTTGAAGAGCAATATCTGGACCCACCACAACCTGCATATTAACATTTGGTTGGAAAACAAGGGAACAAGCTGATTGATTTGTACACACAAGATTTTTCAGCCTCTGTACGATGAACTAGGATCAAGTCAGGTGTAGAGACCAAATATGCATTTAAAAAATGTGGACACCTTCATGTCTTCAATATTTATATTTAAAATATATATAAAGTGTATATATTATATATAATGCAACAAATGAGTGGTTTCTTACATTGTAGGCAAGCACACACTGATCATTCAAAACAACTCCGTGTTTCACCTCCACACAATCACAGATAACTGACTGCTTCACCTTCACATTGTTTGCTATGTGGACTCTATTCCATATGTAAGCTCTTTCCAGAGTCACATTGTCTCCTAAGTAGACAAAACAGCAGTTAACAGGGTGTCAATCAAATAGATTTTATCATCATGACATGGCATTTTCAAAAATGGCAACATATAAACAAATGATAACTGAACTGACTTTTGGCAAGCATGAATCGAAACTAATTCAGTTACTATAAAGACAGTACCGATGACACAGTTTGCTCCAATCACAGTATTTGATATGGTGCAGTTTGCTCCAATCACTGTATTTCGGCCAATAAGCACATTTTCCTCCATCTGGCTGCCGTGACCCAGACTGACCCCTGGCTCACGGTACACATTATGTCGAGAGTGTGTACAGCTCTGGCCTTCTTGGTCTGCAAAGTTGGCCTCAGGTGTGATCGGATAGATCCAGCGTCGGATCATGTCGGAAGAGATTGTGTCGTACATCAGGAGGTTAGACACACGAGCCCCATATCCATCTTTAGTGACATGCATGTGGATCTGGTTTCCCAGGATCTATGGAAAAAGAAACCCTTTATTAGATCATATAAGTATTCATAAATAAGCAATTGACTTGATTCTGTTTTTCATACCTCTTCATTGACTAGAATCCCACGGACAAAGTCATTTTTTGTTTGGTAGTCAAAGTTGTCTGTGAAAAGCTCAGCAACCTACGTTACACAATATTCATCAACCAATATGTTCATAACTTACACAAAACAAACACAGCTGTAAAAAAAAAGAAAAAAAAAAAAAAAAAAAGAAAAGCCACACTCACCTGTGGAGAACAGATGCTAATATGACAATCCAAAAGATCAAACCTAATTTCAAATTCGTCACTTCCACTATGGAAAATATTCTGTGTGAAAAGAAGGAACAACTATAATCACTGCAATTATTTTTATTTGTTTTTATGATTTTTATGTGCTTTGTCAAGCTGACTGAGAATGTATGCATACATTATAGTATTATATGATGGACCGCCTGATTTTCATTACTGTTGAACATGACTGAGAATGAGATATTACAAGTTCAAAAGCAAAACAGAAGTAGTGTAGCTTGTCATATAGGCTTTATGTAGCCTTTGTTCAAACACAAAATTCTAAAGATGGCTGCATGCTTGTTTCATTGCCGCATAAGGTCTGTAACAACATGCCAACAACCATTAAGAACCCCTCAGCAACTATCTGACAACGCCCTAGAAACCAACCAGAACACTCAAGCAAAAGAGTAACAATGCCTTAGCAAACACCCATAACACCCATCGTGTTGCCGAGTTCTGCACACAGTTTCTTCATAGAATGTAAAAATCTATTTTGATAGGATTTTTGGGTGAAATACAAGCTTCAAAGACTTCAGGAGATTCACCCACAGCACTGAGTGAGAAATATCTCACCATAGGGAAATGAAGTCTCTTTAATGCCTGTGCTTTCTGGTAATGAAGAATGCGCTTGCTTTTGCTGTCCATAGCTACTATGATGTCATCATCTTCACAGCGAGTCTTGTGGCCTGGCGAGGACTCTTTGAAGATCATGGTCATCACAGAGACATTCTTCTCCATTTTGCGCCGCTGTCTTTAAAGAAAGAAAAAAAATGGTTTAATGATATACAGTATGAATGCCAAACAATCCAGTTTACAGGCAGGGCTGCCCATGTTTCCTGTGGAGAGATGACACTCACCTGTGTTCTTGTAAAGCCTGAGAAACATCAATGTTGGACACCACATCCCCATATACCAGCAGAAAGTCAGAGCGGACTAGAGTTTTTGCGTCCACGTCCCTTAATACATCTCCAAGGGAACGGTATAGATCAGAGGTGATGATGTGGACTATATTGGGAGATGTGGGGCGGCACCATTTTGACTTTCTGTAAAATAAAACAGCAAATAGTGAGTCATCAGGATCACAGTCATTCTCTGATATCAACATAAAGAGTCACAGTGTCTCACTGTAAGTGTTCCTTTATTTTGCTGGACATCCAGCAACAGAAGACAAAGGTCTCTTGCACTCCAGTAGATGTCAGAAACTCTAGTGTGTAGTCAATCATGGAGACATTAGCCAGAGGCAGAAGGGCCTGATGGGAGAAAGCAAAAGAGAAAAGACAGTCTATTAATGGTCTAGAAATCTGAATTAAACAGGCAACAAGTGATGCACTCTGATCCAAAAGTCATCAGGTGAAACCATAGTACTTTTATACATTCAGTGTCACTGAATGATAACCATATTCACAGCAGGCAAAAATAATTCACTGTTTATTTTACTCATCTTTTTTATATTGACAATCGCATTCTATAACCGAACTCACACCTGTAAATTTTCAAGACTCACCGAGCAGTGTGAACGGAACCAGAATGGACAACCTAATTGTCTGTCACATCACACAGAGCCACTCTGTGCTGCACAAATGCGTGTCTACCATGTGTTGCAGATTTTTGTGTGTGGTTTCGGTAACTTACAGCGACAGAGATATGAACTGTGTGTCATCTGAAGGTTTTAGATCCAGCAACTGATCTCCACCGAAGCTGCTCCGGTCAGTTTTGTGTCCTACCACATGCGACTCAAATGCTCTGCTCTCCACCCAGCTATAAAAGCTGCTGTCAGTTAATGAAGATTTGACAGGTGAACTCGTTGCTTGATTGGACTCTTGTGTTAAAAGTGATAGAAAAAACTTTTGATAGAAAGAACTTTGAGGTTTTATGGATGTTGACATCTTTGATATTACTTTGGTCGTTGTTATGATTAGGGGAGAGCGGGGTAAGTTGTCACACTCTTCATAATGCCAAAATTAGAGGCTCTATCTCAAAAATCAAACAGCCACTTTGTGTGACTTCTTCTTCCATAGTCAACTTCCTGGTCACATGTGGTCAAGATTGCTCTAATCTGAGGTTAGCACAATTTTCTTATTTTTTGGCTTAAAAAGTAAATAATTTGCACTTTAAATTTTATGCAATACAATTTTGTTAGGTATGAATGTTAAAAATTATTATTTTGCACAACATAGAGGAGACAATAACGTGTCCTTTGATACTTTAGCTGACATGCTATGTTGAGCGAACCTTGAGATTTAGCCAACATTAGCACACGTCAGTTTGGGGCAAGTTGTCTCAATGACTTTGGGGCAAGTCGTCACATGTGACAACTTGCCCCAGTACAAATAAACACATAGAACATACTCAAAAAAGAGGTTCAACATGTTACGTCAGTTATGTTCAGAGATTAAACATGTTAAGTTAAGTGAGTTATCTGCAGTATTCCATTCAGTTATTATCATGGATCTATGTGCAAGCCAGAGAAAGTTTGAGTTTAAAGTTCAAAGTAAAGTGATCTTGCCACTTAATGTGTTTTAACTGAAATGTGTATTGTTTGGATTTAAATAATTGTTTTTCCAAATTCTCTAGGCATGATTGTTTATATATCCAGTTCTGGTTTGAATTTAAAAATTAAAATCAATAATAACAATTAACTAGTGTGACAACTTACCCGCCGATGGGGCAAAATGTCACAAGTGCACATTCTCTATTCAACAGTCTACAACTCCGTAATGAGATAAGATATGAAAATGTAATGAATGCAACATATGTGCCCAAGACTTCCTTCTTTCATTTGGTATGACATTTATACCATTGTGATGTATGGTGCTCAGTAAATGTTAGACAGTGTGAAAAGTGTGACAACTTACCCCGCTCTCCCCTACTGTTAAGAGAATAGGGGCTTGACTTATTGCATGTTCATAAAGACAGTATTTGAGATGCTACTTTAAGTAGTTGTTTGAACGGGTCATTTCGAGACTCTCACCTGTAAGTAAATACGGCTGTCAATCCCAAAAACTGACAGTGTAAACGTAGCCATAGTCAACCATGGTTTATACTATTTTTCGATAGAATGCATGCAGATGCTTTATGTCTATGGACAGGTTATGAACAATAACAAAGATGACTTGAAGGTGAAACCTAAGTTTTGTCTATTTCACAATTTGTTTATTATACGTGATGAAAATTAATATTCAATTCTTTGTTTTCAAAAAAAAAAAAAAAAAAAAAAAAAACCTCATCCTACTGTTCTAATGCAAACATGCATCTTGTTAGTACAAGAAAAGTTGAGACAAGTACAGAGCCTCTTCTATTATCATAGTACGTCCACAAACATTTTTATTAACATGGCAACATGCTTATTATTTACACAAGCTAACTAATATTTGTACAATATTTTTACAACATTATAGTGATTAGGCAGGAGGACTATGAGTATGGATCGAGAGGCACACATGTGCTCGCAGTGATGTTCATTTCACTCACCCGCGGCTGGTCTTTGGTGACGGGGAAGAACCTGCGGTTGAAGCTGTCGGCAATGAGAACAGCCTGCAGTGGCTGCTCCTCTTCATCCTTATCCGATACTGCCTTTCTAGGGCGACTCTGTTTCCCTGTTTTGCTTGCCATGTTTGCCAACTGGGCCTGCAGTGTGTTAAGGAAACGCAATACAACGGCAATAAGCGTTGTATTTAGTGACCCGGAAGTTGTCTCTAGCAAGTCGGTATAATGTTTACAATATTAATTCTTCAGTTTTAACTCTTAACTGCGAAACGTCAGTTTAATATCATAGTTACAGTTTTATAGTCAGTGTTATTCAGTTATAAATTATTTTCCAGGCTGCGGCTGAAGAGTAACGTAAACGGCGTTGTCACATGAGAAACGTTACTTTTCTCAGCGCTGGTATAGAATGGACCAATCACAAGCTAAGACTTTTATTTAAGAAATACTTGCATTTATCAAGGATGCATTAAATTGATAAAAAAGACAGTAAAGTATTTGAGAATAAATATGCAACAAATTGATTTACAAAGTGTTTACGCATATAGACTACTCTTTGTGAAAGCCGTTGATGTTGAGGTTTCAGTAGGGGACAAAAATTCTGTCTGCCATATCCTGTTGCCCCAAAGGTTAAAGAGACTCATTAATACCCCAATAGTAGAGTAGGATGGACTCTTTGAATCATGTTACATTTTGTGCTATGACAATTAAATCAGAAAATGTTTCTATTTATTTCACTTAATACATTGGCTGATGAATCGTCATCCTGCACATGCTAAGCTATCTTGACATGTTATAATTTAAAAGTAAATATACATTGTTCTTAATTTTATACACAAGCTATGAAATCCCCTTCTAATGCACAACATGGGTCAAAAATGACCCGTATTCATTTCCTATGTTATTTCAATCTTGGCTGAGTGTTTCTTTGCTGAATCTTTGAAAGAAATATATTTTATAATTTATTTATTTCAGGTATTCCTTAAATATCTTTTTGATTTTCACGAATCATTATAGGCCTATTTATTTTTTTCTTTATTACTTTATAAACAAACACAGTTTTTGTATGTCTACATCAATTTTACACATATGAGTCAAAAATGACCCGTATTCATTTCCTATGTTATTTCAATCATGGCTCAGTGTTTCTTTGCTGAATCTTTGAAGGAAATGTATTTTATCATTTATTTATTCCAGGTATTCTTTAAATATCTTGTTTTTGATTTTCACAAATCATTATGTTTAATTTTTCTTTCATACTTTATAAACAAAAACAGTTTTTGTATTTCTACATCAATTTTACACACATGGGTCAAAAATTACCCATATAGAAACCTTTGCAAATTTTTGCAAGTAGGAACATATTTACTGCAGAAAACTATTCATCTGCCACACATTTCACATCTCAACATGGCTGCTTTTGTATATTTGATGGATGTAAGTCTTATTATATTTCATCTTTTTTATTTTTTGTCATAAATCAATACTACTGGTCAACCTTTACATCTATCAGTGTTCCTGAAAAGTAACAGTTTTGAACAAGGTTTCCGTTCAACAGTGAAATTATATAATAAGTGTATTGATCAACGGTTTGATGTGTATTTGAAAATATTCTTGTGCTTTTGATTTTCTTTATCCATAGTGTTAGTATGGCTGGTCCATACTAAAATGGCTGAAATGGTTGTAGAGATGCTGCATACAAAACAGGATGGAGGCAATTTTTAGTCCTGATTCAGAGTCTGAAATGTCTGACGCTGATGACCTAGACTTTGTGCCACAGGGTCAGTCTGGAGTTATAGGTGTAAATCCAGATCCACTTGATGAAGAAGACTCCTGATGTGTCCTCTGAGGAGGAAACTCAGACCGAGTCCAATAAATTGAGCAAAAAGTGGGGATGCTCACTGCCCCCCACTCAGGGCAGAACAGAAGTATCCCGAGGAGCTGCCCAGGACCTTCACCTGGTTCAACAGCTATTTCACCAAAAGATGCCTAGGATATGTTGTGCATAAAGTCAAGTCAAGTCACCTTTATTTATTTAGTGCTTTTTATTAAGCAGATTGTGTCAAAGCAGCTTTACAGTGATAACTGGTAAATAATTTTGTCTGCACAGCAGCTCTTAAAGAAAATGGTCGTATTCGGTTGTAAAATCAATAATTAGTTCATTTATCTATATATCAGCAGCACTGAAGAAAACAGTGATGTCATCGTCCAGCTCAGTTCCGTTCGCCAAAATGGTTTCAATGCAGGCAGATCAAAAAGACACCATTGTATGCGAACAGAACTGAGCTGGATCATGACATCACTGTAAAAAAAGCTGAAAGTATACTTTGCGCAGTCGAACACAATTTAACCTGCACATACAAAGTTACAAAAAATCTGTATGCTGACCCTCGCTTACGCGAAAAAAATGAAGTACTGTATACTATGGCCTTTAGAAAGGTAATGACACAAAAAAATTTTCATTCAAAAAGTAAGAAAGGACTAATTAAAATAAGGATTTTTTATTGAGAAATACCTGGAATAATGAATGATGAAATTAATTTCTTGTAATATATGCAATATAGAAAATAATAACTCATTCAGGTCACTTTAGACCATGTTGTGTATGTCCAAAACTGTTACTTTTCAGGAACACTGACAGACATAAAGGATGACCAATAGCATTGATTTATGACAAAAAATTAAAATTATGAAATATAATATATAGCCTAATATATGAAATATAATAAGACTTACGTACATCCATCAAATATACAAAAGCAGCCATGTTAAAATGTGGAATGAGTGGCAGATGAACAGTTGTCTGCAGTATGTACCTACTTGCAAAAATGCAAATATTAAAGATTTCTATATGGGTCATTTTTGACCCATGTGTGTAAAATTGATGTAGAAATACAAAAAACTGTGTTTGTTTATAAAGTAAGAAAGAAAAATAAACAATGATTTGTAGAAAATCAAAAACAAGATATTTAATGAATACCTAAAATAAATAAATGATAAAATACATTTCTTTCAAATATTCAGCAAAGAAACACTCAGACATGATTGAAATAACATAGGAAATGAATACGGGTCATTTTTGACCCATGTTGTTTATTAGAAGGGTAGTGATACAAAAATGTTTTTTATTCAAAAAGTATGAAAGAAAAAATGAAAATGAGGATTTGTGATGATCAAAAACAAGTTAACTGAGGAATACTTGGAATACTGAATGATGAAATTAATTTCTTGCAAAGATATAGAAAATAAAATCTCAATCGGGTCATTTTTGACCCATGTTGTGCATCAAAGTGTTAAAGGGGGCATCTTCCCCAATATTTGTATTTCTAATATATAAGCGTATTATTATATTAGTGCAATTGTTATTAGCCTATGTCAGTGATGAGTGTAGTCATGGAAATGAACCAAATCACAGCTATTTATTGAAGAATGCAGAAATAAACAGGTGAGTACGTTGACACAAGAAATAGTAACACTTAGCACTATAACTGATAAATTCTCTATTCACAGAGGATAGGAGCTCTATTCACAGACAATGGAGTAACCAAATGAGATGACAATGGGAAGCAACAATTTTCCTGGGATCGAAGGAATCACAGGAAAAACAAGCAAATTGTTGAAGAAACATGCCCCCTCCCCTCCATTTGAGAAGCACCCTGTATTTGCTGTCACTGACTGAGAAGGGAATAAGCACCAGGTGTCGGTGATTAATAGTCTGGAAAGTGGCAGTGGGGGAGCGCCTGGTGTGGGTGTGACCACAGGGATGAAGGACTAGGACAGAGCAGGGGAACACCAAGGTGGAGTAGGAGACCACGAGGGAGCCAGAGGGGCAGAAGACCTCTGGAGTGCTGGTGTTGTGCCAAATTCTGATTTTAATCTCTAATTTGTTACCTGCTTGGACAGTTTTTTTAATGCTTAGCTAACTAGCAGAAGACACTAGCCATGTTTAAGCAAAAACTATAGAATAACACAAGACATGTCGCTCGTATTGTTTTGAATGGGAGAAAGTGCAACGCACAATATGGCAAAATAAGTCCCGCCTTCTAAATAAGAGCCAATCGCCAGCTGCCGTAAGAAGCACCGGTTTCAGACGCACGCCTCAGAAATGAGGCAGAAGAGATGCTCGTTTAGGTCTGCACATGTGCATTAGCTTGATCCAGCCTAAAAAACACAGGGTTTTTTTGTCATGATTCGAGCGTTTGGCAAAAAATTTATGAGACAGTTGTTGTCAGATTTCATTGGTGATTACAAATATGAAATTTAATCGAAAGCTTGGCAAACAGCTTTGGAGAATTTGATGTTTGCCCATTCAAAGAGATAGGAGCTGCACTTGCATGCCCGAGAGGCGTTTCAAAGATGGGCGCCGAGTGAAATGACTTGTCTTAAAGGGACTTTGGTTTGAGTCACCCTTGGTTCTGCTGCACAGTACTATATGTTGGACTACTACACACAAGGCTATGAATCTGACATCTGTACATACCTTTTGGGCTAATATTGCCCACATGCCCTTGTGTTGAGCTCTGTTTTTTAACACTGTTCAGCAATTTTAATACATGCTACCACAAAGTCAAGCTACATCGACCAAACAACTGAATTCCTTGTTACAGTAGCCCCTAGGGCCAAATTTGATCAAATTTGGTGTGTCCTCAGATTGTCCTAGTGTCAAAGTGTTCCAAGTTGTTAACACTGCATTCAGAAGATATACATTAGCACAAAAACATGACTAACTTTAGCAAATGTAATTAACAGGAAAAAAAAGAAATGACACAAGATAAAAAAGTACAAGATACAAAAAGTGCAAACACACTCAGTCAATAGTCTTAGGTGATAGATAAAGATATGTTTATTGACACATATCCATCAGTGCGGCCTCCAATGCAATTTAACATGCAATACATCCACATCATAACAGATCATTGTTCCAGTGCTTATTTTACTGAACACATATGTAAAAACCATGTTGTATTATTGAGGAGGTATTCATCATTTTGATTCATTTGAGTATGTACACTGACAGAAACTGTTTTGAGGGGAAGCTGGGGATGTCAACGGTCTTCATTTATATTATATATATATATATATATATATATATATATATATATATATATATATATATATATATATATATATATATATATAAAGCAGGACATGTTGCCTTCATCATGGTTCTTCATGTAGAACTTTTGAACTTTGGTTGACGACATTGAAGACATTGAATAGATGGTCCGCTCTGTTACAAACCCTTTAGGTTCTGGTAAAAATCACACTGTAATAGATATGTTTGTTTTCATTTGTTATGATAATAGTAAAGATTTGTTTGGAGAGGAACGCAAACAGATATGGCAGTAAAATTGTTATCCAAAAGGCACTAGGTGAGCCAAACACTACTGATGTTTAGTCTTCTACAAATAAATTACAATTCAAACAGTGCAGTTACATTTGTTAACTTAATGTTTTCCTTTTTGAAACATTTATCTATGAATCAAATGTAAGGCAACACATTACAAAAAAAAAGATAAACAAAAGAATATTACAGAAACAATGTACCCAATGAACACACACACAGACACACAAAAAAAATGTCAATAGTTTCTGTGACATTTTATGTCTCCTGATGCCATTATGATGGTATCATATGGCTTGGAGCCTCCAAAAACGATAATGATGATAATGACAATTATGATAATATGCATAGACTGTAATGATCTTCCATGCTCCATAAAAACCCTTCAAAATCTCCCCTTAAAAACTCTCAGTACCCAAAACAACCAAACCCAATTCATTTTACATTTAGATTTTGAGGGATAGAATAAGGCAACCGGAGTCCATCCAACATCAAAAGACTGTCCCAAAGACCCTTTTATGGTTAATTCTCCAAATTTCCCCTTTTACCATGGTGCCAAGCTACAGTCCCAATCCCAGAGGTTTCAGAGTTCAAACAGAAATAGGCATAGGCAGGAGAACAGCCTATAGTTTCCTTCCCAAGTTGTGAAAAGATGTCAAAGCTTTCCTCTGGACAGTAGGAGACATGGTGTGGAATAAATGGAATCTAAGAAAATCCCGTGTTAAGGGGAGAAGAGAGCTAAAAAAAAAAGATGATGCCAAAAAATGTCCATGATGCCTTGCGGTAGGTAAATTCTGAATTTCAGCACCAATTACTGTCTGTTTTTTAATTCATTTGTGAAATGCATCTTTAAAAGGTTAATTACATGTTTGTTACAGATTTTTTTTTTATACTTTTTTTGTTGAGTTTTTTTTTTTTTAGAGGAAAGTACAAAAATCCCAATTTAATCCAGAGGTTCAGATGGTTAGCTGAAAGAAAGAAGAAAAGAAAATATCCAGTGTTTGAAAGAAAGTATAAATTTAGGATCATTCTCACTGAAATTCCATGTTAAACAGAACTTTTCATAGTCATAATATGATTCGCACACATCTCAATGTAAGTGAATCTAACAAAACGTCACATTTAACTGCAGAAAATAGAAAACAACATCAAAGCAGTAGTAAAAGTTACATTTTACATGAAGGAAATGAAGCCTGTAGGACAACTAAGATATTTGTATGCATTATGACATTATTTTCATGACAATTAAGGATATCTAATCTTAAAATTACATCTAACCTTAAAATTACAGCCAAAAATGTTTTAAATCTCAATGCTAATTCTTATTGTCCATTTAAATAATTTTAATTCACATTTATGTAGCACATTTATATAGTGCTTTTCACAATACATATTGTTTCAAAGCAGCACTACAGAAAATGCATGTCAACATTTTAGAGTGATCTGTTATCAGAGGTGACTGCGCAAGTTATGCAATTTCAGTAATGTAATCAAATCACACAGTTAGCTAAATTACAGTAATAAGAATAGCCAATTGTCATCATGATACAGTGGGCAGATATGTATTGCAATATAGGTCAGATTAATATAACAGCTGGTTATTGAACAATGTATAACAGTGCAGGTAGTGGTGTAGGTGTCCGGTGGACATCGGGGGTACCCACCGCCACCACCACCAATAATCTGTAATCGTGTTGTCAAAAATATCGTTATTTCGATACGTATCGATACTGAAATATCTGAAATAAATAGTGTTGATAGTTGGTGTGACAGGTCTGAATTTCACCGTGGGATTGCGCATAATTCTACTCGTGCCCGCAGATTTATGTCTTAAAGGGACAACAGCCTAATAAACATGCCGCTGTCTGTTAATATTAATCAAACAAAAGTCAAAGAGAAAATCACTTCCTGCTGTTGACTGATTAATTTGTATAACTTTAATTGTTTAATTCGGATTTAATTTTTACAATAAAGATGTTATTTTAAATTTGATTACTTTCAGTTTCTTACATGAATACTGCTGTTTTTACCGAAAAGAAAGCAGTTTATTTCATTTGTATCTTTATTCTATTGTATTTGTGCTGTTGTTAGTAATTTATGTTCTTATTTTATTTATTGCTCTTTACTTTTCTTCTTAAAATTCAGTTTACAGTGTGAAATCAAGCTACCTCATTGTAAGAACACAAATACATTGAGTGAGCAAATATTTACGTGAGGTAATTATAATGGTAATTGATCAATGTTTATATATGAATAAAAGCTTAAATTAAAATCATATAAAGTGATCTCTTCAGAAGAAATTATTGATTGCCTAGATTTTCAATGGATGGATGAACAGCAGTATTTTTTTCCCAGTGGTATTGAAAACGGTATCAAATATCAATACTTTTTAAGGTATCATATCAAAGTTAGAAATTCCAGTATCGTGACAACACTATTCTGCAATATTTGGCCTCTTTTATACCCAGAGATAGTGGTATACTTATTCTAATAAATTTTAATAAATCATCACAACATTTCTAGTAAGTTTATAACTATACAAAATGAACACCCACTCTACATTTACTGAAACTGCTCCAAGATTTTTGTCTTGAGATTTTTTTCTATGCATTCGAAACTTTGCACTTTTCCACTCAGTTTAAACACTCTTCTTGTATTCAGATGAGGTGTGGTCCATGTACTGTCTAATTGATACAGTAGCAGTTATATTGGTACTTGCTGTCAATAATGCGACAACACAAAAAAATCTTCAAAAAAACTTCATTTTCTTCAAGCAAAATATAAGTACTTCCTTTATCAGGTTTTGTCTGATCAGAGAAATTTGAAGGCAGAAAAATGACATCTATTTCCCTCTCTCTAGACATAATGGGTAGAGTTATGTTTAGTGATAAGGTTATGGGTAGGGTTAGGGTATGGTTGGACAGTCTCTGTCCTGGAGGGCCACTGTCCTGCAGAGTTTAGAGCTGGATGTCAAGCTCCACCCATTGGCTCTGCAATGAGCAGCCTCTCGAAAAGTGGCTGGTGATGAAATTTTACTCTCAATGAAAAATTATTCTAATGCAAATATGAACTCCACAATGCCAAAATGATAAAAATGGCAGAATAGAGAATAGAAATTTAAAGCCAAAACCACAGAGAGCCACTGTACAGATAAAGAAAATTCCCTTTTAGTTGTTTAAGTTTGTAAAGGAAAGAATTTGTCATTCTAGAAAACAAAAACCCACAGTAAACAGAAAAGGACAGGCCTCCAGAGAACAACTGACCACAGTTAACCTCGACCTTAAAAACTATGAATGAATGTACTAAACAAACACAGGAGTAGTCGACTACACCATTTGACATTTAAGGTGTGGAGGAGCTGTATGATGTTGTCAGCATGTACTGGATGTTGTGTCCGCATGGAGACTGGACTGCGCCCTGCTATAAGACAACAGCAAATAAACAGTCCGTCACGAGACTACCCTGCCTCTACAGCCTGGAACTTATGGCCTTCATTATCAATAATTATAGCTCTTTATATCTCAATCTCATAAAAACATGTATTTGTCACATTTCACCCCATGTGAAATATATATGTATATATATACAGTGGGGCAAAAAAGTATTTAGTCAGCCACCAATTGTGCAAGTTCTCCCACTTAAAAAGATGAGAGAGGCCTGTAATTTTCATCATGGGTACATTTCAACTATGAGAGACAAAATGAGAAAAAAAAAATCCAGAAAATCACATTGTCTGATTTTTAAAGAATTTATTTGTAAATTATGGTGGAAAATAAGTATTTGGTCAATAACAAAAGTTCATCTCAATACTTTGTTATATACCCTTTGTTGGCAATGACAGAGGTCAAACGTTTTCTGTAAGTCTCCACAAGGTTTTTACACACTGTTGCTGGTAGTTTGGCCCATTCCTCCACGCAGATCTCCTCTAGAGCAGTGATGTTTTGGGGCTGTCGCTGGGCAACACGGATTTTCAACTCCCTCCAAAGATTTTCTATGGGGTTGAGATCTGGAGACTGGCTAGGCCACTCCAGGACCTGGAAATGCTTCTTACGAAGCCACTCCTTCGTTGCCCGGGCGGTGTGTTTGGGATCATTGTCGTGCTGAAAGACCCAGCCACGTTTCATCTTCAATGCCCTTGCTGATGGAAGGAGGTTTTCACTCAAAATCTCACGATACATGGCCCCATTCATTCTTTCCTTTACACGGATCAGTCGTCCTGGTCCCTTTGCAGAAAAACAGCCCCAAAGCATGATTCCACCCCCATGCTTCACAGTAGGTATAGTGTTCTTTGGATGCAACTCAGCATTCTTTCTCCTCCAAACACGACAAGTTGAGTTTTTACCAAGAAGTTCTATTTTGGTTTCATCTGACCATAAGACATTCTCCCAGTCCTCTTCTGGATCATCCAAATGCTCTCTAGCAAACTTCAGACGGGCCCGGACATGTACTGGCTTAAGCAGGGGGACACGTCTGGCACTGCAGGATTTGAGTCCCTGGCGGCGTAGTGTGTTACTGATGGTAGCCTTTGTTACTTTGGTCCCAGCTCTCTGCAGGTCATTCACTAGGTCCCCCCGTGTGGTTCTGGGATTTTTGCTCACTGTTCTTGTGATCATTTTGACCCCACGGGGTGAGATCTTGCGTGGAGCCCCAGATCGAGGGAGATTATCAGTGGTCTTGTATGTCTTCCATTTTCGAATAATTGCTCCCACAGTTGATTTCTTCACACCAAGCTGCTTACCTATTGCAGATTCAGTCTTCCCAGCCTGGTGCAGGTCTACAATTTTGTTTCTGGTGTCCTTTGAGAGCTCTTTGGTCTTGCCCATAGTGGAGTTTGGAGTCTGACTGTTTGAGGTTGTGGACAGGTGTCTTTTGTACTGATAACGAGTTAAAACAGGTGCCATTAATACAGGTAACGAGTGGAGGACAGAGGAGCCTCTTAAAGAAGAAGTTACAGGTCTGTAAGAGCCAGAAATCTTGCTTTTTTGTAGGTGACCAAATACTTATTTTCCACCATAATTTGCAAATAATTTCTTTAAAAATCAGACAATGTCATTTTCTGGATTTTTTTTTTCTCATTTTGTCTCTCATAGTTGAAATGTACCCATGATGAAAATTACAGGCCTCTCTCATCTTTTTAAGTGGGAGAACTTGCACAATTGGTGGCTGACTAAATACTTTTTTGCCCCACTGTGTATATGTGTATATATATAATCAAGCACTTCCCTCACCCCCATTTCTCAATACCATACTGTATCTCAAGTCAAGTTTATTTATATAATGCTTTCTGAGTGGGAGGGTATGTATGTATATATGTATGTATGTATGTACAGTACAGTCCAAAAGTTTGGAACCACTAAGATTTTTAATGTTTTTAAAAGAAGTTTCGTCTGCTCACCAAGGCTACATTTATTTAATTAAAAATACAGTAAAAACAGTAATATTGTGAAATATTATTACAATTTAAAATAACTGTTTTCTATTTGAATATATTTCACAAAGTAATTTATTCCTGTGATGGCAAAGCTGAATTTTCAGCATCATTACTCCAGTCTTCAGTGTCACATGATCCTTCAGAAATCATTCTAATATGCTGATCTGCTGCTCAAGAAACATTTAATGTGTACAATTGTACAAAATATTTGTGTACAATATTTTTTTTCAGGATTATTTGATGAATAGAAAGTTCAAAAGAACAGGGTTTATCTGAAATCTAATCTTTTGTAACATTATAAATGTCTTTACTGTCACTTTTGATTGATTTAATGCATCCTTGCTGAATAAAAGTATTCATTTCTTTAATTTCTTTTCAAAAAAATAAAAATAAAAATTCTTACTGACCCCAAACTTTTGAACGGTAGTGTATAATGCTACAGAAGCTTTGTATTTCAGATAAATGCTGTTCTTTTGAACTTTCTATTCATCAAGGAATCCTGAAAAAAAAAGTACACAACTGTTTTCAACATTGAAAATAATCATAAATGTTTATTGAGCAGCAAATCAGCATATTAGAATGATTTCTGAAGGATCATGTGACACTGATGACTGGAGTAACGATGCTGAAAATTCAGCTTTGCATCACAGGAATAAATTACTTTGTCAAATATATTTAAATAGTACACAGTTATTTTAAATTGTAATAATATTTCACAATATTACTGTTTTTTTATTGTATTTTTAATTAAATAAATGCAGCCTTGGTGAGCAGACGAAACTTCTTTTAAAAACATTAAAAATCTTAGTGGTTCCAAACTTTTGGACTGTACTGTATGTATGTATATAGGGGTGGGAGGAAAATAAATAAATAAATAAAAAACACGATGCATCGCGATTCTCTCTTCAATGATTCTGGATCGATTCGGAGAATTTCAAAATCGATTCTGAGCTTATTTTTACCGTAGTTTAAAGCGTGGAGCAGAGTAAGCATTTTCAATTCATTCATATGAAAGTTGAACTTCTTCAGGCTCGCGAGTGAGAGTGAAGCTCAACTTCCATAGGAATAAACTGAATATGCTTACTCTGCTCCGCACTTTAAACTGCGGTAAAAAAATAAGCTCAGAATCGATCCAGAATCATTGAAGAGAGAATCACAATGCATCGTGGTTTTTTTTTTCCCCTCCAACCCCTAATACATACATATACACATACCCAACCACTCAGAAGAGCGCTCATGGAAGTGGCTGTGTGGTTAAATGTACTTGCATCTCAAAATGCTTTTATGACGTGAAATTAATGTAAACAGTCAGTTAGGCTAGATGTCTTAACAGACAGCCTGTAACGTAACCTATTATTATTTTCAGTAAAATCATTCTAATTAATTTTTGTTTAATAATATGTTCTTTTTTATTTTGCATTTTGAGAGGGTTTTGTAGTAATAATTAATATTTATGCAGTAATAAAGATCCATTTTTCCCATAGAAAATAATAATATATTTTTTTTATTAATTTAAATTTAAAATTTAAAATTATTTTTCAATTTATACAGCATTTCAGGTTGAAATAGAGTCTAGGCCTTTAAAACACAATTTTTTTGAAAGGTTTGAATAGAAAAGTTTTAAATCAACCCTTGACCTATTTGATTCCCATAATAAAACTGATTAAGTGTCATCCCTATATGAAGTGTCTTTAATGATATATTTAATTTAATAATTGTGATGGGTTTTACCCCTGCAGCCCGAACCGGGTTGATGCTCAGGAATGCTTCAGCATGGCCACAGTATGCAGCTTTTAACACAATCCACTCATTTAAAACTCATTAAATTATATTAACATCTACTATATAACCTTTATTATTTTGATAATAAACATCTAAACAATTACAGCTCTGTGGAAATTAATTATTTTCTCTGCGAGAGAAGTTCTGTTTAAATGCACAGATAAAAACAGCCCTCTGTCAGCAGCTATTTCATAATCTAGATCGACAAAAACACTATTAATAATTCTGATAACATGCCAGATGAGATGGATTCATTGTGTATCCCAGTGAATATTCCAGCGTGTTCCATTCTCTTCACTCTTTATTCTATTAAACCACATAAACCTTATAAAACTGTAGTTTAAAACGAATGCTTATATTTATGGGGAGTTGATAGACTGCCCCTGTCATTTATTATGTTCTCCATTTGAAAACATTAGACTTTGTACATTTATTTTGCCTTTTGTTAATATTAATGCTGTTATAAATAAAAAGGGATTGTTAAAAAAAAACTGGGACTTATTAAAGTAGCAATGTTTTTTTATTCAGGCGGTTTAGGTTTTATGCATTTTCATGCTATATTCATTACCCGTTTGTTTACCAGACCAAAGATTTTATTTAAAAAAAAGACAGTGACTGCGCTATATATTTTTATTTTTTGCACTTTTTCAGACTCTGTTTATTGATGCAGAAGTGTTTTGTTTTGTATGCAAGGAGGGAGTGAAATTGCAGAAATTACAGTATTTAAAAAGTGTTAAATAAAACGGTTTGTTCAGTTCAGTGCTGTTATTAATGTCAAAACAGAAATAAACCATTAAATAAATATCGATTCTGTATATCGGTTATCAGGCACATTAACACAAATAATTAGTATTGAATTGGTTATAAAAAAAAAAATCTATATTGGTCGATCTCTATAATAGACAGATATATTTTGACATATTAGTTGGGTTGTCTAATTTGTTTACACATAACTGATTTTTTTTTTTTACATAATCCTGCGTCATACAAGCATTCCGAAAAACAAAGTTTTTTAAACGTTTACAAGTTACGCATATGACACGGGTGTTCTTCATTCAGCGAGTTTTGTGTATAATAGGACATAGGAATTATCACTACAAAATGGAACACCAGAGTCTGTCAGTACTGCAGAAAGACGGTATTGACGGTATATACTGTTTTTTTTTTTTGCCATCACTACATTACAGTAATGAGAAATTGGGAAAATTGTGCTTAAATTGTCTTTACTGTCTTAAAGACAAACATTTTATTATTTCATTTTTTTGAAAAAAAAAAAAAAAAATGAAATAATATGTGAAATATGACCTGCTATCAAATCTAGAGAAAATGCTTTCTGGTTAAAACACTATACTACACTGAAAATCCTATTCTCTGCTCCAAATGCATAATGTGATTTAAGATTAGTGTGACACTGTATGGTTTTAGTTACCTTGGCTTGCCCGGCAAGTTTTTGGGGTTCTTGCGGAAGGACTGGTTTGCTACGGAGCGAGTGGACATTGTGCGTGGGGATGCCCTTGAGAAGGTAGAAGGAGGAGTCTTGGGAATCTTCTTGCCGAGATGACCAATCCATTTCTTCTGCTCATCTTGGGACAAGGCCAGAAGCAGCATGTCTCTAGCTGTTGTCACATCATAATTAACTGTGGGACAAGAACAAAATGAGTGTTGCTGTGAGATGCTTTGTCATTAGCTATTTTCACACATACAGTCTTTGCTGTAGATTTTATGTAACTTTCTGATTACAGGTCATGTGCAAACCGGACCTGTTACCTACATTTTTTAAAATCAGCATTTACCAGTAAAATTCACTGTCAATCAAACAATCAAACGTGGTGGAACAAAGAAGTGCAACAGGCAGAAGGGGCAAACAATTTCAACCGCCTCGTGAAGTTCAACCCAAGATATCAGCCATCTTGAAAATCATGAAAAACATCACTGCCATCACACCCAATCAGTGTGGCTTCATCAAAGGATGTGGAACTATTGACCCAATTCACGCCACCTGGTCGCTGACGGAGAAGCATCAGGAGAAGAACAAGATGGTGCACATGGCATTCCTGGACCTGGATTAGGCATTTGATTGAGATCCACGCAACCTTATCTGACGAGGACTGCAATCTCATGACGTCCCCTGAGGTGTATGTGAGTGTGGTCCAATTTCTTTACCGTAATGTCACAAGCATGGTTTGGGATGCCCAGTTCACCACCTTTCAACATCAACTGACAGTGGGTCACCAAGGCTCAGCACTCTCACTCCTTCTGTTCATCCTTTGAATAGACATGGTGACAACTGACCTGCAATTACCACACACCTGGACACTCTTGTACGCAGAAAGTGCTTTTTCAGATCTGCTCTGCGCTTTAACATTAAATGGCTTAGTGTAAACAGAATGCAGCTAAACATTCAAAAGATTGAGTACCTGGAGTTCAGCCCCCAAACTGATGGCACCATCAACATCGATGGACTGAATGTGAAGATCATCACTTAGTTTAAATACCTAAGCAGAATTGTTGAAGCATCGCTTAAGTGGAGACAGGTGAAAATCTATAAGACTGTAGTGCATTCAGTGGCCCTTTATGGGGCAGAGTGCTGGCCCACAACAAAGAAGCACGAGCAAGTCCTTCACACCAAGGATATGAATATGCTCCAGGGTAGGGCTGCACAATTAATCGAATTTCTAATCGCGATTACGATTACGGATGCCACGATTTCGTAATCGTTCAAAGGCACGATTACAGGAAAAAATATCCACTTACATTATTCTGCTGGCCCTATTTTAACGATCTAAACGCAAAGTGTAAAGCGCACGGCGCAGGTGCACTCAGGGCGTGTCCAAATCCACTTTTGCTATTTTAACGACGGAAAAACGGTCCGTGCGCCGGGCGCATTTTTGAAATGGGTTGTCCCTATTCTCTTAATGAGTAATGGGCGTAACGTTCAATAAACCAATCAGAGTGTCATCTCCCATTCCCTTTAAGAGCGAGATGCGCTCGCGCCATGGCGGATTGCTATTTACATGGCGTACACGCGATGAGTCAGTTAATATATATGTGTGTGTATTGGCACGATTGTTCAATTAATTTGCCAATTTCGTTCATCATTATAAGTAGTAATAGGCTGAATTGAAAATAGGTAGCCTAATTCTAATACACGCAATGACTATTCATCATTACATTTTTATATTTATGTAGTCTACACAATAATATTCTTTTACACTGTAATCCTTTTGTTTTTAATATTTGGCATGTTTGTGTGATGCGCATCCCTGTGTGTAATAAGCAAAGTCAACGCGCACTGTGGACGCGCCCAGAGACGCAGTTTCTACCAACGCGCTCTAACAAAAAAAATATTGCCCCATTGACTTTTGACTTTAGACTTTAGACCAGGTTTGAGTTGGTCTATGGCGCAGTCTATTTTCAGCTCCTTAAAATAGCAATGCGCGGGCAATGCGCCTGAACACACCTCTTTTTTAGACCAGCACGCCCATGGGCGCACTAACTGGCGCAAATGCATTTAAGGATTTAAGGACGTGGCGCTGAACGGGAAAACGCGAACGGCGCCGGACTCAAATTAGCAAACAAACTTGCGCTGCGCCTTGCGTAGCATTGCGCCGGGTGTATTATAGGGCCCTGCGTGTTTAAGAGGTGTGTTATGAGCATGTCACATTGTGAGAGGCGAATCACGACTACTTCAGAGTGTAAAAGGTCTAACCCAGCGCAAGAAGAGCTACCACATAGGTGTACACTGATATGTCGAACGCACACGAAACACCAGGGGGGAAAAATCGAAACACCTGGACCCGCCATTTTCAAAAAGCCGTGCACACAGCCTAGTGCTGTCAAAAATATCTATATTTCGATATGTATCGATACTGAAATATCAGAAAGGATACCAATACTCCTTTCTGGAGTATCGATACACCGATACCAGCTGCGCGTTCTTGCTCTCCTCTCTGACAGCGAGTTGAGACGCACGCGCCTCTTCTCATTCAATCGTCTCATGCTCTCCGGTTTGATAGTGTTGGTGTGACCGGGTCTGAATTTCGGCGCGGGATTGCGCATAATTGTATTAATTCCCGAAGATTTCGCGCTCACACGAAGCGCAGACACATAATAAAGCCGCCTTTGACATACAAGCGCCAAAATAAGATCTTTTTCGCGGATTATTAATGTTAAAATACATACACTCAGAAACAATATCACAATGCCCATCATGGTGAGTATTAACGTAAAACAGTTCAGGAAGAATGTGTCTGTCATATCTTAAAGGGACAGTAGCCGAATAAACATGCCGCTCTCTATGTTTTTAATGTTAATCAAACAACAAAAGACAAAGAAAAAAATCACTTACTGCTCTTGACTGATTAACTTCTGTAACTTTAATTGATTAATCTGTATTTAATTTTTACAATGAAGATTATTCAATGCTATTTTACATTTGATTACTTTGTTTCTTTATTCAGTTTCTTACCAGGGGCCGTATTCACAAAACATTTTATCTTACCACTAAGAGTTCTCCTAAATAGCAGTAAAAGTTCTTAGCTAAGAGTTTTCTCTTAAAACCTATTCACAAAGCTGCTGAGACAAACTTCTACTAAGGAATAGAGAGAAGTCTAGCTAAGAGTAAGGGCGGGGTTGACCTCGTTGCTATGGAGTATACACACAGTGATTGGCTGATGAGGGAGGAGTCAGCGATTTAATCATAGAAATATTGTAGAATGAGGCATCATGTTTCCATATTAAAATAAAGGTTTTAAAATACAAATGTTGCCCTATTCAAATAAATATTTTTTAATAAAAATGTTGCCATAGTCAAAATAAAATGTTGCCATAAAGGTTTTAAAATGTAGGCTAAGTGTCACTAATTAAACTAGTATATACGGTTAATTGTCCTCCTCTTGGGTGTCTGCATCTCAAGAGATTGCAGAATTCAAACGACAAATTATGTTTTATAAACAAAGTTTGGGAGAAACACATTCAAACAGTTTTTCTAATCAGCTCGAGAGGAGGAATATATACACAGATGAGAGCTGACTCGCCTATAGTTACTTCGACAGTTTTCTGCATCCCTCCGCCACCCCACTCCTCACTCTCGGCTGGGGATACGGAGATAACTTTGGGTTTGGGCTAAATTCCAAGCTCGGAGCCCTCAATCCTCTTGGACAGCACACCAAATACGCTTATTATATATATATATTTTTTTACTCTATTCAATCATTTGTAAGTGTGAACTCATGAAAACATTGCCACAGGTAATCAGACAATATTTATTTATTTGTTAAAGGTTTTTTTTTTTTTTTTTTTGCATCTCATCGTAGATTCAAATCTATAAATCAAAATGTATTGCATTTATGATGAAAAAGTTCAGCAACTAAGGCTCTATCGCTATTGCCTCAATGGTGTTTAGTGTCTTTAGGTGGATTAGGACTGTTTGTGATTTGGTCTTAGTAACTTAGGAGTCCTCTTGACTACTCCTAATGTTTCACAGATTTAGGAGCTACTTTTAGCGCTAAAATGCTTTGTGAAATACTCTTAGAGCAAAAATTTAGGACTCCTAAAATTAGGACTGACACGCCCATTATTTTTAAGAGTTTCTCCTAAATCAGCAAGTTAGGAGCTACTTTTAGCCTTAAGATGTTTTGTGAATACGGCCCCTGATCACTACTTTTAGACCTACCTGAAAAAAGAAAGCTGTCTATTTAATTTCTATCTTTATTCTATTGTAGTTATTTGTGCTATTGTTCATAATTTGTTCATTTTTTCTTATTTTCTTACTGTTTACTTGTTTTTTTAAAATTCAATTTACTATTTGAAATCAAGCAGACCAAGTAAAAAAATATTATTGCTTCAAAAAAAATGGTATAAAGCTATTCAAAAGATCATTCAATGTCAATTACAATATCAAGGCAATTACAATTTCAAGGGAATAATCGACAATTATGATTTTTGTCATAATCGTGTAGCCCTACTCCAGGGGAACACTTGACCTGACCTGTCTCAAAGGCTTGGAATCACTAAGATCATGGAGAATATGAAGGAAACATGCCTCCGGTTGTACGGCTATATTATGAGCAGTAACAAGAGCTCTGAGGCAAGAACAGCCCACTGTTTTAACCCACAAGGCCACTGACCACATGAATGACCAAAAAAAACAGTGGATGGACAGTGTTCCAGAATGTATCAAACCTTATAAATGTAAATAACAAAAATATTAATAACAGTAATAACACTAAACACAAAGAGGCATTTTCTGCTTCTGGCTCACCTTTGCAAGGGGCGATAACATCCTCCTTCTTGTCCAGATGGTCCTTGTGGCACTTGACATGGCAACGGCGGCACTCCAGGGCTGGCGGAGGCTTGAACACATGCCACAGTGGTTTGGAGCAAGCCTCACAGTTAGAGGGGAAATGGTAGAGGGTGGGGATGAACTCATGGCCTTTGTGGGGCAAGCAGTTGGCCTTATCACCCTGAGGGACACTCTCCACGTCCGCTTCCTTCCTACACTCACCTTCATTAGCATAAAGGATCTAAAGAACAAAAACATATTTTTCAATATGTTAATTTAAGTGAAGGTTTAAAGGGTAACGAAACATTTTTGAGACATTAACATACATGCATATTACACGTCACATTTTTTTAAATATATATATATATATATGTATTTCGGTGTAAACTGTAAACATCTCTGGTTACTTATATAACCTCAGTTCCTTGAGATGAGGGTACAAGACATTGCATCAGTAGCTGATACTATGGGGAAACACCTTTATCCAAAAATACTGAAGCTTTTTTGAAAAATGCCAGTGTAAAACACTGTCACTGCCAGTGTTTTTTTTTTTTTTTTTGCGTTTATTTTTGGCCATATTACAGAGATCTGATATTCTATTTGTCGTATTTCTGTTTTGCATAAAACTGAAGAATATTCGGTACATCCTATACTGTACTCTAAGTGATCTGATATTAACTTTTGCATGGATTTTATTGAAAAGAGCTTAGGCTCATGTAACCAGAAGTTTTAAGATATTTGAATATGCTTTTAAGTTTTTATTGCCTCATGCCTCATGGGTTTACATCTCCTTTTCCTTTCAGTCAATACAAGAGATTGAAGTACTCGAGGAACTGCTTAATCTGGACACTCACAAATCTGCTGGATTGGATGAATTAGACTCATTATTTTTAAAGATATCAGCTTATATTATTGCAGCGCCTATCACTTGCATTTTTAATCTTTCACTCCGTACTGGTGTTTTCCCAAGGGATTGGAAACCCCACTTTTCAAAGGGGGTGATAACTCAGATTTAAACTGCTATAGACCTATTTCCATTTTGCCTTGTCTCTCTAAAGTATTAGAGAAGTTGGTTAATAAGCAGCTCACGCACCATTTGGAGACTCATAATGTTTTTAATCAGTTTCAGTCTGGCTTCAGATCCGGTCATAGTTGTATCACTGCTACACTTAAGGTTGTCAATGACATCATATGTGCCATTGACAACAAGGAATATTGTGTAGCTGCATTCGTTGACCTGGCAAAGGCTTTTGACTCCGTGGACCATGAATTATTGCTGGATAAACTACGAGGTATTGGACTCTCCGAGAGCTGTCTAGCTTGGTTCAAGAGTTACTGCACTGATCGCTCACAATCAGTAAAGGTGGAGGGGTTTGGGTCAGATCCCCTGCCTCTATTTAAAGGGGTCCCACAAGGAAGCATACTGGGGCCTTTACTTTTGAATATTTATGTTAACGATACTGCTTTTGCTGCAGGTGACTCTTACATACACTTATATGCTGATGATACTATTATTTATTCATTTAATTCTTCCCTGACTATCTTTACTGCAGGCCAGTTTTACTCGTATCCAACATGCTTTCTCTAGACTTCACCTAGTTTTAAATACAAATAAAACGAAATGTATGGTTTTTAATAGAAATTTACCAAACGTTGAACATCTGCCTAAAATTCTCTCATTGGATGGTTCTGAAATCGATTATGTTGATTGCTACAAATATCTTGGTATCTGGCTTGACAGCAAGTTATAATTCGAAACGCACATAAATGCACTACTCAGCAAGGTTAAGTCTCGCATTGGTTTTCTTTATCGTAATAAATCTTCTTTTACACATTCTTCTAAATAGCTCTTGGTTAAAATGACAGTACTTCCGATTTTGGATTATGGTGATATAGTTTACAGGTCTGCTTCAAAAACTTTCCTTCATAAATTGGATGTTATTTATCATTCTGCAATCCGCTTTGTGACTGGAGCCTCATTTAACACTCACCATTGCCATCTGTATTCTTTACTGAATTGGTCTTCTCTACATTCGCGCAGACAAATTCATTGGCTTCTGTTTATTTATAAAACTCTTATTGGTAAAACTCCATTATACTTACAGTCCCTTTTAACTGTTCATAATACAAGTCGTAATCTGCGCTCTAGCAGTTTCCTTACTCTCTGTATACCCAAAGTCCGCACCTCCTTTGGTCGTTGTTCTTTTCAGTTTTCTGCTGCATACGATTGGAATCATCTGCAGCAGACTCTAAAGCTTAGCTCATTCATATCGCTTTCTTCCTTTAAAAATTCAGTTCACAATAATTCAGGATCATTGTACTTGTTTTTAGTTTATTGTTCGCTTTTATGTCACTGTGTAGTTGTCACCTGTATTTTTATGTTTTTTGTATTGTACTGGTTTTTTTATGCTGCCTCTTGGCCAGGTCGTCATTGTAAATGAGAACTGGTTCTCAATTGACTCACCTGGTTAAATAAAGGTTAATAATAATAATAATAATAATAATCTGTGAAACGTTGAGGTACCATCATAGTAGTTTCGTGTGCGCGTGAACGTCATGGCAACGTACAACACAAAGTACCTCACGCGGGAAACACTTAAAGGGTTAGTTCACCCAAAAATGAAGTTTCTGTCATTAATTACTCACCCTCATGTTGCTCCAAACCCTTAAGACCTATATTCATCTCCGGAACACAAATTAAGATATTTTTCATAAAATTCGATGGGAATACTTTTTGTGCGGCAAAAAACAACCACTGATTTGAAACAAAAGATTCGTAAAGCTTCGAAGCTTCATGAAGCAGTGTTTTGAAATTGGCCATCACTAGATATTGTTGAATAAAGTTGTTTTGTTTTTTTTGTAGGGCTGCAACAACTATTCGATAAAATTGTTAATAATCGATAATGAAAATCATCGACAACGATTCTCATTATCAATTAGTTGGCTCCGCCCACCATGCACGGAAGACTTACGCCAGTCGCATCAAATTACAGCACTGAATAACTTCTAATTTCTATGGACCAAAATGCATCTAAAAATAGTGGAGGAAACAGAGTGAGCTGCTGCGGGAAAGGTACGAAATCAAAGCTTATCAAAACATGAGAATTATTTATTTTAAGCTTCAAGCTAATGCATTAGCCTAATGGCTTGCCCTGTCAGGCGCTTTGACAGATGCATGTGCATCCTCAGCGCAAAACGTTCATTCTACGGCTATATCCTTATCTGTAGGCTCATCCTTACAGTCTGCGTTAAACTTCAAACTTTACTGAATAAGCGAACGCGGGAGAGAGGGAGACTATTAATATTCAGTGCAAAAATATTCATTTTGCTGAAATATCTGTTGTTTAAAGTTAAATTTAGATTTAAAAATCAACATGTCATTCAAGTATTTTATGAGAGTATACTGTAAAAGGGATAACAACATGTAATTGAATATAAATGTAAAACGTTTCTTATAGCCTATTTACAGGATAAAGAAATGATGGTAAGAGGTGATTGTGTCCAAAGTGAATGTGTGTTCCAGCAGAACATTTATCTTGCCTGTTGGTTAACAATGAGTTTGTGTTTTTCTTTATTATCTTTATTACTATCTTCATTTTAAATGTACAGATTACTATATTCAATATATACAGTGCTAAAGTTATTAGACATCTGATACCCAATGTATGGTTTGTGCCACAGGTCAGGGCAGCATAACTATCAGTATTGGTGATTACTAAAATAATTGTTCATGTTTCTGTAATGATTAATCCACCAGTATGTGTAAGCTCTTTAGTTACAGCAGTATTTCTAAAGCTACAATATATTTATTGTTATCATCCATGAATTTTTGATTTTACTGTTTTACAAGAAAGGCAGGAAAAAGTAAAACACTTCATAGTTGTTTTTTTTTTTTTTTTTTTCAGATTCCCAGTTACAGTCAATACAAACTGTTAAGTTTTTTTTAGGATATTATGTGTGAATATTATTTAGATACTATGTAGTTGTTTCAGTTTGTTATTTTCCTAATAAATGGCAATACCATTTTTAGTTTCAAACAAGTTTTTGATAGATTCCTAAAATATTTGTTTTCTCTCTTTTTTATGACAGGTAGTGTAATAAATGACTATGTTTTCATAGCATTCAGTTGGCACATTTGTTTGAAGTACATTGGGCAGGATGTGCAATAGTGTGTTTTTTTTGTCAATAAAATAAAAATAAATAAAATTAGGATTTTTATCTAATTAAATTGATTAATCGAAAAAATAATCGGCCAACTAATCAAAATAATCGTTAGTTGCAGCCCTAGTTTTCTGGTGTACAAAAAGTATTCTCGTCACTTCGTAACATTAAGATTGAATGTTGTACTCACATGAACTGTTTTAAATATGTCTTTAGTACCTTTATGGGCATTTGAAAGTGTTAATTATCTTGCTGTCAATGCAGGCCTCACTGAGCCATCGGATTTATCAAAAATATCTTAATTTGTGTTCTGAAGATAAACGAAGGTCTTACGGGTGTGGAACGACATGAGCGTGAGTAATTAATGACAGAATGATCATTTTTGGGTGAACTAACCCTTTAACGTAACGCGTAAATGCGTGTAACTAACGTAAATCATGCAAGCTGATATGCATAGGCCTCGAATTGTTAGCGAAATAACACATTAGCGGACTGGACGGAATAATATGGAATTTTTTTTCCAGAAAACTTCTTGCACAAAATAAATTCAAGCACTTTCAAGGACCTGTATCTATGTATGTTTATTTTCAAAAACTTTCCAGAGCCTTGAATTTTTTCAGATTCACAAACTTTTAAGGATTTCAAGGACCCGTGGGAACCCTGGAAAGTACAGTGTGAAACGTCAGCTTATGAATACCTTGCAACAAACTTGGAATGATTTCAGCTTCCCTACAGTAGTTTCCCAAACATGATCCAGCACAGTTGTTGAACTATGTGTATTTAAGCTAAAAGCACTGATACAGTGACACGTCATTACATGGAATTACATTACTTTTTTTTTTCTTTTTTCTTTTTTTTTTAAATAGAATCACTGTGAAAAAAATTTAAATAACTGACCTGGAATATTCTTGGAATTTCATCCGTTTCAGCTCGATAAACGTCGCCTTGTGTGACAGGACGTACATGGAAAAGTTTGCTGAAATAATATTGAAATAATACATTTTTAAAGTGGCAGAAAGGGAAATCATTCAATTTTACATAAAAGAATGAATCAGTTAACAGAGATAATTTGTTCCATGGATAGTTATTCATCAGAATACTTACTCAATATCTAGTACCATAGAGGGGTTTGACTGCTCCTTGTCTTGCTCATCATTGTAAAAGAGAATTTTTTTACTGCTCACCACAACATACTGAGGGAAACAAAAACAAATATTGAAAAAGGGGAAAAAGAGTGGGTCATGCATGTCTAAATGCATGCACAATAATAGCTTAATACATAATTCTTCATGCAAGTCTTACCTGCTTTTTCCAGCCATATCTTTTTATATTAGCCCTATTAGGTATTGCAAGCCAGCCTTCAAGCCTTGATTCTGAAAACAAATAAAATCTATTATATCCAAGTCAGAATTTGAATAAGCAATAAAATAGACATGCAGTAAAATGGAAACTGGAAACACAAACCAAGGTTGTGACACAATCTACAAAAACTAAATAGCTTTTACTAACATGCGTAAACCAGGTACACTTTAAAACAACTGCGTCACATTACAGGGTTGTAGCTGTAAAATCCCATGCTGTTTTGTTAAGTGAAACTAGCAAGGAAAAAAGAGCAGAACTTTATTTTATCGATAAAGAATTAAATGGTGAAAGTGAGATGTCCCATACCTAAGCAGATGCTGATGAGAATGTGAAAAAACAATGGCTAAATAGCTGTTTGACTGATTACCCAATCAATTTTGGCTATAATAGCTCACAACATGGACCACAGCCTTAGTGATGTCAGTGGAAAAAGGAAGTCATTTCAGAGGAGCACCAAGATATTTGAGTTTCATTAACAATTATAAAGAATTGTATTTTTTTTTGGAATAACAGGCATGATTGTTTAAAAGAACACAACAGCAGCTAGAAGCTATTTGGCTTGATTAACATGAACAAATAGGCCAAAAGGTGATGTCAGTTTATTACAGTACATTTAAATGTTTTTCTTTGGAATGACATAGACTGAAATTTTGCATAATAAACCCAGGAATGTGTATCATGTTTATAGCAGTATTAGTAACTGGCTCAATACAGCAGTTTGTTACAAAGTATATTTTATCATCAAATTAAAGTGACAAGACAAGCCTGCAATGTTGCCCCTTTTCTGTAAATGTCAACCAAACTATGATGCAATTAAATTAAAATGTTACTGGTTTGAAAGCATATGTGGTTGTGAGAAAGACAGGTAGGTCACATAAGAACTGTAAAAAAAAAAAAAATAAAAAATCAAGCATAAACTGTGTTACCACAACTGAGTGTGAATGCTTAATGTCATTCATTCTGTATTGAGCATGCTGCTGGTGCAATAAATAAACCAACCATACATACATACAGTCAACTTACAGGAACACGTGTGCTTCCTAGGGCTGGGTATTGACACCGTTTTCCCAATGTGATTAGATATTCATTCTTTTGGGAATATTTTATTTTAAATGTCAACAATTCTGACTTATGACCAATTTAAATTTCACAGTCACACTGGATAAATGTTAGTTGGATAAATTAAATAATTTGGATAAATTAAAGGGGTCATGACATGAGAAATCAAATTTGCCTTGATCTTGAGACATATAAGAGGTCTTTGTAACATAAAAACATCCTGCAAGTTTAAGAGCTTAAAACATCCTCATTATAAACAAAGCAAAGAGAACTCATTAAGCCGATTTCCACTGCATGGGACAAATGACAGGAAGTCATTCATTTGCTATGGAGTAGGTTTGCCTGGTATACTGGTACTACGGTAGTATCGTGATACTAAAGCTTCAAAATACTGGCGCCTTAAAGGGTTAGTTCACCCAAAAATGAAAATTCTGTCATTTATTACTCACCCTCATGCCGTTCCACACCCGTAAGACCTTCGTTAAGGCCTCCATAGCAAGCAATGACATTTCCTCTTCATAAAGGTACTAAAAACACATCTAAATCAGTTCATGTGAGTACAGTGGTTCAATATTAATATTAGAAAGCGATGAGAATATTTTTGGTGCGGCAAAAAAACAAAATAATGACTTATATAGTGATGGCCGATTTCAAAACACTGCTTCAGGAAGCATCGGAGCATAATGAATCAGCATGTCGAATCAGCGGTTCGGAGTGCCAAAGTCACGTGATTTCAGCAGTTTGGCAGTTTGACACGCGATCCGAATCATGATCTGATACGCTGATTCATAACGCTCCGAAGCTTCCCGAAGCAGTGTTTTGAAATCATCCATCACTATAGAAGTCGTTATTTTGTTTTTTTGGCGCACCAAAAATATTCTCGTTGCTTTATAATATTAATATTGAACCACTGTACTCACATGAACTGATTTGTTTTTAGTACATTAATGGATCTTGAGAGATGAAATGTCATTGCTGGCTATGGAGGCCTCACTGAGCCATCGGCATTTCAACAAAAATATCTTAATTTGTGTTCCAAAGATTAATGAAGGTCTTACGGGTGTGGAACGGCATGAGGGTGAGTAATAAATTACATTCTTGGGTGAACTAACCCTTTACCGGGAAGATTTCCGAGACAGCGGAGACAACGAGAGCTTCTTTCCCATGTTGCCGTGCACAATCATAATGAACGTTAATTGCGACTGCCACTTAGTGGCGAATTCCAACAGTCATGTCTGAATGCTGTGTGCAGTAGAAAGGCGGTATTGTAATCACTGGCGCAGTCTACACAGTATGCAGATGCGCATTCAGTTTCTGACATACTCTACACACTTGAGTCTGTTAACAACAGGACAAATGGAATCATTTTGCATTTGCATCTCTGTACAGACCTCAGAAGGATCCTAGCTCTGAAAAAAAGTGGATGGTTCATTTTAATGGTGTCCCCGTTGAAGGATAATATGTTTGTTTGGAGCACTTTTGTTTTGTCAACAAGGCACAGTGTAATGGGGAGTTCGCAAAGAAACTTTTGTTGACAGATGAAGCAGTCAACTCTACTGGATCTGACAGCAGCTGCATTACAAACCACAAGTAAATGATTTCATAATGCTTTGTCTATAAATGTCGGTTTATAATAATATAAATGATCCCCCAAGGAACATATTAATATAAGAAAAAAAAAAAAAAAAAAAACAACATGTCATGACCACTTTAAGGGGTTTCAACCTTTACAGAGTCAGGGACAAGCCATGTTAAATTAATAAACTTTTGGGCCATTCCTTATCAAATCAACTAAATTTCAGAAACTGCCCCAGCCCAAATTTTTGATTTTGTTAATATTTTTTTCTGAAGAAAGACAAACATAAATAGTGATGAAAGCCAAAATATTAAATGTCATAAATGTATATTTACTGAGCAATTTACTGTTTTGTAGAGGGGGGTCAAATTGACAATTTTCACCTGAGGTTTGCAGCCAAATTACAGGGGGTAAAAATGACTTTAGAAAGATGGCAGCATCATATTTTATTTTTTACACAGAGATTGGTAGGTCTATCAGTAAAATCTGTTGACTTTAGCAATCTTTGTTGCATTATATGACAACGGTTACAGTTCAAAAATGGGAAAAAGTACTTCTTGTGTTTGTATGTCTGTAACTCAAGAAGTATTAAAGATAATCTTAATATCTTTTTATATTTTGGTTTTTAATGTTTCTTTTGGTATTTTCATTTTTAAGGCCCCATATGGTACAATCCCAGAGATATAGAGATCATAATGCAGTTCCATGAGTAAATTGGTCAATTGTACACATTTTTAGTGGTCGAAAACAAAACGTAGGTCACTTTGCTTACAGCTTTGCATACAACTTTTTTTTCTTTTAAAGAGGAATATGTGAACAACAAATAATGTTGAAGCTATCTCATTTATTTCTATCAACACAATTGTATAGAATATACCTGAGTGCCATAAATATTGTTTTTCCTAAGTTTGACTCAAATACTCAAAAAGTATTAAAGACATCTCAATATGATTTTAGATTCTGGTTCTTAAACTTCTCTTTTAAAATTATAATTTTCAAGGCCCTATATGGTTCAGTCCCATAGATATGGGGATCTCAATGTGGCTCCATGTTGAATTTGTTGAATATTTACTCATGGAGCTGCATTAAGATCTCCATATCTCTGGGATTGATCCATATAGGGCCTTTAAAATAAAAATACCAAAATAAAAGTTTGTTAACTTTGTTATATTAAGATGTCTTTAATACTTCTTGAGTTACAGGCATGCAAACTTGGGGAAAAAAGAAACAAGAAGTGCTTTTTCCCATTTTTGTACTGTCACCGTTGGCATATAATGCAACAAAGATTGCTAGAGTAAACAGATTTAAATAATAGACCTACCAAACACTGTGTAAAAAAGTAAAATAATGATGCTGCCATCTTTCTAAAGTCATTTTTACACCCTGTAATTTGGCTCCAAATCTCAGGTTAAAATTGTCATTTTGACACTACAAAACAGTGAATTACTCAGTAAATATACATTCATGATATTTAATATTTTGGTTTTCTTCATTTATTTTTCTTTTACCAGAAACAATAAAAGGATAAAAATCTAACTTTTTAGCTGGGGACCTCTGGTTGAGTTGACACGGAATGACCCTTTTACTTTTACTACATGATCCTCTGTGCATAACCTGCAATTTGAAGGCAATGCCAAGTTCTTTATCACATATCAAAATTTTAACCCAGGGCAATAGAAATACAAATACTAAAGCTATACACACAAATATTAAAAGAGTGTGACGACTTAAAACACCTCTGAAAGGTGCTCAGAGTAGGGGTTAGTCTAAAAAGATTTGAATACGTAAAATATTTTTCACTAATTTCAGCAATTTTGCTAAAAATGAGTCTAATAAAAAAAGTCTAAACTCTATCGTTATAATCACTCTGAGTAGCTTATTTCTGAGGTATCACCAAAACACATTTGACATTCAGATGCATTCATTAAAATTAAAAAAAGTAATGAGAAGAAACAAAATGCCACCCAAGAGCACAATCCAGGCATAATGCGATCCCAATCTTAAAGTTTACTCACAGAAGAAAAAGAATAGAAGATACACAGATAAGTAGAGCAAGAAGAACTGACTATATATGAGGGAGAACAAAAGATGAGAGAGGACTTAAAACACAAACAATGGCAGTCGATGACTATGTTCACCACCTGGCAACATGAAACATCCTATCATCAATCACAGCATTATCATTGTAAGTCATAAGAACAATTTGTGTGCTAAATCTAATTAACATTATAAATACAGTCCTGATAAATATACTCTAACAAAATGGCATTCATTAGCACAAATAATTAGGACAGCCCTTGACTAAAGGTTTTTCTGGTCGACTACTAGTCCTTCATTTTAAGCTATTAGTCGACTAATCACACGTTTATTAATAAACCATATAAATCATAATAAAGAGCCTTTAATGACTACTTGGCCTAATCAGCATCCAAGTGCACGCATAAAGCTTGCCACAGTGCACTGGCAGAAGTAATGATTATGAATGTGACTAATAAAATTTTGGTCAACTAAGCCTCTTCTCATTGACTAACAGTTAGTCGACCATAGGTAGTATTCCTTCTCACAAAGTCTGAATTTTTTCCCCCCACTTTTTTTCTGAAATGGAAAATTGATTTCCAGTGGAAATCAATTAAAATTTCAAATCATCTACACGGTCTATTTTACTTTCATAGTTTCATAAGAGTTACAACATATAACATTTTACCAGTGGCTTTCATATTAATTTCGCATTATTGCATGCAAATTCTGTATAGCAATGGAACAATATGAATGTCTTTTGCCTATAGGTGTCAAACTTCTTTTAGAGAGAGTTTGATGTAGTTCTAGATGAGAAAATATGTTTGGGATTAGGGGTGTGTTCACATTTGTAGTTCGATTCTCTTTGTTCTTTTGGTCTTTGTTCTTTTGGTCTCCTGAAGTGGTTTGAGTGATTGGATTTAAATCCGTCTCGAAAGCGTTTTCGAGGGCATTTATACATGATCTTTTACGATCTGATAGCTATTCGATCAGAGAAAACGCATGAAAGGACAAATTTCTGCCACTGTTTTGATTCCTTTACAGTTTTTATAAGCTCTTCACAAGTTCTCCACTGGTAAAAATACCGTCATATGTATGCACATACAACGAGAGCATTTAGCCCAGCACACATCATTGTTTTGGATGTTCAGTTGAAAAATATACATCATAAAAGCAGTTTTTTTTTTTTTTTTTTTTTGTATCTTTAGATTCAGTCTTAAATATTCCAACTCCAAGCGAATTAGGACTAAATGTATCTGGACCAAAATAACTGAGAGAATGGAATTACAAGTGTGAACATACCCTTAGTCACACCAAACTTGATGTATTATGATAAAGGCAAGCCTGCTTACTGTTAGTTACCAATTCTTGTTTTGCATTTTGACAGTGTTGCATGCTGATTAGATAAATCAGCTAAAATACAAACAATGAGCAATGTGAAATATGGGTAAATTGTTTAAACAAAATTAAAGCTTCTTACTTTTTGCATTTCTTCTGCTCTGCATGTTTTTTTGTTTTTTTTAATAAAACAATTTTAAATCCATTCCCAGCACACATGTACTGATGATAGCAAGACATATGTGACTCATGTTGACAAAATTTTGGTCAAATTTGAGATTTTACAAAAAATTAGTTCATTAAGCCTTCATGTAGTGATCCCAATGCTCCAAATAGCAATTAAACATCTAAAAGTATCTTTATTTGTACGTTTTCTGATGCGAGTACCTTTCCCTTGTCCATGAAAATGCCATTTTTCTCTGTTCGCTTCTCGAAAACTGCCACTTCCCCTCAGCACAAGTTTGGATTCCAAAATTTGAATCAGCATTCCAACTTTGTGAATATTCATAGTGAAGTCTGAACCAATAAAATGTGATTTTCAAACTCATGCTGATGTAAACAAAACTTGGTCGTGCTGACTGACGCATCCGAATCGTGCGCACAAAGATGCCTTTCAGACAGCGCGCGATCCCGATATACAAATTACAGTATTTCAAAATATCTGTCTTGGCGAGTATTAGTTTATCTGATGTGTTACATTATATTAGATCTGTGCAGTACAGTAGACCTTAATAAATAGGCTGTTTCATTAATGTTAATCAAACAATTGTGGTATCATGGAAAAAAAAGTTGAATTTGGTTTTGACTTTGTGTGCCAAATTTGGTGTTGTTGTCAGGGATTGTAAGGGATGGTTGCTAGGTGATTTGGATTTGGAACCTTCAGAAAACTTTAACTCAATTTTTCTCAAAAATTACTTTTATCGACTTCATACAGATGTAGCTCATTCATTTTTTGTCAAATTCCAATAAATCTTACATCATTTTGAAAGTTTTTTAGTAATAACAATAGCTCATTTTTTAAAATTTGCTAATTGCGACTCTTTTTGCCAGCACGAGTCACATATAGTCAAAGCTTCAGAATTAGCTGGCTAATGTGGGCTTTCAAATAACTACAAATGCTAACCAATAACGATTCAAACTAAACTGACTAGCAAACTAATTCATCAATATATATCAATTATATATAAAATATATATAGGCCATTTATATAACAGAAATATTCATACTTTTTGAATGTTCCCTTACCAGCAATGTTACTGTCCATCTCGTCCGTCTGAAGGCTGGTGACGCTGGAGTTGTCCACGCGGAGCTGCAAGTCGTTCAGTTTCTCTCTAAGTTGCTCAATGTCACTTTCCTTACTATCTAGTTGCATCTGCAGCTCATTGCGATACGTGGACTCCTCTGCCAATTGCTGCAAATACAAACATCACCATTAACTACGCCAAAATAAACTATACTACTGCAACGTTTGGCTCATGAATATTGATGTCATGCTGATGTAGCTTCCTAGAGTGTCCAGTTATGAAACTTTTTACATTTTCATGAGGCAATCCTTCACCACAGCAGGACTAGAACTACTACTTGTTGAACTTGATTTTGAGAATCATCAGATTCCACTGATATTGTTACTGTGAAAACTATTAAACATTAACTTGCCGCTTGCATCTCGTTGAGCTCCTTCTGGTACTTGATGGCCATGTGGTTGAACTTCTCCTTCTCCTGGTTCAGCTCCAGCTGCAGTTTGCGATTCTCCTTCTCTTTCTTGCGCAGGTCAGTGGTGCTGCCTCTCTTCTTCTGGTCCAACTTCATGTCCTTACGGTTCATAATCTCAGCCAGCTTATTCACCGCCTGCAGTGACATGTTGAAGCGTCAAGATGGTAGAATGACCAAAAAGTAAAATGACCAAAGAACAAAAGATACTTTTCCTTTCAGACATGTCATATATCAAACAAGTCTGGTTGAAAACTAAGTGAGCTGCTTTGTTGTCAGCTGCCTACATAGACAGAAACCTAACTAAAATGGATACTTAATGAGCATCTCTCACACTTAAATGATATGGAATGCTCTTCATGGGCACCACGCAAATAGTGTATATACATACATATATATATATATATATATATATATATATATATATATATATATATATATATATACACATATACATATATATACACACATATATATATATATATATATATATACATACATATACATACATTATATATATATATATATATATATATAAAAATGGAAAAGCCATGTGTGACAAACTAAGGACACCCTTACTGTTAACAGAATTTAAGAGATTTAGTAGCAGTCAGGCGCTGCTAATCAAATGTCAGACTAATTGATTATCAGAAAGTGTGAAGACTTCTATAAAAAAAGTAGAAGCTTTGGCAGTTTGCTGATCTGTATGCTTCAGGTGTGTGTTAACACAATGCCAAGAAGGAAAGACATCAGCAATGATCTTAGAGAAGCAATCGTTGCTTCAAAACAGTCTGGGAAGGGCTATACGGCCATTTCCAAACAATTTGAAGTCCATTTTTCTACAGTAAGGACGATTATTCACAAGTGGAAGACATTCAAGACAGTTGCCAATCTTCCCAGGAGTGGACGTCCCAGCAAATTCACCTCAACATCAGACTGTGTAATGCTCAGAGTAACTGCAGACAACCCAAGAACTACACCTCAGACTCTACAGGCCTCAGTTAACATGTACATTTAGAAAAAGACCAGACAAGTATGGCATGTTTGGAAGGGTTGCCAAGAGAAATCATCTTCTCTCTAAAAAGAACATGGCAGCATGGCTTAGGTTTGCAAATTTGCATCTGAACAAACCACAAGACTTCTGGAACAAAGTTCTTTGGACAGACAAGAACAAAGTTTTTGGCCATAATGCATAGCGCCAAGTTTGGTGAAAGCTAAAAACAGCATATCAGAACAAACACCTCATACTAAAAGTAGAGCATGCTGGTGGAGGGTTGATGATTTTGGGCTTGTTTTGTAGCCACAGGCCCTTGGCATCTCACAGTCATTGAGTTGACCATGAACTCCTCTGTATACCACAGTATTCTACAGTCAAATGTGAGGCCATCTATCCAACAGCTAAAGCTTGGCCAAAATTGGGTCATGCAACTGGACAATGATCTGAAGATTACCAGCAAATCTACACCAGAATGGCTGAAAAAAGAAAAGAATAAAGGTGTTGCAATGGCCCAGTCAAGTCCAGACTGAAAAGCTGAGGCAAGAGCTGTGCATAGACAAATGCCCACAAATCTCGATAAAATGGAGCAATGTTGTTCAGAAGAGTGTGCCAAAATTCCTCCAGAATGATGTGAGACTGATAAAGTCATACAGAAAAGTTATTTCTGCTAAAAGTGGATCTATAAGCAACTGAATCATAGGGTATCTTTAGTTTGTAACCCATGGCTTTTCCAACGTTTTTGAATCATTGATCACTGAAGCCAATCACAGACATATGTGATGAGCGTGTGAACACAATGGCCAATCACCAGATGGCATGAATATCTAGTCTGGCTATCACCAGACCAAGCTCAATTTAAAATTGAACATTGGTCTGGGGAGTTTGCTATGTATTTCCTACTGCACAAGAGGCGTGATCAAGAGCAGAGCAACGCGAAAACTCCAGACAGTTTTACCGTGTGTCTCAATCAGCTCCCTAGTTCAGTAGTCAGGGCACTGATCAGGGAATCAGCCGCATTCACTTTCATGATATACTGATTCACGACCTAGGGAAATAGGGAGCTGATTGAGACGCAGGGTTAGTTTGTATTGGTTTGTAGCTTTGATCCGCGTTTTGCAGAAGCAGCAATGGCATCGAGCGATTTTTGCAGGTTGTGCAAAAAAACATGAAAGTGACTGGTATTTACACCCACTCGAGCAATTTGTTTCCTAACTAAAGAAGTCATTCAGCATCGTCGAGAGTTTAAAAGGCAACTCTGATACTGTTCTGGTTCTGTGTAAATGAACGCGGAATATAGCCGCCCTAAACTACGTCATTGTCATGACAACCAAAAAGAATTCCAGTCAGCTCAGGCGGCGCGAGATTCAAGAAGCAGGGAGACGAAACATATAGAGCAAATAATAAAAATATTGTCTGGGGCATTGAAGTAAAAGAGTCCTGTACTCACATCGTGAAGCAAACCACCAAAATAACAGCAGAGAATCATTTTGTGTCATTAATCGCTGTTTGTAATCTTCCTATGAAGAGACTGTCGGATCAACGCTCTGCTACATTTCTCTCAGATAAGGTAAATGCTTAACACAATTGGCGTCACTGTGATTGTGCATTGTTATTTTGGAGTGACGGTTGTGCGAGAGATGGGTAGATCAGATAGAGTTTGAAAGCTGCTTGCCGTCGCTTCTCTATCGTCATCGTGTTATACCCGCCAATAGCGAGCAAGGTGGATAAGCCAGTCTGTGATTGGTTCCCGCAAAAGTGTAACAGAGAGCAGTAGAAATTAATGCACGGGTTTCCAGACTGAGTTGCCGAGCGAAATCAAATCGCCGGCAGATCAGGCTGGGTTTACCCGGACTAATGAATAGCTCTATTTGGAAAGAATTAATCATTCTAGGATGATTGGGGTGATTTTGTAGGTGAGTGAATACGCATAGAAAATAATGAACAAATTACAAGCATAGACAAATATAATAGAACAAAGATACATGAATCCGCGTGGCTCTGTGCGCGCGCACCTGTGCGCACATAAAACAGCCACCCGTTCAGAATTGAGCTCTCTTTCGCGTCTTTGTGCACTTAAATGGTTTAAAATCTCTTGAATGTTTAACTGACAGGACCTAAAAGTGATAGACTTTCATTGTATGATGGTCAAACTTTGCGTTTTGAACCGTGGAGTCTGGTCAGTACGGATTAACGATCCCTATACTAGACATTGCACATCCTGCGATCGTGGATGCGCACATCACATTCGATGCTAAAATGATATATCGTGCTGCCCTATTCAACAGCGCTCAAAGCATCACTTTTTTTAAAATTTCAGTACCGACATGGTACCACAGTCAGTGCTTTTTACAACTCTAATATATATGCTAGGTAAAATTGCATTTATTAATTAGATAAAATTTTAAAATATTGTAATGTTTGTAATAATGACTTTTCCACCATCTTGGATGATTTTCTTTCACTGAACTTGTCACACTCCAAAATACCAAAACATGGTATCTTAGAAGGCATAAAGTTGCAGTTTTTCAATAAACCTTTGCATCAGATGCATTTTAAGATGCCTTAAATTTAGTTTATGTTTATATTTGATTCTCAAAAGACTTTCCTATTTCTCTTATTTTGTTCACTTTCACACATTCAAATCTATGACATTGGCCTTTTCACTTTTAGTTATATAAACATATGTTATTTATACAGAGTTGCTGTATAGTGGTTATACCTGTGTCTTCAGAGTTCTTTCTATATTAAGGGCCTTCTCGTAATTCGCCTTTACTGAGTTTGCTACCTCCTCCTTCTCTGCTGCAAACTCTACAGAAAGACATTAGAAAAGTTATGATAATGTGTAAAGATAAACTGTAGTTAACCACTTGGAATTAAGATTACCTTCTTCTTGAGCTTGGAGTCTCTCATTCAATTCAGTCTTCTCCTTACTGAGGATCTCCACATCTTTGGTGAGGGTTTTATTGGATTCCTCAAGCTAAATGAAAATGCATTATACTCTAATTAAAAGCAACTGATATAACCACAAAGGTGACGATAATGACAGACTAAAACTGCAAGTGGCTTGTACAGTATTCAGGCCTGGTTTCACAAACAGGGTTTAGATTAAGCCAGGATTAGGCCTTAGTCCAATTAGGATATTCAAGTAGCTTTTATAAACATGCCTTAGAAAAAAAAAACATTACTGGTGAGCACCTTGAGACATAACAATGGCACTGACATATTTTAAGATATGTCAGTGCAAGTTGCTTTCAGTTAAAACAGCTCAAACATGCATTTTAGTCAGGGACTAGGCTTAAGCCTTGTTTGTGAAACCAGGTGACAGAGTTCCAATACTGAAAATGTGATGGAAGACAAATGGACTATATAAATGAAATCAGATTTAGAGACAGACGTCTGTCCTTCACTAATAACAGAGCGTGTGCTGCACAGACCTGTGTGATGGTCGAGTCTTTCTCTGTGATCTCCTGTTTGTAACGTGACACAGCCTTCTTGTTCTCCTGAGAGAGTTCAAAATACTGCTCTTCCTGTAGCGCACGGGCCAACTGCTCTGACTCTGCTTTCGTCATGGTGAGGTCCAACTGAGCAGAGAGTGACTCCCTACAAAAAAGATTTATGGTAAAGCAGTTTACAAGAAAGTTCACTAACAATTCGGAACAGTATTTCAAAGTCACTAAATACTCTAGTTCCTTCTGCAAAAGCTACTAATTCATGAAGAGGATTTTTACTTCTCTGAGTACAGGTCCTGGACTTTTTTAAGAGCTTCTTGAGTTTGTCGATTCTTCTCCTCTATCTCCTCCTTTAGCTCCTTCACCTGAGTTTTATAGAGTGTCTGAAAACAAGAAAGAATGGCTTGAGAATATATAAACAATGCTGATTTCCTCTCATGATATGACTACACACAAGAACATAGCACCCTATCATGGTCATAACTCAGTCAGTCAGTTACACCATGGCATTGTCAATTATTTGTTGACTAATGTTTAATAATGTTAGTTCGTTTACATACAACTGCACAAATATTACAGTTCAAATATTATCACTTTGACAAAATTCCATCAGTTCCTTCCTAAGTTTTGTCTAGGGCTGTTTAGTCAAAGGTGTAACAAAACCTGAAAAAATTATTGAGAGAAAAGTAGTATATTAGACATGCTCATGTGGTAATTGTGGTAAATGTGGAATAATTAACTCTGGACCACTTAATTACAGCAGGTGGACCTCTGTGTGTTAGGAGTTAGTTTTTTTTTTTTTAATTAAGGAGATGAGATTGGAAGTGACATTATCATATTTATTTAGTCTGGTTACTGACAAATTTTTTCTTCAAGAAAACTAAATTCTTTATGGCACATCAAAAAATGTCATGTAACCTTGCATAAACAAGTGTCATGACTGAATAATTTGCTCAGAGAAGGAAATATCTGCGAATAGCACGACAAATATCAATCTGGTTATTATGAAATGCTGAAGCCAAAGACTGTCATCAAAAAGATTTGTTACAATTACTTCCCAGAACTGCCAGGCACGCTATCATTCTCAAACAGAAGGCATCTGCCTCTGACTGCTTGTGAACTGTGTGGTTTGTCTGCTTGCTCTAAGCTGCCATTAATTTATTACATTGAAAAAAGAAGCCACCGTAGGTTCTCCTGTGTCTACAACTTCATTTCCATTGATATACTGCAGCATTTCTTTCTCTTAAACATAGTATTGAAAATGCAGCTTTTTTGCAAACAGTTTTTCAAGATTCCAGTTTTCACATACATTAGATCTGCAACTTAGATACTATGAACCATGCCTTGATCCTTATAAGTTTTATAGGACTATAGAAGATACCTGGAAAGTAGGTAAATACTGTAGCGAGCATGTTATGGATGATGATTACATCATATACAAAAGTAAAAGGCAAGTACCTAAAAGGCCTTATTATGCAAAGAACTTGATGCGTTATCACCTCATTAAGAAACAGGAAAAATGAAATTATGTTCAGCAGTCTGTCATACTCACTGAGAAATACTGCTCAGCCTCCAGCTGGTCCTGAAGTTCCCTCATCTGACCCTCATTTCCTCTGTACTGCCTGAGGAGATACACTTCAATCAATCACAGTCACTTCAGCTTCACAAACAATATTTATTCAAACGCCACACCTCAAGCATGATGTATAAATAAACATTTCCAAAAAGTAAAAAAAAATAGTTTAAAACCACACCCTAGGTCCATTGTAACAGCATGGCAAGTTGTTTCAAGCAAATGTCATTTGAAAGATGTCAAGTAATTATATTTTGATGAAAGATTACAAACAGTTGGAAAAATGTCAAATGATGCATACCTCACAATAAGGTCAGGAATCTGTATAATATAAATCGGTTAATGATTTCACGCAGACTTCAAAGTACGGAAAATGACAAAGCTGTGCAATCTGTCAAAATGCCTGAGTGTTCGACAGAGTCTGACAGAGGGTAAGGTTTAAGATTAACTGGCAGTGGATGTGGTCAGACAGAGGGCTATCCTTAATCCACCCATGTAAATACTGGCCAATACTAGCCAATTGTTTTGGCCAAGTTTAAACATAATCTGCAACAATAGCCTTTTCTATGACAAGAAAACCCATCCAAATATTCAGTAATGTAATACAGTAGATGTTGGGAGTAAGGCTCAGAGCCAAAGGAATGACATTATATGGACAGAACAGTGTTACAATTAGGGTCCAACAGAACCAACAGAAATGCTTGTACTAAATGAATTCAGAAATAAATGAGTTAAAAGGATGATTCACCCAGAAATGAAAATTCTGTCATCATATACGCACTTTCATGTCATTCAAACCCATAAGACTTTGGTTAATCTTCGAAACATAAATTAAGTTATTTTTAATGAAACTGATATTTAAAGTCTAGGTAATCAAAACTCAGAAAAATTTAGGCTTGTATTTTTATAATGTGGAACCTGTTTAGAAACTAGCTAATTTTAATTCATGACTAACAGTTCAAACTCCAAAGAACATGAGTTGTGTGTCTTTTATTAAAAAAGGGAGACATGTACGTATATATTCATGACCCTTTGAGGGCAGGAGAGAGCAAAGGAGCATACTTGGTGAGCTGTGCCAACTGGAACTCGACGGAGCGTTTGTTCTCGAGGGCCGCGTTGATCTCCTGTTTGAGTTGCTTCTCTGATCCTTTCAGGCGTTCGGCCTCCATCGTCCAGCTTTTCAGCTCGTTTTGGGCCAGCACACGCTTCCCAGACTCCTGCTCCAACTGCACCCGCAGATCCTTCACCTGGTAGGGTGGAGAAAAGATGACAGATGTGGAATTCATAACACCTTTAACAGTTTAGTCTTGTCAATCCAAGCTTTTTAGTGGGTTCACATTCACCTCATCCTCCAGCCTCTCCTTCTGCTTCATCAGCTGCTCCATCTTCTGTACAGACTGTTTGAGGTCAAACTCCAGCATGGAGCACTGCTTCTCCACCTCTACCACCCTGCTCTCTGCTCGCATCCGCAGTGTGGTCTCTTCTGACACCTTCTGCTCCACCGCTGGACAGAGATGTTTTTGTTATTTGTAGAGAAAGAGTGAACACCATGGAAAAGATCAGTCAATCAATATATTGGTGAATATTTAGCATTTCTATATCAGTCAACAACTACTTCTGTTTGGCTATTGTAGCGCGTTGGAGCCATTTATGCTGACTTTGTAATGCTGGCACAAATTATTGTTCTTAATTTTGACTGGATGCAATGTTAATGTACTCTTTCTTTCAGTGGAGAGGTGTGACTCATTTGGACATGGTCTTTTTTGTTGTTGTTTGACTTTGGTTAAAAGATGGCCATCTGCAATGACAATGTGTGTTTGGGTTGCAGTAAATGACCTTCTTTAACCATATTATGCCCTTTGAACACCTTTGTAACATAATAAATCCAAGAGGAAAGATTTCTCGAGTCTGTGTGCACTGACCGACAAGCTGAATGAGAACTCGGAGCACCGGGGGCATTCAGACAGGTCCGTGCCCAGGGAACAACCATGTTATAATCTGTCCCTGGCAACCTGCTCTTTATATGCTATCAGCATCAAAAAAATTCATATAGTCTATTTACAACACAGGAAGTATTTTCTCTGAACTTAATTTGATACTATCATAACTTTAGGATTTTATTATGCTATTAAGAGAAAAAAAATACAGCCACTTTTTAAGGTAGAATTATTATTATTATGGAATAATATAAGGTGGTGTCTGGGCATGCAGCTAAACAAGACGCTGTGCAGTGTCTGGACACGTCTTGCACACACACATACCATGCATAGCAGCAGACTTGGACTCCTCGATAGACTCGTATTTGTCTGTGAGTTGAGCCTTTGTGATGCGGTGCTCTGTCAATTCCTGGTCTAGCCGCTGCTGTAGAGTCTTCAGCTTGTAGTTTAGGTCAATTTCCAGACTGTTCTTCTCCTGAAGACGTGGAAAATATAGAAACACTGGTTATACAAAACACAGTTACTTTACATAGCCTACAAAAAAAAAATAAAAAAAAATAAAAAATTAACATATAGGCAGCCTAGTAGGCAAATGTACCAGCCAGTCTAAAATAAAATTTATGGGGGTGGATTTTACTTTAAGTAAACACTTTGTCACTTTGTTGTGAGACTATGGCGTGAGACTATATTTGAGACTATATAACAGTGTATATTATCTCATTGCAATGCCTTGGATTTCTATTCTAAGAGTAACCATAAACCAGTCTCATTCTACTGTATATAAAATGGTTATACCTTTGAAACAGACTTTTAATGGTGAGACAGTCGCAAACAGTGAGAAATTTTAAATCCTCACGATACTGCCTAGGTTTCCATTCTAAGTGTATTGCTGAAAATGACTAGTTCAGTCTCTATAAGGCGCAGGCTGGTCCTTTACATACAATCTGCTAGCAATCACATTTACTACATGGTACAAGCTGACTGGCCGCTGCTGTATTGCAGCCAATGTGCTTGCTTGTTCAACATTTAAATAGTCTGGTTCAGAGTTTGCTATAAGGCAATTTATTCAGTTTATGAAGCCTTCCACCTCCCCGAGCATTACTTGTTTAGATCTGCTATGGGATTTAAAGTTTGCCTATTTATGTTGTAGCAGCAGCAGCATTGCTTACATGCTCACAGCAGAATGTCTGTGTATGTATTGGCAGAAGCAAGTCTCCATATTTGCTCTGCAGCAGCATGCGTAGCAGAGTTAGTCCACTAAGACCAAATACATAAACACTGTAACTAACATGCTAAGACTTTCCATAGAGTTGTCATGACTGAAAGGCATTTATCCATTTTTACTAATTAATACATATGTAAAAAATTATTTTTCTGTGATAATATACAGCATAACATAGGTCAGTATTTCTTTAAGTGGGGTTTGTCTGAAGTAACCAGGTGGTCTTTGGAAAACTCTTGTATTGTAAACAAAATTACGATGAGAAGTGATATATAGCTAAATCAGCTTAAATGTAAGAAAGCATTGCATTTTCATGCCCAAACTGTTACCAAAATAGTGCTGATTGACTTACAAACCATGTCATGAGAAAACACAAAATTAAAGTCTATTTTAGGACCATTCATTATTATTATATATATTTTTTTTTATATTAAATTTACTTTCATACACTGTCAAAAAAATGTGAAAAAAGTACCTTTAGGGGTACAAGAGCTTGTCACTACGGCATCTAACCTTACAAGGACAATTTTGTACCATATCTACCCTTAAACTTGTAATGTATGGTAATGTAAATTGGGGTAAAATAGTCACAATGCAAAAATATCTTAATAGCCCCTAACAGACTGCAATTATTATGTAAAATATATATTAAAATTGCATTTTAATTTTATAATAATATAAAAATAACAAACCTTCTCAAGAACGTTACATCTGTCCTGGACTTGTTTCCTCTCCAGCTCCACTTTAGACAGACTCTGCTTCAAGTTCTTGTTGTCCTCCTGTAGACCTGTGATACGAGCTTCAAAAGAGACAAAGAACAGACTTAGATCTCGCTGGATAATCAGAATAGCTGTTTTGAAATGTAAAATTTATTCTACACTATTTGCACACCAAAGAAAAGAAAAAAAATCTTATTAATAAAGAATATACAGTTGGATTCAGAAAGTATTCAGACAAAAAAAAACAAAAAAAAAAAACACTGACATATGACATTTGAAATTTAGCTCAGGTGCATCCAATTTCTCTTTACCCCTTTTCTACCAAGGCAGTTTGAGTGCTGGTTCAGAGCCAGAGCCTAGTTTCAAATCCATTCTTTGTCTTTTGACACCAAAAGCACCGGCTCTGAGCCAAGAAAAGTGGTTCGTAAGTAGCACTAAAACATTGCTGGTCTCTTGAGTCAGGGGCTGGGGGCGGGGTTACCGTGACCAACAAGACAACCAGAAACTCGTGACCGCCATTTTTGAAATAGCAGCTAATCAGGCTAATAGCAGCCCGATTGTAATCTCCCGTCTATACAAATTACAGCATGCTGCACAAACGCAGCATTGGATTCGCCTTGTTTGAATGCCGATGTAGGTTTGCAAAGCCACGAGCATCAATAGTAATGCAACGTCCGCCATTGTTGATGGTGTGTTTGGCGCTACCGCGCTAGCGTTGCTGGAAAAGATGATACATATACAGTGACATAAGACCTCTGTGGTGTTTGTTTGTTTATTAAGTGTTTACGTAATGTTAGCATCATGGCTAATTACGTGGCAAACAAAAAGGTCAATATCAAGACCTCTGTGGTGTCTCTCTAGCCCGTGGAAAGGCAAACTGGTTCTTAAAGGGTTAGCTCACCCAAAAATTTAAATTCTGTCATTTATCATTTACCCTCATGCCGTTCCACACCCGTAAAAGGTACTAAAAACACATGTAAATCAGTTCATGTGAGTACAGTGGTTCAATATTAATATTATAAAGTGATGAGAATATTTTTGGTGTGCCAAAAAAAACAAAATAACGACTTATAAAGTGATGGCCGATTTCAAAACAATGCTTCAGGAAGCATCGGAGCACAATGAATCAGCGTATCGAATCAGCTGTTCGGAGCGCCAAAGTCACGTGATTTTAGCCGTTGACATTTTGAGACGCGATCCGAATCATGATTCGATACACAGATTCATTTATGCTCCGAAGCTTCCTGAAGCAGTGTTTTGAAATCGGCCATCACTAAATAAGTCATTATTTTGTTTTTTTGGCGCACCAAAAATATTCTCGTCGCTTTATAATATTGATATTGAACCACTGTACTCACATGAACTGATTTAGATGTGTTTTTAGTACCTTTATGGATCTTAAGAGAGGAAATGTCATTGCTCCTTATGTAGGCCTCACGGAGCCATCGGATTTCAACTAAAATATCTTAATTTGTGTTCCGATTAACGAAGATTAACGAAGGTCTTACGGGTGTGGAACGGCATGAGGGTAAGTAATAAATGATAGAATTTTCATTTTTGGGTGAACTAACCCTTTAAAGGTTTGCCAGTCAAACCAACTCTGAACTCTGGCAATAGCACTAGCTATGAACTAGTACCCGGTTCATGCTGGTGGAAAAGGGGTATTTGAGATGTTTCTAAACTTTGATTGGAATAAATCTGTGGAAAATTCAATTGACTGATTTGGAAAGGTGCAGACCTATCTACTGTACTAACAGCTGAAAATGCATTGAGCAAAAATCTAGCCATGAGGTCAAAGTAACTGCCTGCAGAGCTCAGAGACAGGATTGTGTCGAGCCACTGTAGGAAAGGCTACAAAAATAATTTGCTACATTGGGTGCCAAGAGCACAGTGGCCTTCATAATTCTTAAATGAAAGAAGTTTGGAACAAACAGGACTCTTCCAAGAGCTGGTGTCCTGGCCAAACTGAGCAATTGGGGGAGAAGGTCCTTGATAAGAGAGGCAACCAATAATCTGATGGTCACTCTGAACTCCAGAGATCATGTGTGGAGAAACTTGCAGAAGGACATAACTGCAACACTACACTGATCTGGGCTTTGCTGCAGAGTGGTCAGACAGAAGCCTCTCCTAAGTAAATGACACATGAAAACCTGCTTGAAATATGCAAAAAAGGGACTCTCAGACAGTGAGAAACAAGGTTCTCTGGCCTCATCACCTGCACTATATGTATGCTGTGGGGGTGTTTTTCAGCAGGGAGAGGAGGACTGGTCAGGGTACGTGGAAAGCTGAATGCAACAGAATATAAAGATATCATTAATTGAAACCTGGTCCAGGCCAATGACCCTAAGCACACAGCCAAGACAATGCAGTGGTTTAGGAGCCTAGCTATATCCTGGATTTGAACTCAAACATCAGTGCTCAACCAACCTGACAGAGCCTGAGAGATTCTACAGAGAAGAACGGCAGAAAATCCCCAAATCCAGGAGTGCAAAGCGTTTTGCATTATTCCCAAAAAGACTGTAATTGCTGCCAAAGGTACTGAGTGTAGTCTGAACACTTATACTAAAAGAATGTGTGTGTATTATATATATGTAGTGGTAATATAATTTGCATGTGTGTCATCTGTGATCTATGTTGGTGGAGTCAAATCAAGGAAAGTCTAGCCCACTCTTACCTTGCAGTTCTCTGATCTCCTCTGAGCCTCGGCTGCAGGTTCGTCTTTCTGTGTCTAGCGTGGTCTGCAGCTGCAACAGCTCTTTTTCCAGCTGTTGTTTGACACTCTCTGTAGCACGGCTCTTCTCCTGCAGCTCACGATTCACGCCCTCCAGGTGGCTCACTGACTTCACCATCTCCGTGTGGCTCTTCCTCAAACGCACCACCGTGTCAGACTCAGCCCGCAGAAGGTCGTTGGCTTCCCCCAGCTGTAGATGACAAGGTTGTGTGAGATGTTGTTTCTTAATTGTCATGTGGTGTGAACACCTTTGAAATAACCACAGATCCACATTTATTGGATGATTTTGTGAGGAAATGTCTTCTAAAACAATTACACAATTTTGATACAACAGCAAAAGCTATTGGAACACTTTCCCTTTAACTTTTTAACTATATGAAAATAAAAATACATAAATTAAGCACATTTAATAAGTTAATTATTAATGCTAACTGTAAAGGTTTGACACTACTCAATGTATTCAGTCAACACTGATTTGTATTCTTTTTGTGTTGTGGCAAAGTCTGCATTTATACTACATTCTAGATTTATTTAGACACTTTTTTGGTATTCACTGTCAATCATCACAATTTAGGGAGCAGGGCTCAATGCTAAATAGTTTTCTACTGCCCTGGTGAGGCCAGTTATTCTGATTTTTACTTGCCCTACCAAAATGTAAAAAAAAAAAGAAAAAGGGAAAAAAAAAAAAGTTATTGTTTTGTCACTTTTGTAAAATGCTGCTTCCAAAATGTTCCAAACATCCTTTTTCTTTGGCCTTGAAATTAAAAGCTGTGCCTTGTTTAAATGTATTTTATTACTCTCTTTTCAGTTCCCATAACCAGGTAATTTTATTAATGCACCAGTATTCACAACATCTAATAAGATAAGAGAAACGAAGTAATGTAACTTAGGTATGAGAGATATGCTCAAGAAATGAAATATGATCATATTTTAGGATAATGATATTACAATAAAATGATTTTTGCTGGAAATAAGGCTATGATACCAATATTTGACAATGAAAGATATCAGTTAAATGTCAAATCTATATAGGCTACCAATTTCAATATCACAGCAGAAACTAGGGCTGCTTGATTATGGCAAAGGTCATAATCATGATTATTTTGGTTAATATTGAAATCATGATTACTTAACACGATTATTGGATTAACATGATTATAAAACACTGCATAGTCTTCACTATATACATTTAATATAGATTAATCCTTATTAAAGCTACAAAGGTTACTCATTTAAGAGCACTGATTGATTGTATATTTGTCTTTTGTTGTTTGCAATAATATTGGGCTGTTGTCACTTTAAGAGCTGCAAGGGTCCACTGTATAGGATATACTGTAATATACTACACATGGATTTCCTTTCTTAACTGTTTACATTCACTTAACCAACTGTGTTTATGAGGACAGTTACCAAAACGGCATTTTGACATTTTTGTGTGTAGGTTATTTGACTGATTAGGCGTGAATCTGAAGCCTACAGTATACTTTGCTTATGTGCGTTCCGCTCAGTCTCGGATTGTGGTTTTCGGACTGGTTTTCGTACATAAAAAAAAGTCTTAGAACTTTGAGTTCAGCTCATGAAAAATGGGGGCAAAAACAAAAGTGTTGCGTTTATAATTTTGTTCAGTGTATATATAAAAAAAAAATCACCACCTCATCTAACTATTAAAATACTTATAATTCGAGAAGTATTCTTGATAAGCTTACTTGGTTCTGTAGCTGGGTAATCTTGTCATTGTTTTGACTGATTTTCCTCAAGTCTTCCAGTTGCTCCTTCAAAGTAGACACTAGAGAAATGGAGAAAAAAAAAAGATTTAATACAGGGAGGGGGATGCTTCATCTTTCCTTATAACATATTAACAGAGCAATGAAGTGTGTACTATAACAACCTACTGTACATGGCACTTGGATGAATTATATTCATGTTAGGCCCATGGTCCTTTTCCATTAGCTAATTTTCCAGACCATCATAGATCAGACATATACAGTCCCCTCCAAAAGTATTGGAACAGTGAGGACTATTCCTTTATTTTTTCTGTAGACTGAAAACATTTGGGTTTGACATCAAACAATTTAAATGAGACAAAAGATCAACATTTCAGCTTTTATTTCCAGGTATTTACATCTGGATCTGATACACAACTTAGAAGATATAACCTTTTGTTTGAACCCACCCATTTCTCATGTGACCAAAAGTATTGGAACAGATTAACTTAAAATAGATTAAAGTGAATAAGACTTAATATTTAGTTGAAAATCCTTTGCTTGCAATAACTGCATCAAGCCTATGACCCATTGACATCACCAAACTTTTGCATTCTTCTTTTGTAATGCTTTTCCAGGCTTCCACTGCAGCCTCTTTCAGTTGTTGTTTGTTTTGGGGGGTTACTCCCTTCAGTCTCTTTTTTAGCAGGTAAAATGCATGCTCTATAGGGTTTAAGTCTGGAGATTGACTTGGCCAGTCTAAAACCTTCCACTTTTTGCCCCTGATGAACTCCTTTGTTGCTTTGGCACTGTGTTTTGGGTCATTATCTTGCTGCATGATGAAGGATCTCCCAATCAGTTTGGTTGCATTTTTCTGTAAATTGGCAGACAAAATGTTTCTGTACACTTCAGAGTTCATTTTGCTGCTGCCATCATGTGTAACATCATCAATGAAGATCAATGAGCCCGTCCCAGAAGAAGCCATGCAAGCCCAAGCCATGACATTACCTCCACCGTGTTTCACAGATGAGCTTGTATGTTTGGGGTCATGAGCAGATCCTTTTTTTCTCCAAACTTTAGCCTTTCCATCACTTTGGTAGAGGTTAATCTTTGTCTCATCAGTCCATAAAACTTTGCCCCAGAATGTTTGAGGCTTGTCTCTATAGTTTTTGGCAAATTCCAGCCTGGCCTTCTTATTCTTCTTGCTAATGAGAGGTTTGCATCTTCTGGTGTAGCCTCTGTACTTTTGTTCATGAAGTCTTCTGCAGACAGTAGACTGTGATACCTTCACTCCTGCCCTCTTGAGGTTGTTGCTGATGTCACTAACAGTTGTTTTAGGGTCTTTCTTTACAGCTCTCACAATGTTTCTGTCGTCAACAGCTGATGTTTTTCTTGGTCTACCCATTCGAGGTCTGTTACTTAGTACACCAGTGGTTTCTTTCTTCTTCAGGACATTCCAAATGGTTGTACTTGCTATGGTCAATGTTTGTGCAATGGCTCTGATTGATTTTCCATCTTCTCTCAGCTTCACAATTGCTTGTTTTTTCACCCATAGACAGCTCTCTGGTTTTCATGTTGGTTACACGTCTAACTATAAATGCAGTCTGCACAGGCAAAACCCAAATCTGAAACTGAGTGCAGACATTTAGTGCTATTTATTGTTTGAATAATCAATGTAATAGGACACACCAGGGCAACAAAACACACCTGTCAGTCACATGTTCCAATACTTTTGGTCACATGAGAAATAGGTGGGTTCAAACAAAAGGTTATATCTTCTAAGTTGTGTATCAGATCCAGATGTAAATACCTGGAAATAAAAGCTGAAATGTTGATCTTTTGTCTCATATAAATTGTTTGATGTCAAACCCAAATGTTTTCAGTCTACAGAAAAAATAAAGGAATAGTCCTCACTGTTCCAATACTTTTGGAGGGGACTGTAGGTCTGGCTGCTCTTTGCTGGTTCTAGCTCTACTCAGAACATTTAATGAACTGCAGTGCCCAACTCAAAAGACTGTTTAAGATTTGGCAGTATGAATGTACATGCCATGAAAAAGTAGACATTTTTCAAATGATAGAGGTTCTGCCATGGGGGTACTCCAGAAAGCAAGGTTAAAGTACTTTCACCTAAACGCTCAAGTCAACTCACATTTATTTCTATAGCGCTTTATATAGTACAGATTTTTCTAAACATCTTCACGGTAATAACAAGGAAATTACCTGTGTTAATGTTGCAAAATTCATCAATTTTAGAACAATTTTAATTTCAGCTGTAAAGCAGCTCTACAGAAGAATAGGCAGTCAAGAGTAAGATCAGTCAACCCAGAGATCATGATGAAAACACAAAGCCATTCTCAACAAAGTGCTGAATCCAAAGACATTTCTCAATACTAAGTATGCAACTAAGGAGTATGGTCTCCGGAGTACAGAAGGATGTCTAGTGTTGTACTGAAATCTTACATCCCGTGAAATTTTGACTCTCCTGCTTCTGATTGACCCCTCCCATACCTAATTCTAACCCTCATAGGAAGAAACAGGGGAGTGTCAATCTCACAGGGAGTTTGTTTGTTTATTTATTGATTTATTTATTAAGGACAATGCACAGAAAAACATTAATCTCAAGAAGAGAGAAGATGCTCTGCACCAGATTTAGCTATTAGCTAATTCTCTAAAAAATCTAACATACACAAATTTCATAAAAACAATACCCTCTAAAATGATCATGAGCACTTCAGTTCACCAATAACGAGCAACAGTTAATCAATTAATTTCATCAATAAGACTCCCCACTAAAAATACACAATTTCCAATTATCGATAACACTAATCACTAAAATGTAGAGTTGACAATAATTAAAATTACATGTTATTTCATTAGCTTCATTCGTCGTTAAAAACTATATACCATAAACACTTCACTTAGTTTCGACAATAAGACTCTCTTCTACACATACCCAATTTCCCAGAGTCAGTTTTGATTCCACACTGATCACTTATCACTTAGCTTGTCTTGGCAACACATGTCTACTCTACTCTGATTATCTTGCCTCTTTTGATTTTCATTTTAAAAATATTAAAATTGAACTTTGGAACCAAAGGTTTAGGCTGTCTGTATACTCTTACCCAGGTAAGTCATATAACTTGCTTTCTGGAATAGCCCCATTATATATTGGAGGTAAAATTGGAATGAGACACTGAATTCTCACCCTCATTCTCCAGATTTCTTCGTTTTTCAGCCTCCTGGTCAGCCTTTCTTTGATGTTCTGTTGCTCGGTGCTGGATCATGATCTTGTCTTTCTCCAGTAAAGACATGTTAGCCTCCACACTCTTCCTTAGGTTACTCTGAAACATGTCAAGACAACAGAATGACTAAAAATCGAGAATTAACACAAAAAATAACCCAAGTTTTACGAGATATTTAACTTTAATTATCTATTTTAACCATTGCATACAAAATACACACCCTCTGTATTTATTTAGATGCTTTAGAGATTAAATTATTTCACTCACCTCCTCATCTAACTCTTTCATTATCTTGTCTAGCTTTGTACTGGATGCCCTGAGGGGGAAACGAATCAAAGAAAAGATTTCACAGGCCTGATTTTGAGGAAATTTTACTTTAGGTTTGGATATAGGGATGAGGAGATTAAATGGGGGAAAAGCAGATGGATTGTTGGAGATGGATGCATCTTCATATGGATGGCTGAATGAAGAGTTTGATTTGAGATGGATGATGGTGATTTGGGATGGTTAGATTGTTGTATTGTGGCTGGATGGATGAAGTGTTTGGTTGGATGTATGATTGATGGATGAGGCGTTTGATTTGTTTGGATTGGTTAGGTTTTGGTTCTGGATGCATGGATGAGGTGTTTGATTGTTTTTTTGAGTGGGTGGATGGATGGATGGATGAAGTGTTTGATTTGTTTGGATAGGGTGTTTGGTTCTCGATGGATGAATGGATAAGGTGTTTTATTTGTTTTGGATAGGGTGTCTGGTTCTGGATGGATGATGAGGTGTTTGGTTTGGATAAGGTGTTTGGTTCTATATGGATGAATGTTCTATATGGTGTCTGATTGGTTTGAATAGGACGTTTGGTTCTGTATGGATGGATGAGGTGTTTAATTGGTCTTGGATAGATGGATGAGATGTTTGGTTGTGGATGGAAGAATAAGAAGTTTGGTTTGGAGCTGAATAGATGAGGTGTTTGGTTAGTTTTGAATGGTTGGCAGGTGGATGATGTGTTTGACTGATTTGGATGGACAGGCGAATGGTTGGATAAGGTATTTGGGTGGATGCGCAAACAGACAGATAAACACCTGCACTTCTGCTCCATCTCATCTCTCAGCTGCATCTCACTGTGAAGTTGTTCTTCTAACTGATAAATTCTCTTCTGAAGATTCTCCAACTGAAAGATCAGAGAAACACAATCAGTCATCCTCACAGTTTAAGAGATAGACTCACTATTTTAATGCTCTAAACTCTTTAATTTAAAGTCTCTGTTTAGAGGTTCTTACATGACTCTTATCTTCCTTTGTTGAGCAGCGTTTGTCACTTGTCTTTATAGTTGATTCCCGAGGGAACCTGACAAAGAGTCAATAATTCATATATTTTTTTCTTACTTTTAACAATCTAACACAAGCACCTGGGGATCCAAGCACTTACTGCCTGTTCTGCATCTTAGTACTCACTGGTTATTGCTGTAATAGGTGAAACCCACAAATGGAAGCTGGTTGCCTACAAATGCTTTAGGAATGGGGAAAGTCTCCTCCTCCCCTCGATCTTCCTCAATGTCATCAAAGTTGCTTGTGTCTACGTCACTGCTTAGCTCCGGCACCACTGGAGCAGCCGCTACATGCAACAAGAAAGAATTACATTTAATAAGAACAAACAAAAAATGCTACAAGTACAAATAGTCAAGTCTGATGAAAGGCAGGTTCAGTTGTTCTTGGTATATTTGTGTATATACTCAGCATTAGATTGACAACATGCACAAAATTGCAGCAAAATTACATTTTTAATAAGGATTTAGAAAAGATTTAAGAAATAACAAATATTTCACAATAGCCAGTGGTTGGCTATTATAATATGAAAAGCATGACATTACAAGCAACAAGTTAATTTTAGGCCATTGTTTTCATAAATAGCATTAAATGTTTACACTAAGTGCATTCTAGAATATTATAAAACAGTATGAAATAATAACAACATGTTCAGTGTATTATTATATTTAACTTTGTTGCCAATATTAAACAACCATTAGGCATTTTATTTTTTTTAAATAATCACTTCTCTGAGCTGATATACGATGGGAAAAAGGGAGAAGAATAAGTTTGGAAAAAAGCGGATTCAAACATGTGTCGGTCGCGTCAATAGCTAATGCCACCCGCCTTACTCTCCACACCGCTGATCCTGATATCAGCAGGATTTCTTTTGTAATTTTGTCTGGCTCAGTTACACAATTGTGGGCAGAGATAGTGTAAATATCCTCTTTCAACAAGGCGGGCTATTTGCACTTTGTGTAAATAGACACTGCAGAATCTTAATCTCAAGTGGCACACCAGACAACACGCAATTGATTCTACAGCACGTGTGTTTATATTTTCTAAAGGAAATGTGAGTGTTTGTCATGCCATTTTTATTCAGATGCTAAAAGGTTCCCAAGAGGGCTTACTGCATTGCTGTGTTGTGCTAGGTTGTTTTGGGTGGTTGCATTAAGATCCAAGTCAGAGGAGCCCACCCCCAAACATAAATGATTTTTGGTGTCTAGATCATGTATCAAACTCTGCTCCTGGAGGGCCACTGTCCTGCAGAGTGTAGATTCAACCAGCTCCAAAACACCTGCCTGGAAGTTTCAAGAAATCCTGAAGATCTTGATTTGCTGGTTCAAGTTTATTTAATTAGGGTTGGAGCTAAACTCTGCTGGACAGTAGGCCTCAAAGAACTGAGTTTGACAACCGTGGTCTAGAAGGTTAATTTTGTTATTTGTTGTATTGTGCACCAGAGTGCATTTGTAGCAGGACACTTTCACTGAATCATTCAGAGAAATTCTTCACTTGAGAGAAATTCTTCAAGAGAGAAGTCACCCAAAGAAACTGTCAATATTTTCTTTTCTGTGGAAAATAAAGGAAGATATTTTAAAATGTAAATCCAAGTTGTTGTTTTTTTTGTTTTGTTTTTTGGTCCATAGAATTATTGTTTTGGAACCCAGTGACTTTCACACCGTCGTATATAGATGGTTTCAAAGATAATAGACATGAATCAAACAGGTCATAAAAGTTTAAATTTTGCTTTCATGGGCTCTTTCAGTGGTTCGGAGCGCGTATCAAACTGTGAAGTCACGTGATTTCAGTAAACAAGGCTTCATTATGTGATAAGTGTTAAGAAATGTCAATGGTTCACCACTGGGGGGCGTGACTTTGGCAGTTTGATACTTGATCTGAACCACTGATTCGAAAAAAAAAGATTCATAAAGCTTCAAAGCTTCATGAAGCAGTATTTTGAAATTGCCCATCACTAGATATGGTTGAATAAAGTTGTTATTTTGGTTTTTTGGTGCACAAAAAGTTGCTTCATAACATTAAGGTTGAACCACTGTAGTCACATGAACTGTTTGTGTCTTTTTTAGCTTTCTGGGCATTGAAAGTGTTAATAGTCTTGCTGGCAATGCAGGCCTCACTGAGCCATCGGATTTTATCAAAAATATCTTCATTTGTGTTCCGAAGATGAATGAAGGTCTTACAGATGTGGAACGACATGAGGGTGAGTAATTAATGACAGAATTTTCATTCTTGGGTGAACTAACCCTTTAATTTAAAACAAATGAAAAGATAACTAAGCTGGCAGATGTGAGGTTCAGAAACTCAACTCACTCTCTCTGATGTTCTCCCATGCCCACTGGTCATTCTTGAAAAAATTATGTCGCTTGATTTCATCGACTCCATTGCGTCCTAACCGCACCTCCCTAGTGAGAGATGACAACATAAGCACAATGTATTTTGAATTAACATGCTTTTGTTCAATCCCTGATATATAAATGATCAATGCTGAAAACATGTATTGTATGTTATTTGCAGTTTAAAAGTATTTTTTGTATGCAAACCTGTCCGTGAGGAATGCACAGATGAGGCTTTTTGCATCTTTTGAGATGTCACTGTCATCGGGGAAGGTCAGGGCATTCTTGTGATTCATGATTTTGCTGTAGGTGCCCACCAGCGAGTCAGCATAGAATGGCGTGTCACCTGAGGATACATTCAACAACACATACACTTATTCTTCAGAACGCTTCCTCTGTTCCTAGCTTTGTGATCTCTCCATCTGTTGGGAAGTCTCACATTCTTAGGAATGTGTCTTCGTCTTTTGAGTTTAGTTTCTAAGAATTTAAACTGGAGCCAAAATGAACTGTTACTCTTGTGCTTCTGCCAGGACATTCCCTCTGGATGTAGGGATCTATGATCAGAAGTGTAGCTTTTAATAGACAACTTTTATGGTAATTTGAAACATGAGCACTCTAAAGAAAGAGTTTTTGCAGTTTTAAATGTGACGAGATAAAAAGACTGCACCACAAAATAATACTAAGGGAGCACATCTTTCTAATGAGCTTTCCTTGCACAAACACTGTGTACTCTGATTCACCAACAGATGGCTTATTACCTGGTTATTTAACTAAATTACACAAGTTACATGTTTATACAAAGCAAGACAAGAACACTCCTTTTAAAATCACTTAAGCTGTCTGTTACTTCTGCTCTTTTGCAAAAACTCTAGTTATAATAACGGAAGCGGACTACACTACACAATGAATCTCTTATTTACAGGTCCATCTCAATAAATTAGAATTTCAAAGTTTTTTTTTTTTCTGTAATTTAATTCAAAAACTTAAAACTTAAATATATTCTAGATTTATTAGACAAAGTAAAATATTTCCAGACTTTTTTGTTTTCATTTTGATGATTACAGCTTGCTGCTCATCAAAATAAAAAAAAATAAAAAAATATCTCAAATTATTAGAATATTTAATTTCAAGTTCTATTAAATTACCATTTTAAGGGTATAAATACTGGGTTTAGGTCAGTAATCCCAACAGCAGCCATGGGGAAGTCTGCTGACTTGACAGTTGTCCAGAAGACGATCATCAAGACCCTCTACAATGAGGGTAAGCCACAGAGGGTCATTGCTGAAAGAGCTGGCTGTTCGCAGAGTGCTGTGCCAAAGCATATTCATGGAAAGTTGACTGGAAGGAAAAAGTGTGGTAGGAAAAGGTGTACAAGTGAAAGGAATGACCGCAGGCTTGAGAAGATTGTCAGGCAAAGCCGATTTAAGAACTTAGGAGAGGTTCAAAACGAGTGGACTGAAGCTGGAGTCAGTGCATCAAGAGCCACCGCACACAGATGTCTTCAAGAAATGGGCTACAACTGTCACATTCCACGTACCACTTCTGAACCAAAGACAACGTCAGAAGCGTCTTACCTGGGCTAAGGAGAAAAAGAACTGGACTGTTGCCCAGTGGTCGAAAGTCCTCTTTTTAGATGAAAGTAAATTTTGCATTTCATTTGGAAATCAAGGTCCCAGAGTCTGGAGGAAGAGTGGATAGGCACAGAAACCATGTTGCTTGAAGTCCAGTGTGAAGTTTCCACAGTCAGTGATGATTTGGGCTGCCATGTCATCTGCTGGTGTTGGTCCACTGTGTTTTCTGAAGTCCACAGTCAATGCAGCCATCTACCAGGAAATTTTAGAGCACTTCATGCTATCTTCTGCTGACAAGCTTTATGGAAATGCTGATTTCATTTTCCAGAAGGACTTGGCACCTGCCCACACTGCCAAATGTACCAAAAGCTGGTTCAATGACCATGGTGTTACTGTGCTTGATTGGCCAGCAAACTCATCTGACCTGAACCCCATAGAGAATCTATGGGGTATTGTCAAGAGGAAGATGAGAGACACCAGACCCAACAATGCAGATGACCTGAAGGCTGCTATCAAAGCAACCTGGGCTTCCATTACACCTGAGCAGTGCCACAGGCATATTGCCCCCATGCCATGCCGCATTGATACAGTAATTCATGCAAAAGGAGGCCCAACCATGTATTGAGTGCATAGAAATGAACATGCTTTTCAGAACCCTGACATTTCTGTTTAAAATATCCTTTTTTTATTGATCTTATGAAGTATTCTAATTTATTGAAGTTTTAAGATTGGTGGGTTTTTGTTAAATGTGAGCCAAAATCATCACACTTAAAACAACCAAAGACTTAAAGTACTTCAGTCTGTGTGCATTGAATATATTTTAATACACTACTTCCACAATTTGAGTTGAATTACTGAAATAAATTAACTTTTCCATGACTTTCTAATTTATTGAGATGCACCTATACATCGGGTTTGCACTTTGTTGATTATAATGACAAAACTGGCGCAGTTTAGTCACTGAGCTCGAACTTGAAAGAAACTCTTCTGAGCAGTATAGAGCGGATTCTGAATAACTTAAGCACCTCTGATTGGCCATTATATTTAGGTGTTCAAAACCACAATGTAAATATAAACCTTTAATGCTCTTCAGAGTGCAAACTCAAATATGCTCTGGAACTAACTACAAAAACTAAATTTAGTTAATGTGTGTTTTTATTTTAGTTTAATTAGTTTCAAAAGGCAGATGGCTAATTTTTGTATCTTATTTTATTCTAGCTAACAGAAATGATTTTTATTAGTTTTAGTTTGTTAATGTTAACAATAATAACAATTCTTACAAAAATGTTTAATTAATTTGTTCATTCGTTTTAGTTAAAACATGAGGACGTTTTATTAATCTGTCCCTTTGTTTTTAGTTCCATTGTTTTAGTTATATCGTGGTTATGTTTTATTCATTTCTTTCTTATTTTCAGTTAAAGGTACACTATGGAACATTTGACCTTCTAGCGGTTAAAAGATAGATAAGGTTTTACAATGAACTCTGTTAGAGAGCTACATATGGCAATTTATCTGTTCAATAAAATACCTTCCTCAACACTAAAAAACAACATTTCAAACCCCTCAGATACCGCCATCTCCGAAAAGCCAAGTCAACGTTGATTCTGGTTATATTACAAGCTCTGTCGCGTTCTCTTTTTGCCAAAGACTCTCCTCTGTTTGGCGTTCGTTTAAAACGGGTGATTCCGGTAGGTTGCATGCATACTTTCGTGCAAATGCAAAACCTTGTTGCACTGATGCTAAACTCACCAACGAGCATCTCATACAGGAAGACCCCCACAGACCACCAGTCACACTCTCGGCCATAGTAGCCGTCTCCTCCCTGCGACTTCAGTACCTCTGGAGAAATATAGTCTGGAGTTCCTACTGCTGTGTCACATCGTACCATTCCATCCTAGGAGAAAGAAAAACAACAGAATTTACTACAGAAGAGAGTCTACAGCGTAACTGAAAGAATACTAAATGTGACTGAAGTACTTTGTAGGAATGGCTCAAGTTGTCATTCACCAACTGACTTGTTCATTAGTGAGGTTGAATAGCTTTAGATAATTTTTAGATTATTGTTTTGATTTTAATATTTTTTAGTAGTGGTGCAGAATGCTGCGTCATAATGTACATTTTTAAATGTATATTTACAGTTGTATCGATAACTATGATGCTGGGTTATTCTTAGGTAACAGCCAAGTAGAGAAGTTAGAAACAAATTTTTTATTACATCATATGATGAATGACAATTATTGTTACTTTTTCTGCGTGTCAAATGCAGTTAGTAAAAGTTATAAATGTGAATAGTTTTGTTTTCCCTTTAAGCAAAATGTGTAATATCTTAATTTCCATTAAACATCAAGTAAGAACAGTATGGGTTATAATTGATATCATATTTCCAAATAAATGGTAAGAGATTCATAGACAGTTCATTTACAATTAAAATATACTCATATATAATGAAATATGGGATGAAACTCTAAAAGTGCTGTGTGTAAATATATATATGCAGGTCTCAATATCAACTAGTCAAAATAGTCACATTGACTTATGAAAATGTGTAGTTTTGCACAATCTCTAGTACCTTGTTCATTTTCATGCAGGTTCCAAAGTCTGCCAGCTTCAAATGGCCTGTCTTGTCTAGCAACATGTTGTCAGGCTTTACGTCCCTAAGATAAACGTTAAGCGAAAACACACACACACACACACACACACACACACACACATTGGTTATTTTCAAAATTCCAAGTAAGGAAGCACACCTGAAAAAAAATGAAAAGACTGTTTAATGCAGGGGTCTCCAAGCTTTTTTTCATTTGAGAGCTACTTTTTAAAAATGAAAGTGGCTGAGAGCTACTCATGTTATACCATACTTAAATAATGTATCTTAACTCTCATATTAACAACTATTCAAACTGTTTTAAACCTGAAAGAATTTTTGTAGGCTTATATGCATCACCCTTTAATTTCAGAGAAAAGATCAGAATCAGAGAATAGTTCTTTATGGAAAATAGTACTTTGCATATTATACTGTAAAAACACATAACTACAGTTGATTTCATAGTGCATCATAACTAGATATGAAACTGAATGAAAATTTAACTATATTTTGACCAAAACATTAAATTAATAACATTAAAAATGATGGCCAGATTTTAAAGGAGTGTCACAATAACGTTATCTACTAACATGTACTACAAGTTCAAATAAAGTTTTGATAAAAAAAGTTTTATAAAAAGATAAACCTCACATTTCAACCTTTAAATCATTTTTATTAAAAGGTTTAATCAAAATGATAAACGGTCATTTTATCTGCTCCATAAACAAGGCTACCTTATTATCCGAAGATTTTTAGAATGCACATTAGCTTATTTTCCATCTTTTAAAATTAACAAAAATTCTGTCTGATTTTCGCATTTACTGAACAATAAAGACAGACAGACAGGATGAAAATGTAAATTCACTCTCTGTCAGTTGATGGCGCTTATGGAACAGCAGAAATGGAGCAGTTTCCCCAGTAACCTGTGTAACACAGCAGTGCTTCGCTTAAGCCGCCCGGCTTTATAAACACTACTTTATTAGGCATTACTCAGAGGGAAGATGAAAAATAAATGCCATTGAAACTTTTCTAAAGACAGTTGGGTTCCCCCTTAAGCCGGGGACACACTTAACGATTGTAAGGCCGATTATGAATGTAAATTGATACTTATGACTGATCGCGCTTAAACACATCCAGTCAGACGCAGTTCAGTCGCCGATAACAGTCGGTGTTCAAATTCCATGTGTAAGTATTTAAATCTGCTTCAATCGCAGGAAACAATCGCTGTGTGTTGAGCACAGTCTTAGAATGTTTTAACTAGTCATTAAATGTGTGCCTGGCTTTAGAGATACATTAAAATAATTAATTCATACATTCTTTAAAATAATTTCTTCCGTCATGTTTTCACACAGAACCAAACCTACGCTGCTTAATCTTGCTTGATTGAAACTTTGAAGTCCTGATTTTTTTGTATTGTTGGTTGTGTTTCTGTTATATTGTAATTAAATTTGCATGTTCATAAATAAATAAAAATAATAACCTCACAGCCAATACGTCAAACTTGATTTATGTTGGACGGGTGGGACACGTGTCTATATTAGCTCACTCTGAAAAGTACATCTTGGTGAGCTACCTCCAATCAGGCCACGAGCTACTGGTAGCTTGTGAGCGATGTGTTGGAGACCCCTGGTTTAATGTATGAATGACACCTGTGAATGAAGCCCATGGAGTGGATGCCGTCCAGTGCCAGCACAACCTCAGCAGTGTAGAAACGTGCCCACTTCTCAGGCACATCATAGTTGCTCATTAGGTTGACCAGGTCTCCACCTGGCATATACTCCATCACCATATAGAGGTAGCGATCGTCTTGGAATGCATAAAACAGCTGGGGGAAAAAATTATATTTGTTGGCGATATCTATGACCTTTTAAGGTAATCAGCTAACCTAGCTAGTTATTTTTATTGTTGGCATTTTATTCAATTTAAATGTCCACATTTTAGTAAGAAGAAAAATATAAAAACTTTTATTAATCAATCTCCATAAGGAAAGGACATCAGTTATAGTAGATACTTTGAAGGCATCTAGAGTAAAACGACACTATATTTAACAAAGTACATACAAAAGACCTGAACCAGAAGGGATGCACCTGTTTTTGTTTGCACATAACCTGTATAAAATGTATTCAGTTTTTAAATTAGTTTTTAGAATAACTAGACAGCAACTACACATTCATCCACACTCAAGACAAATCACACAGCTGATTATGATTAATAATCATACTTAATCAATTGATTCATACCTGTACTACCCAATTACTGTTTGCAAAGGCCATAATATCCCTCTCTTCCCAGAAGAAAGCAGAGTCCGACCTTTTGATCATCTCAAACTTGCTGAGCAGCTTCATGGCGTACACTTTCCTCGTGGCTTTGTGCCTCACCTACAGAACAGAAAGAAAGGGAACATGAACAGGGCTTGTTATTTACTTTAACTTCACTGAACTATGACACACAAAGGAAACAATATAGAATATATAACACTCACATAACTTCTACTGTATTCACACTAATGAAAAGTTAAAAATGTAAGGAAAAAACAACCAATCTGCAGTGCTGGGCAACATGACCAAAAATCTGTCACTGTATTTTTTTAAGATTCTGGCAGTTTCACTGTAATTTTTTCCTTTGCATGACTGGGCATTTACATAGTTTATAGTTGCTTATTTTACTGTCAGCAATGGTGCACAAAATACACAAAGTAATAGAACAGATAGCTACAATAATATAATTGTTTTTATTTTATTTGAGCACAAGTACAAAAGTACTTTATTTTTAATGTACTTAAGTATTAAAAGTAAAAAATACTGACAGGTTATATATATATATATATATATATATATATATATATATATATATATATATATATATATATACACATTAGTACATAAGAAAGATTACTGCAGACAATTAATATGCATTGACCTGCAAATAAGCAAATGTTTGATTTTATTAGCAAAACAAACAAACAAACAATATCAAAATATTAACCTTCAGTATACTATAATACTATAATAAAATATCAATGTTGCACGGCCAAATGTGTTCACAACAATGCTATACTGTTTTATACTGTATAATTTGAAATTTGCAGCAGGTTAGAATTGTTGTTTCATGTCCAGCTGAGAGTTATTTTCTCCCTCAGCAAGAATGGTTTCACTGAAGAGATGGAGTACTGGCTTGAGGTACAAGACACTAACATAGTGTTCACCAGACAAGGCATCAGTGAACTCCTGAAGTGGCCTCAACACCTTGTTCACTGTCTCCAGCAAATTCATGTCCAACCAGCTGGGCACCAAGTTCTTGTCAGCTTTAAACACCTGACTTATTTGAATGTACAATATGGATTGAGCGTCACTCAGCTGTTAACAGACTGTTGTGCTACCTGGCTAGCCACTGACGGTATAATTCTGTAAATGTACACCATTTATAATAAGTTAAACACTACATCTGCTCAGCACTGATCATGTAAACATCCTTTATTGTAATGTACTCAATGTACCCCAAAATGCATGAAAATCACATACAAATCATATACTGTCATAATCATATATTTAAAAAAAAAAGTACATTTACTATGCAAATGTTAAATGTAATGGTAAAACGTTGTAACAAATTCTAGATAATGGTATAATACAGTGTGACAGCATTAAAATCAACCAAAAATGGCAGTGACAGCAGTATAAAAGACGACAATACAGGGAGTGCAGAATTATTAGGCAAGTTGATTTTCTGATCATATTTTTTTCCCAAGCACATTTTACCAATTCCAATCCACATCAATCTTAATAACTACTATTAATATTGTTTTTAATCATTTATAAGTGATATATAATTGTTCATGAAGGCTGGAAATGAAAAATGCCTTATATTCAGGTGTGCAGAATTATTAGGCAAGTTTTCTTTTACAGGCAAAATGAGCCAAAAAAGAGATTTAACTCAAGACTGAAAAGTCAAAAATTATTAAATACTCATGAGAAGGACACAATACTAATGCAATACTAGAAATTGCAAAGTTAAAGCATGACCAAGGGACAGCAAAATGCTCATTGGGTCAGCGGGGTCAGACAAAAACAGGTGGAAAAGAAAAGACACATGTTAACTGCAAAATAATTAAGAATTAAGGTGAAGAATTAAGTGTGAAACCATCAGGAACCCTTTAGTCTCCAGCGCCACCATTTTCCAGAACTGCAACCTACCTGGAGTCTCCAGAAGTGCAAGGTGTTAGGATCTCAGAGACTTAGGTTAGCTAAAGAATCCTAAAAAATGACCTGCACTTGATAAGAATCACAAGCTGAAGTGTTATAAAATACATGAAGACTGGGTTTTTATAGGGCTTATAGACAGACAGCTTGAGAATGACTCCTGATGGACCAGCACCACATCCTCTTGTACCACTGTTTGAAGAATTTATCTTCCAGAATCTGGCAGTAAGTTTTGGAAGATCATTTTTAGTCCATCTCTGCAAGACAGACATTTCAGGATAAGAGATGGACTAAAAGTGAACTCAAACACCTTACTGCCAGATTCTGGAAGATAAATTCTTCAAACAGTGGTACAAGAGGATGTGGTGCTGGTCCTTCAGGAGTCACTCTCAATCTTTCTGTCTATAAGGCCTATAAAAACCCAGTCTTCATGCATTTCATAACACTTCAGCTTGTGATTCTTATCAAGTGCGGGTCATTTTTTAGGATTCTTTAGCTAACCTAAGTCTCTGAGATCCTAACACCTTGCACTTCTGGAGACTCCAGGTAGGTTGCAGTTCTGGAAAATGGTGGCGCTGGAGACTAAAGGGTTCCTGATGGTTTCACACTTAATTCTTCACCTTAATTCTTAATTATTTTGCAGTTAACATGTGTCTTTTCTTTTCCACCTGTTTTTGTCTGACCCCGCTGACCCAATGAGCATTTTGCTGTCCCTTGGTCATGCTTTAACTTTGCAATTTCTAGTATTGCATTAGTATTGCGTCCTTCTCATGAGTATTTAATAATTTTTGACTTTTCAGTCTGAGTTAAATCTCTTTTTTGGCTCATTTTGCCTGTAAAAGAAAACTTGCCTAATAATTCTGCACACCTGAATATAAGGCATTTTTCATTTCCAGCCTTCATGAACAATTATATATCACTTATAAATGATTAAAAACAATATTAATAGTAGTTATTAAGATTGATGTGGATTGGAATTGGTAAAATGTGCTTGGGAAAAAAATATGATCAGAAAATCAACTTGCCTAATAATTCTGCACTCCCTGTACACAATACACTTACCAGTTGTACTTCTCCAAATGCCCCTCTTCCTATGACCTTTACCACTTCATAGTCCTCTGCTTTCATACGAAGCTCACGAATTTTGCTGATTGTGTCCTTATCTAGAAACAAAAACACATATGCACAATATCACCCAGAGTGTGCTTGCTTTGGTAATAATAAAAGTAAATATAGCTGCAAGAAGCAACTGTCCTGAGACTTTATATAAACCTTAATAATAAAGCAATACTATCTAGCCTAGTTAGTATTAGGCACGGGCCGAACTTTTCAAGGTATCCCACAGTTTGAAAGCGTCATGGTTTCAAAACCACTCAAATTTTCCCTGATACCGTTCCTGCGGTATGAGTTTTTTATGTCTTGTCAAAGACGGAAAGTGCAGGAATCCCTCAGGCTGTGTGCAGCGTAGAGAGTAACCCCTTCACCTCAGGTTGGTGCGAGCAGTCAGTCACCAGTGTGTAGGATGACCAAAGTAGGGAAACCCCTCGAAAAAGACGAGTGGTTGGTAACTGTATGATGACCTAAATCACGAAATGGCCTTAACTACTAAATAAACTGCAAAATGTTACATGTTCTAATACATTTATTTAATGGACGGCTTGCTTCTGACAGCACATTCACAAGCTTGGAGTGCCATTTACGGGACACTATTAGCATGTGCTAATACACCAGTTCATTCACCAGTTGAATGAACCTCACATTCCCACATCCACCAATGCATGGATGTGGGAATGTGATGCGTCTTAGTGTGTTCATCAAATCGTGACGGTTGTGATGTAATTATATAAATATATTATCTGACGCACTGCATGAAGTTAAATACAGCTTGCAGCTTCAATTCACAGTAAATGCTGCTCTGCAAGTGCTGTGTGTTTGAGTCGCTAATAATTGCATTTGGAAACACAACGTGCACCAACCACCAATCGTTTACAAATCTGTTGTCATTGTCAAAGACAAAAGTCTTCCTGGATCTCCCATTGGATTTCCGCCAAAATAAAATCACAATGATTTAATGTTTGAAAGCAAGAAATAAAGACATCTATAATAATAATAATAATAATAATAATAATAATAATATCATATCATAATATTTATATGAATACTTTTTAATATTTTCATTATAACTCTATTAATACCTTCTTTTTTCTTGTTGTCTTTAGCTGATCACATGCCTGGCTCACAGAAGTGACTGCAACTTTTTTTTAAAGTCATTTAAATTACTGAATTAATTTTATTTTATATAATTTTAATTTAACTAAGAAGAATTAAATACTTTAATTTAAATATTTAACCTGACACATGTTTACTACTGTTCCAAGTTTTCTATATCAAAGGTTCCCAAACAGAAGAAGAAAACGAACCGATACAATAGATGCCTACTAAAGGTGCCTGCTAATAATATTACTGTAAGGGGCCAAGCACAACATAGGCAAAATGAGAAGCTAAACAAACATGGCAGGGAGCATCAGACCAACTGCAAAAATTAGTAATTAAAAACCACTAGAGACTATTTTAAACAAGATGGTTGAAAAACAATAACTAAAAATTACTTGTCATTACCCCAAATTATGTATTTGCTTATCATTTTTTGACCCTTGTTGCAAAACGTACGAACAAGATGGTGATGACCAAATTGATGTGGGCTGCCAAGTGAAAATTTCCTTACTACAATATTATTTTCTTGCTAAAAATGAAATGAAAAGTTTTTTCCAAAGCATACATTACACTGCTCATCAACTACAACTTTTAGATGCCATTTTATTTTTATTTTTTAAATCACTGTCATGCAACCACATATCATATCATATCATAGACAATGAAGTAAACGTCTATGCTGCCTTGAGAAACTGATCAGATTAAGGTAAACAAGCAGTAGACAAGATGTGTCAGCATTTTTCAGCTTTTGGACACAGCCGTGGTGTGTTCAATGTGGAATGACAACACCACACATAAAGTTTGGTGTCTATATGCCAAAGTTTAGCTGAGATACAGCAAAATAGTCTTAAATATTGACATGATGCATTCCAATGTAGCCATCACTTAACACAGTGGGCAACTTTGTCTGACAACAAAAGCCACTTTTCTATCATTGTGCCAAACAGTTCTGAGAACAGTAAGGAATGGTTAAGTTGCTTCTCCACTTGAGTGCAGCTTGGCACAGAATAGTTACAAAATGTTCCTGACCTGAAATTCTCGTCATGATTAGATAACGATGCACAACTGTGCTTAGCTGAGTTGGTTGAATATCTATAGCAAGGGTGGGCAACTCTGGAAACTCTCAAACCCCTCTGAAAATAACAGGCAGCTGTGTTTGAGTATGGTTGAAGCTAAACTCTGCAGGACAATGGATTTTCGAGGGCCAGAATTGCCTACCCCTGATCTATAGTGATGTTATGATGGTTTAAAGTATAATGCTGTATTTTTTCTACAGACCTTTCCGTCAGTAAGGTATATTAGTCTATATATATAAGATACATTAAACACACACACACACACATTAAAAAAAAGAATTTATTACTCGAATAATATTATGCCAATAAATGTACTTTGCAGCTAATATTGGAAATTTTGCCTTTCAGTGTGTTTTTCTCTCTCTCAGCTTATTAAGGCTACACCTCTTGCCATCTTTCTTTTTGAGTCACAGGCCATATCATGTCTGTGCTTCAGTAGAGCTAATCACTGTCCTAAAAACTGGACTAACTGATCATCCACCATAACGCACTCTCACCCCACCCCCCCAGTAAACCATTTAATCATATGCACTTCTGGCTGTGTCTTTAGACAAGCATCTGCATATTGTTAAGAATCCATTAACAAAAGAGAGGGAGGAATTAGATAACCTCAATATAAGAGGAAGTGAAAAGGAATCCATTTAGGTGAATTTTTGTACCACAGAGGGCCCTAAAGGCTTTATCTAACATAACAACTCTGCTTCCCTAGGGGACAGATAACATTCAGCCAGATTTGGACATTGCCAAGCAAGAGGGATTATTTTCTTACTTGTACGAGTCACATTTGGCACAAGTATGCACAGACCAACAGATTTAAAATACAGCAGAGAAACAATATGATTTGAATCATATTCATTCTCAGATCACAATTCATTGAAGTTTGAAAACATTGCAACAAATAGGACAGTTGCACACTTGCATGCATGATCTCTGGAAAAACAAGGAGGAAAAATGAAATTATGCATGCTCTTTAAGAAATATCTTGGCATTAAAATAATTGTGATATTCACAGTGTTGCGAAGTATGTTACGAAGTATGATTGTTGAATATGTTAATATTCAATATATTGCTCAGCTCTAGTTACAAAGCATTGCCAAAAGAATAACAGTTTTTCATTTTAACAGGTTTATTTTTGGCTGCGTTTACACTGCAAGGCTACCATATCTGATTTGTTCTACTTTCATTCACGTAAGACACAACTCTTATTTAATATCTACATTTACACTAATCCCCGCCTAAAACTGAATGATTCCACTGGTGATCACTTTCACTATGAGCGCAACAGTTAACCGCTGCCTTGATAAAAATGAAAGTACAGTCAGTCACAGTAATATAACTGCAAGAACTGGCCAAAAAACTAAAATATTATACAATTATTACAATAAACCAATGGTGCATTCTTATGAAGCCATATATCATCTTTATTTGAGAAATAGAGTGAATCTTGAAGGGATATTTCACCCAAAAATGGCATTTCTGTCATCATTTACTCCCCCTCAAGTTGTTCCAAACATGTATAATTTTTTTTTTCTGCTGTACACAAAAGGAAGGTATTTGGAAGTATGTTTGTAACGAAGCAGATTTCACCCCCCATTGACTACCATAGTAGGAAATAAAAATACTATGCCAGTCAATGGAAGGTGAGATCTGACTGGTGACCACATGTGTGTTTGTATTTTACATAAAGTGTGGTTCTACTAAACCTACATTAAAACATACAATATTGACAGCATCTAAAACGTAAATCATTTACATAAGAACAAGTTAATTAAAATATTGAATAAATATACTTAATCAAATTCTACTGAATTTGTGATCAATGAGATTATCTTTTCAAATCGCTTTTAATACAGTTGAATGATTTAATTATGACATTTATGTTCTATATGATTTCTGGTGAGATAAGTATTAGTTTAGATATAAGAGCTATAATTGTGTAGTCAGTGTGCAGAAGACACACCTATTTTATTGATTTCATATATCACTTATCCTGCTTGAAAAGACCATAAACGTTACAAAGTAAAAAACTCATTTACATGCATATATAATAAAAACGAATCCTGTGCAACTGATACACTAAAAATCTGGTGATTTTAGGTCAAGGTTTTGGCTATTTCGCTTGAACACTTCCAGTGTCTTCATCACCTAATGGTTAAAAAAAAAAGAGCGAAAGAGAGTCAGAGAGAGAGAGAGAAAAGGGGGGGCAGAGATAATGACATGTGGGTGACCACCATGCAGTCCCGAAAGACCTTTTGTTGAGGGAATACTTGGACAGACAAAATAGTGTCTGAATGAAATTACTGACCCAAAACAATCCCAGCTTGCAGTAAAGCAGCCTCAAACAGTTTTGATTCATCATTCTGAACAAACTCCAGACAAAATACTTACATCTATTTAAGAAGTTATCGATGCTTTTGTTTTTCCTCAGGGCCGGAAAGTCAAGGTCATAAACCAGAGCATCCAAACTGTCCTGAAATAAAACAAAAAAACAAATATTACTTCAGTGGAATGTAAATTTTGTATCGTAATTATTCATCACTTTTAAAGACCAGACAACAAATGTTTTTTTGCATTTGTATCAAGAAATTTACAGTTTCTAAAAATTAACACGTCATTGCAATGCACCATCCAGACTACAATTTGCAGTGTTATTCGATAGTAGTCGGTAAAAGTAACCATCTGCACAAACTCTGATTGTTTAACTGGTTGTTTTTAAAACACAACAGCACTTGCAAGTTCATTTTGTTATGATGCAGCTTCAAATTATTTCAATAATTATTTTTCACATCCTTCACCATACCTCATAATGACAATACAAAAAAACTGATGTGTGATCAATTTTGAATGTAAATCTATGAAAAAAAAAATTATACATATGTGCACATGCACAGAGAGCCACCTGTCAGACAGTGTAGGAGTACCAAATTGAGTTTTCTTTTCTGACTCATTGCATTTAAATTGTCAAATATGTTGACTATTTTAACCATGTATTTACTACTTTTCTGAACCTTGAATGACAGTAATTACATTGCTTTCTATGGAGTATAAAAAAAACCCATTGGATTTCATCAAAAGTATCTTAATTTGTGTTCCGAAGCTGAACGAAGGTCTTACAAGTTTGGAACGGTTTGGAAGTCAATACCGTCAACTGTCTGGTTACCAACTAGGGTTGGGTACCGAACTCAGTACTTTTAAGGGCACAAACCGAATTACATCGGTACTACTAAGTACCGATTCACATTAAATCAATTGGTGCTAAATTTCGGTACCTGAGAACGCATCAGGGTGCGAGAATAAAGTACGTTAGAGAAAGAGAGAGACCATGTGACGTCACCCCTGCAACTTGTTCAAACACAACACAGGGCAATGGCTAAACACCACATTCTGAAGTGTGGTTACATTTCACAAAACTAGACACAGACTAAGACAACACTATTTGCAATATGTCCATAAAAACTTGAAACGCGCTTACTCCAGTCTGTATATGATCTATGATCCCCGTTGCGAGCATAGTTAATCTCATCGCGGCATTCCACGCAGAAACCACTCTCATGCCTGCTTCGCATATTATTACATATTAAATATTGTCACAGTCATATTTTCCATGTGTTGTTAGTCAAACTCCAGCTGTGACAGCATCGTGGGGAAAATGAAACAACACTTTTGTGCTACTGTGCTGAGGAAACATTCACTCACGGCACAAGTGTCCGAACGCAGCGCTGAACAGCAGAGGTGAAGAACACCGCGCAAAACGGAATTTTGTGACATTTGTATTTTCAACTGTAATGCGATCTCATGCATACTACATCGCAAACATAACAGTTTTTATTTTGTCTAGTGTGTAAAATTTCTAAATAAAAAAATGTTGAAATTGAGAGGTTTGGACTTTTTTTTTTTTTCTCTCTCTTCACTGAAATAAATGTTTTGTTATTACACAGAGTAAAGTACCGAAAAAAGGTACCATTGGGTACTGGAACCAAATTTCAGGTACCGATACTAGTAACGGTTAAAATGTGAACGGTACCAAATCATATTACCAACATTCTTTAAAATACCTTCTTTTGTGTTCAACAGAAGAAATAATCTCATACAGTTTTGGAACAACATGAGGGTGAGTAAATGATGACAAAATTTTCATTTTTGGGTGAACTATCTATAAGGTTAGGCTCAGTTGAGTCTGAGGGTTTGAGTTACTACACAGCATGTTGAACTAGTCACGGGTGATTTAGACATTGAGGATTACACTAGATTAAGATTAATCCTGTTGATGTCACTTATGCCACTGCTAACCTGGTTAGATCAGTCTGCAGTTTCTTAACCTTGAATAGTTGATGGGCATTTATACTTTACACACACACACACACACACACACACACAAAAAAGCATTTTTTTAGGATTTACAAATTTCAATAGTTTAGTAAAATTCCATCAAATTTAATTATTTTAAATGAGTAAAAAAATAAAACATTTAATAGAATGGACCATTAGTTTGTGATTTGTATTCATAAATTTAAACATGTTCATTTTATCTTAAATTTATGAATGAATCAAACTAAAACGGTCCATTCCCTTGATCAATTAAGATTCATGCAAAATGTTTTATTAAGCTTTAATTTATTTTACTCATTTAAAATTCTTAATCCATATTATGAATAATGTGTTTTAGGATTATTCAATTCAATTTCATGGAATTTTACTATACAACTAAAATTTGTAAATCTTAAAGTGTATTCAGTATGTACTTAAAGTATATACACTACCAGTCAAAAGTTAGAAAAAAATTATGATACATTAATAATTAATTCTATAATATATATCAATTAAATCTCATCAAGGCTGTATTTGTTTGATCAAAAATACAGTAACATCAGTAACATTATGAAAAAATTATTACAAATTAAAATAATGTTTTTCTATTTTAATATTTTAAAATGTAATTTATACCTGTGATGTCAATGCTGAATTTTCAGCAGCCATAATTTTATTTTACAAATTTACAAAAAAATTGCTGCATTTAGCTGTGATGCCATTCCTGATTTCAGCAGAAGAACAAGATGCAGGAGAAACGAGTTAAAGGGTTGGTTCACATGTCGTTTTAAACCTGAAAGTCTTTTGCTCATCTTCGGAACACAAATTAAGATATTTTAAATCAAATCTGAGAAACTTCCTCCCCTCCATTGACCGTTATGCAACTACCACTTTGACACTCCAAAAAGTTCATCAAGAGACCGTAAAACAAATCCATAAGAATCAAGTGGTTTTGTCCAAATCTGAAGAGACTCACTGAATTTAGGCTTTTATTCACATATTTCATTTTATTATTGTAATATTTTATTGTAAAATAAATACTAATATATATATATATATATATATATATATATATATATATATATATATATATATATATATATATATTATTATATTCATATTTTTATAATATATAATACCTTATCATTTTAAGGTATCACTATTTTACAGTGTCCTTGTTACATGATATATGTACTTAATAGTAATAACAATAAATTATGCATTTACATGCAACTAACCCTAAACCAAAGCCTAACCCTAACCATAATTACATAGTAAGTGCATGTTGTTAATTAATATTACTCCATGCTTAAATGTATATTTTCACTAACAAGGACACCTTAAAATAAAGTGTAAACTTAATTAATATAATACTTTTATTTTACATTAACATTACATTTACAGCTGCTGCTCACATGTAAGAACACAGAGACACACTTCACACAGATTCAATTTTTTTTTTTTTTACAACAATTTATCACGCGTACGTGCAACTTCAACTCAGTAAGACTCATGAAGTGCAAAGGATCCAACTTTTTTTTTTTTTAAATCACGCCAGACATAATCAGACAATCATAATTAAAAAAAAAAAAAAAAAAAAAAAAAATTCAAACCTTGAAAAAAATAACAGTTAAAAATCAAGCATTTTCTAAACATTTTACAAACTGTGGTAATAACAAACCTCTCCGTTCAGCAATGAATGTTTGCATAACATCCTGCCACAGAGAATTCTGGATGGCCACAGTCACATTCCTCAGCAGGACTGTACACGTCAGAGAGCTATTTTAAGAATGCGGCTAAACAAGCTCCCAACAAAGTAGAGGAAAAAGCAGCCAAGACCACAGTCAGAAAGTGAAGAGGGCCTTAAGGGCTCCAGACTAAGATTTCAGAGGCGTGGCACTGGTGCCACCAAGTCTTACAGATGGTGGCACCAGCACCTAATTTGGTAGCACCGCACATGCAATATTATTAATATTACATGTTTTGTCTCTCAGAAATGCACATTTAAAAGTATCTTGAGTTGGGATGCAGATGTAATTTTTTTTTTTTTTTTTTTTTTAATAAAAATCAAAAGTAACAGTTTTTATATGGTAAAATTAAATATTCTAGCTGACAATTTAAGAATACTATGTATTAAAATTAACCATTGGTCTTCCATAGTATCATACATTTATAGATCATGATAACCACATGTAAAATCACGCATGGAACCTCACTACCACAGTAAAAAGTAACTACATGGTTTCTATGATATTTAAAACAGTTGCCTAAACACATTTAAAAGAAACAAAATGCACAAAAACTTCTATAGCTAAATATTTAATAACATTTAATGTAATTCTATATGAATATGCAATGTGTCCACCACAATACCATGGTTACAGTTAATGTTACTACTGTAAATCCATGGTTGATGATGTTGATTTTTTTTTGGTTAAAAAGCCTACTGACTGGTTCACTGTGGCACAATGTTTCTCCTGTTTTCCACATCAATGTTGTTGAAAATGTCAGCACTGTTTCATTTTAGGGCTGCAAGATATATCATTTTAGCACTGAAATTGCAATGTACACAACCAGGTCACATCGCAGGATGTGCAATGTCAAGTATAGGGATAGTTCATTTTCAGGGATCTTTTGAATGTTTTAGGTCCTGTCAGTTTAAACATTCAAGCTATTTTAAACCATTTGCGATAATGACTATTGTGGATGCACACGTCATGATTTCGATGCTAAAATGATATATAGTGCAGTCCTAGTTCGAATCCACCCTCATATATTTTTTTTTTCTCTCGTTAAACCCAAAGATGTTCAATGTATATCAAGTATATCAAGACCAGGGACCAGGGACACGTTTATGTGCATTTTGTTTTGTCATTTCACCGGAACAAATTCAGAGTCTCCGCACAGCATTAGATTGAAGCGCTCGTTTGACACTGTGTGAAGACTGTGCACTGTGTCAGTTTTTCCAATATTGTGCAGCCCTAGTGCAATGTTGAATTTGTCGTCAAATTTGAACCATTGAATTCATGGAAGCGGGAAAAAAAAGGACCAAATATTGCCTGCCGGATATTATAGGTTGTATTTTTAAACAGGCCACATATTTTGGAAGTGAAATCTAAAAGGTGAATATAGATGAATTTTTTAATAATGAAAATGTGTGAATTGTTTTCAATTGAATTATTCACAGCTTAAATATACAACCATGTCGAATTTCTATGCCTATATAAATGCAAGCTCCTAAAATACAATGCATTAAAATGCAAGCATGGTTAATGCAATGCATATTTTTTTTTCAATTAGTGCAATTCAAGCAGTTTTGTTTCAAAAACATTTGTCATTATTTTACTTCCATACAGAACTCAAGTTCATGGCAAAAATATGTATTAATATTAATTTGTTTGAAGTAAAAATTAACTTTTTTCAAAAATGACCAATTCTTTCAATTTACTCACACTCATGTAGGGCTGTCAAAATGGTGGAAAAACTACATTCGAATTTTATACTTAAATGTTACTAATATTCGAATTACATTCAAATTTAAAAGCCAAAATTTCAGTTGGAGGAAAAAACTGCTTTTGCCTTGTCTCCTGAGGCCGCAAGAGGGCACAATAAGCAACGAATTAATGCACTGCATTACATTTTTTATTTAAAGCAATAAAATAACATGACGGTCTGTAAAAAAAAAGTGCATAAAGTTTAAAGTAACATTTATAAATCAACTATAATTTCGTAAATTGCATAAACGTCGAGAAGACTTATCCATCACACCTAATTCTTTATCATTTATTTCTTTTATTTGTCTTTTTATGACAGACTGCACTGAAACACACCTAAAACCTACCCTTACGTCTGAAACCCTCTCAAAACCTACCCTTATGCATAAAAATCCTTTCAATCGGAAAGCAACACAACAAATCGGGTTTCTTGGGTGACCGTGGCACGGGGATGAGTCACCATAGATATATATGGATGCAGAATCCCTGGCAACAGCTGAAAACGGATCTCTTTCGTGAGCACTTAACCTCTTCGATAAACAAATCTATGCTTTCACTTAATCCCTCCCTATTCTAGCTTATGCTACTCTAAGCAATGTCTGAAACTTTGTATTGTGCGCACTTATTGTGTTTATTTGCCTCTTCACGATGAAACACCTTGCTGTATTCCTCACTTGTAAGTCGCTGTGAATAAATTTAAGGACATTTACATCGTTGCTGAGAAATATAATGTAGCGTTTCAGTAGTGAAGCTAAAAAAAAAAAAAAAAAAAACTTATTTTCTGACATAGTAATCATATATACATTAAGCTTTAATTTGCACAGTGAAGATTATATGCAGTGTTATTTTACATTTGATTACTTTATTCAATTTCTGTACCTGAAAACTACTGTTAAACCTTAAAAGCATTGATTATTTCATTTGTATCTTTGTTTTACTATATTTATTTGTGCTATTTCTTCTAGTTTAATTATTTGTTCTTTTTTTTTATTAATGACAGTTTACTTGTCTTTAATAATCATTGGAATGTATATGAGTAGTTTTAGCTGTAGTATCGAAAAAGGAATCAAGAACTCTTCAATTTCACTGGTATCTAAAATATTGGGTGTCATAAAAAAAACAAACAAAAAAAACCTGTGCACATTTTCTTCTGCAGAATACAATAAAGTATCTTGAAGAATGATGACAGCCAAATAGTTTTGGTTCCCAATTTGATTTCCATGGTATTCAACATACCTTCTTTCATTTTCCAAAGGAAAAAAAAAAAAAAAAAAAAGTCATACAGGTTTGGAATAAGATAACAGTGAGCAAATGATGACAATTTTCATTTTGGGGTGGACTAACCCTTTAAACATCATTCTTCTGCTAGAAAAAAACAGTACTTGACAATAAACAGTGACTGAATGCTCCTAGCTCCATAGCTCAAATAATACAGAGACTAAGAAATGTTCTGATGTAGTGTGTCTGTGTCATTTACTTTTTTTAACACAGTACATGATATTTCCTCACGCACATACATCTGATTATCTCTCAGCATAAGAAAACCTTCGGAACCGCTCGAGTCTGCCTAAGAAGCACCATTTAAAGGTGTGATGACATGAGAAATCAAATTTGCCTTGATCATTTGACATATAAGAGGTCTTTGTACCATTAAAACATCTAGCAAGTTTTAGAGCTTAAAACGTCCTCCTCATTATAATTAAAGGATTTATTTAATCAAGATCAAAAACTTGTTTTGATAATGGGTGACCTGTGATGTCACAAGGCATACATTTGCAAATGCCTGCCTCCAGAGCAAGACATCAGCAAATAGTTATACATTCAAGCACCATAGCACCACTGCCATTCTGTCGCTTAACGGGTGATATTTGCCTACATTGGATGTGGGCGTTGCACCAAAAGCAAATAGCACGCATTATAATCACTGACGTTTTCTACACTGGATACAGTATGATGTGCATTCAGTTTCTAACGCACTTGAATGTAAAACAACAGGTGCAACGAATGGTCAATGCAGAAAATTAGGAAAATTTTCACAAAGGACATTTATATCTTCTTGTTTTCAGTCTTATAAATGCATAATCTCTGTAAAGTATCAGGTCATCCAGATCCAACACAAGAGTAGTAATAATCAAAAACTATCTATTGAGCAAGTTACCTAATAAATTTAATAAACCAATGAGCGCTGCATAAAATGTAGGGCTGCACAACGATTAATCGCGATTAATCGTTTGCAAAATAAAAGTCTGTGTTACGTAATATATGTGTGTGTTCTGTGTATAATAATTATGTATATATAAGTACATGCACATACAAGTATATATTTAAGAAAAAAATATATTTATATATAAAATATTTATATTTATATGTAATATAAAATACATATAAATATATATATTTATTTATACATGTATATATTTCTTAAATTTATACATGTGCATGTATTTATATATACATAATTATTATACACAGAACACACACATATTACGTAAACACAGACTTTTATTTTGCAAACGTTTAATTGCGATTAATCGTTGTGCAGCCCTAATAAAATGCAACTTTGAGTGCCATACATCTACCCAAAAACTTTTCACAACCAGAATGGAACTAACACAAGTAAGGGTAATTCATGGCTAGCTGTGCATTAAATGATTTTAATGCAAGAAGTGGAGACAAAGAACCACCGGACGTGAAGCGGAGACTGGAATGGTAAAATGACGGTTATATTCATCAGTTATTTTGTCTACGAGAGAGAGAGAGAGAGAGAGAGAGAGAGAGAGAGCGAGAGAGATTGTGCGTGTGAATTGCCGTCTATCCAGTGTCTCTCTATTAATAGTGAAGCTGTATGTTGAATTATTTAAAAAAACAGTGATGCTTCCACCTCGTTGCTGAGAAATATAATGTAGCGGTTCAGTAGTAATCCTAAAAAAAAAAAAAAAAATCTTTTATTTTCTGACATAGTAATCATATATTCATTTTTTTTTTTAACTTTGGGGAGGAAAATCTGTAGAAGTACTTTCCATCCATCCAAACATTAACATACACAGGCTCAACCATATACTGTCTTTCCAGTGAAATGCCAATGTCCTGAGGATAGTGCCTCTCATTTCCTATTGCCACCTCACACCCAAGAGAAACCAAATATACTTCTCAAAAGGTCCTGTCTGTGAAAAACATAAGTAGGATCTCTATCAATGCACTCTCTGTTCCACTAGTGACTAAAATATGAAGCTTAAAGGGACAATTCACCCTAAAATGAAAATTAAGTCATCATTTACTCACCCTGGTGTTGTTCTAATGCCATATGCCATTTTTTTCTTTATGGGACCAAAAAAGGAGAAAATTTAATAAATGTCCTGTTCACGCTCATCCATATAATGCCAGTAAATAGCGACCAGCATCTTTAAAAATAGCAACCAGCTTTTTAAAAATGATGCAAAAGTATCACATAATGGTCCTATGTGACATGTCATATATTCCAAGTGTTTGTTGGCAGGTATACAACAGGGTCTGGTGAAAAAACAAATAGAAATTTTATGTATTTAATGAAAATCCTGACCTTGGCCGTAGGTTCTCTGTGCATAATGCGTTCGTGAGACTATTAGCGCTGCAGTTCACTCTGCCTCACCCAGAAAAGGCAAACAAATTGTGAGAAATGAAGATTATAAAAACATGAAATTAAATACAATCCATGCATTTTTTTCTCTGAGCTAAATATATCTGTTGTTTTGGTTTGTTTTTTACCAAACCTTATCATATACCCCCAGAACATTTGGAATACATGACACGTGTCACACATTATGTGATACTTCTGCATCTTTTTTTTAAAGCTTGATGCTGGTCGTTATTCACTGCCAAGGTATGGATGAGCGCATGATGTGGATTTTTTATTTTTTTTTGAATTTGTCCTTTTGTGGTCTGAAAAAAAGAAGGATATACTCCATTAGAAAAACTCCAGGGTGAGTAAATGATTTTCTGCATGAGAGTGCCTTCCGGCTTTGAGTATGAATGAAACGTACAATACATGACAGTGTTCACTCAACCGTCTTGTGAACACGCTTCGCAGAGCTAGACCAAGGCTGGCATTTGTAGTTAAAAGTATATGACATTGTTTTGCTCGAAAAAACACTTATTCATTGGCTGGGGTCATGTGGAGCCCTTCAAAGCTGCCTAAATATGGATTTTGGACCATCAAAAAGTTCTACAATGAGCACAACGTGCTGAGGAAAGAAAGTTATATATCTTGAATGGCCTTGGGTAAGTAAATAATCAGGACATTTTTATTAGGGGCCAAGCACCGAAGGTGCTTAGGCACCTATTGTTATTGTTGGCGTTCTTTTTTTTTATTTATTTTTTTATTCTTCTTCTTCTTCTTCTTCTTCTTCTTCTTCTTCCGCTCTTGAAGTCTAGGGCAGCCCATAGAACCGCTTGCGGGAAAGTTATGAAATTTGGCACACAGTTAGAGGACAGTCTGAGCTAAGTCCATAGCAAATTTGGAGTCTCTAACTCAATCCCTCTAGCGCCACCAGCTGTCCAAACTTGCACTTATGTTTATGTTAATAACTTTTGAACCATAAGGGCTAGCAACAAAATTCTTTTTTCCTCTGATTCCTTGGGTCAAGACGAATCGATCGCACCATATGACGTCATTTTCCGTCATGAAAATTTTTCCGCCATTTTGAATTTTCTGAAAAACGTACTTTTTCGAACTCCTCCTAGGCCGTTACTCCGATTTTCATGAAAATTGAATCAGATCATCTTCAGACCACGCTGACAAAAAGTTATGGAATTCACGTCGATTCCTCAAAGCGTTTTCAAAAAACTCACGAACGAATTGTACGTAGTGCTTGCGAAAACAGAAGTAAGGCTGTATCTCCGCAACGCTTTATCGTATTCAGACCAAACTTGGTACATGTCATCACAAGCATGACCTGAGGTACCATGCAGTGTTTCGGCGCAGCGCCACCTACTGGTGCGGAGATATGAAAAATGGGTATTTTTGCTTATAACTTCTGATGGGTTTGTCCAAAAATCATAAATTTGGTCTCGTTGGATTCGGGGAATCATGCCGAGTCGAATGATATCCAATTTTCCCAATTCGGCCATTTTGGCCGTCGGCCATTTTGAATTTTGTGCTAAAATGCTGTATTTTACGAACGCATTAACGTATCTTTACAAAACTTGGTATGGGTCATCAGCACAATGCCCTGAAGGAGCCTGAGAAGTTTCGGCACAGCGCCACCTTGTGGTCAAAAGTTATAACAAAATTTACAAAAATGCTAATAACTTTTGACTGTATTCACCAATTGTAATGAAGTAGATCTCAGTAGATTCCTTGGGTCATGCTGAGAACATAGATATCACATTTGCTATAGTCAGCTAAACTTCCTGTCCGCCATATTGTTTTTCTTCAAAAACCTACTTTTTCGAACTCCTCCTAGACCGTTGCTCCAATTTTCACCAAAATTGAACCGTGTCATCTTCAGACCATGCCGACAAAAAGTTATGGATTTCAAGTCGATAAGTCAAACCGTTTTCGTATACCGGAGCAAAGAATTTGAGATGTGATGCAAAAATTACCCTTGAAGCTGTATCTCTACAATGCTTTGACATATTTAGACCAAACTTGGTACATGTCATCACAAGCATGACCTGAGGCATTATACAGTGTTTCGGTGCAGCGCCACCTACTGGAGTGGAGATATGAAAAATTGTTATTTTGCTCATAACTTCTGATGAGTTTGACCAAAATTCATAAATTTGGTATGGGTCATCAGGACAATGCCCTGAAGGAGCCTGAGAAGTTTCGGACCAGCGCCACCTCGTGGTCAAAAGTTATAACAAAATTTACAAAAATGCTAATAACTTTTGTCTATATTAACCAATTGTAATGAAACTGGTCTCTGTAGATTCCTTGGGTTATGCTGAGAACATAGATATCAAATTTGCCATAGTCAGCTAAACGTCCTGTCCGCCATATTGTTTTTCTTTAAAAACCTACTTTTTCGAACTCCTCCTAGACCGTTGCTCCGATTTTCACCAAAATTGAACCGTGTCATCTTCAGACCATGCCGACAAAAAGTTATGGATTTCAAGTCCATATGTCAAACCGTTTTTGTATACCAGAGCAAAGAATTTGAGGCATGATTCAAAAAATGACTCTTGAAGCTGTATCTCTTCAGTGCTTTGACATATTGACACCAAACTTTGGAAGTGTCATTGTCACCTCACTCTGACCATACCACAACAATTTGGACACAGCGCCACCTATTGGTCGAAAGTTATGAACCAGTAAATCCTCATTTTTGATAATTTTTCAGCTCTTATGCCTAAAATGATCTTAATACGTCTTTAATTGCTCACTGTTGCAGTTGGTCTGATGCTCCCAGCCGTGTTGGCTGGTTTCTTGTGCCGTTTTTGTGCTTGGCCCCATAATTGCTGCTTGCAGCTATATTTAGGGGCCAAGCACCGAAGGTGCTTAGGCACCTATTGTTATTGTTAGTTTTCTTATTATTATTATTCTTCCGCTCTTGGAGTCTATGGCAGCCCATAGAACCGTATGGTAAAAAGTTGTGAAATTTGGCACACAGTTAGAGGACAGTCTGAACTGTGTCCATAGCCAATTTGGAGTCTCTAACTCAATCCCTCTAGCGCCACCAGCTGTCCAAAGTTGCACTTCTGTTTATGCTAATAACTTTTGAACCGTATGGGCTAGAAACAAAATTCTTTTTTCCTCTGATTCCTTGGGTCAAGACGAATCGACTCCACCCTATGACGTCATTTTCCGTCATGAAAATGTTCCCGCCATTTTGAATTTTCCAAAAAACCTACTTTTTCGAACTCCTCCTAGGGCGTTACTCCGATTTTCACAAAAAATTGGACCAGATCATCTTCAGACCATGACTGCAAAAAGTTATCAAAAGCTTTTTGATAGATCCATCCGTTCTCGAATAGGGCACAAATGAATTCGACCGAAAGCTCGCAAAATCACACTTAAGGCTATATCTCCAAAATGATTTATCGTATTTGGACCAAACTTCATACAAGTCATCACAAGCATGACTTAAGCCAACATGCAGTGTTTCAGTGCAGTGCCACCTACTGGTCCGGAGATACGAAAAATGGCTATTTTGGCTAATAACTTCTGAATGGTTTGTCCAGAAATCATAAATGTGGTCACGTCAGATTCAGGGTATCATGCCGAGTCGAATGATAACCATTATTACCATATCAGCCATTTTGGCCGTCGGCCATTTTGAATTTTGTGCTAAAATGCTGTATTTTATGAACGCATCAGCGTATCATCACAAAACTCGGTATGGGTCATCAGCATGATGCCCTGATCCAGCCTGAGAAGTTTCGCACCAGCGCCACCTAGTGGTAAAATCAAATATTCAAATGCTTATCACTTTGACTGTGGTCGACTTGTTTTCAAAAGAGTCATGTCCTTAGACTCCTGAATCCCTGCTGAGTCCAACGATACCAAACATGTTAGGTTTCGAAATATGGTTTGTCCGCCATGTTGAATTTTGCGAAAAACCTACTTTTTTGAACTCGTCCTAGACGCTTCATTTGATTGTAATGAAAATATTTTTGCTTATACCTTCAGATAGGTTTGTCCAAAAATGATAAAGTTGGTCTTTTTCAATTCGGGGCATCATGCCGAGTCGAATGATATCCAATTTTCACATGTCGGCCATTTTGGCCATTGGACATTTTAAATTTTGTTTTAAAATGCTGTATTTTGTGAAAGCATTAGTGTATTGTTGCGAAACTCTGTATGGGTCATCAGCACAAGGCCCTGAAAGAGTCCAAACCAGCGCCACCTACTGTATTTTTTTCATATGCTTATAACTTTTGATCTGGTTGACTTATTTTTTCGGGAGTCATATCCTTAGTGAGTGTCATTGTCACCTCACTCTGACCAAACCACATTCATTTGGTCACAGCGCCACCTATTGGTCGAAAGTGATAAACCAGTAAATCTTTATTACTGACTGTATATATCATTTACCAACTCTTTTGCCTTAAATGATCGTAATAGGTCTTTAATTGCTCACTGTTGCAGTTGGCCTAATGCTCCCAGCCATGTTGGCTGGCTTGTTGTCCCTTTTTTGCTTGGCCCCGTAATTGCTGCTTGCAGCTATATTTATTCTTCTTCTTCTTCTTCTTCTTCCGCTCTTGAAGTCTATGGCAGCCCATAGAACCGCTTGCGGGAAAGTTGTGAAATTTGGCATACAGTTAGAGGACAGAATGACCTTTGTCCATAGCAAATTTGGAGTCTCTAACTCAATCCCTCTAGCGCCACCAGCTGTCCAAAGTTGCACTTATGTTTATGCTAATAACTTTTGAACCATAAGGGCTAGAGACAAAATTCTTTTTTCCTCTGATTCCTTGGTTCAAGCTGATTCGACTGCACCATATGACGTCATTTTCCGTCATGAAAATTTTTCCGCCATTTTGAATTTTCTGAAAAACCTACTTTTTCGAACTCCTCCTAGGCCGTTACTCCGATTTTCACGAAAATTGAACCAGATCATCTTCAGACCATGCTGACAAAAAGTTATGGAATTCAAGTTGATTACTCAAACAGTTTTCGTAAAACAAGCGAACGAATTGTACGTAGTGCTTGTAAAAATAGACATAAGGCTGTATCTCCGCAACACTTTATCGTATTCAGACCAAACTTGGTACCTGTCATCACAAGCATGACCTGAGGCAACATGCAGCGTTTCAGCGCAGCGCCACCTAGTGGTGCGGAGATATGAAAAATTTATGTTTTTGCTTATAACTTCTGATGGGTTTGGCCAAAAATCATGAATTTGGTCTTGTTCGATTTGGGGCATCATGCCGAATCGAATAATATCCAATTTTCCCATTTCGGACATTTTGGCTGTCGGCCATTTTGAATTTTGTGCTAAAATGCTGTATTTTATGAACGCAGTAGCGTATCATTATGAAACTTGGTATGGTTCATCAGCACAATGTCCTGAAGGAGCCTAAGAAGTTTCGGAACAGCGCCACCTTGTGGTCAAAAGTTATAACAAAATTTACAAAAATGCTAATAACTTTTGACTATTTTAACTCATTGTAATGAAACTGGTCTCAGTTGATTCGTTGGGTCATGCCAAGAACATAGATATCAAATTTGCCATAGTTGGCTGAACTTCCTGTCCGCCATATTGTTTTTCTTTAAAAACCTACTTTTTCGAACTCCTCCTAGACCGTTGCTCCGATTTTGACCAAAATCTAACCGTATCATCTTCACACCATGCCGACAAAAAGTTATGGATTTCAAGTCGATAAGTCAAACCGTTTTCGTATAACGGAGCAATGAATTTGAGGCATGATGCAAAAATGACTCTTGAAGCTGTATCTCTGCAATGCTTTATCATATTCAGATCAACCTTGGTACGTGTCATCACAAGCATGACCTGAGGCATCATAGAGTGTTTCGGCGCAGTGGCACCTACTGGAGTGGAGATATGAAAAATAGCTATTTTTGCTTATAACTTCTGATGGGTTTGACCAATATTCATAAATTTGGTATGGGTCATCAGGACAATGCCCTGAAGGAGCCTGAGAAGTTTCGGACCAGCGCCACCTTGTGGTCAAAAGTTATTACAAAATTGACAAAAATGCGAATAACTTTTTTTTTCTAATTGCTCACTGCTGCTGTTGATCTGATGCTCCCAGCCATGTTGGCTGGCTTCTTGTGCCGTTTTTGTGCTTGGCCCCGTAATTGCTGCTTGCAGCTATATTTTTGACATTGGATCTGGATCTGAAGCCATTGTTGTGCCCTGCACTCCACAGCTTTTTTTCCAAAAGTCCATCATCTTCATAATTTTTTAAAACTGTGAGTGCTGAAATAGGTGTTTTCATGACCGTTACGGTGGAAGATATGCCAAACACTATTGTGATGGTCTGCCAGAGGAGATTCTGCATGTCCAAGCAGATGAGGAACACAGGGACACTGAAGGAGGGAACTGAGCCATATCTAAAGATCAACAACTGCACAGAGCAATGCAAAGCCAACCACTCACAATTAGTGTTGTCAAAAGTACCGGTACTTCGGTACCAAGTCGGTACTGAAATTTTGAAAATGTGATGATACCAGCATTTCTGTAGTACCGGTAGTACCGAGAATCCGGGTATATTCGGTACCCACTGATAGGGCTGTGCTAGTATTTACTTGAATATGACACGAGTGAAGCACAAAGCTTTGTTTACAGAAGAAATAACAGGTTAGCAATTAAATGTGACATCGCAGCCATGGAAACATTTTGATTCATGCCGAAAGAGAGAGGTACGTGAGTCCATACATTTAAGCTTCGTATTCTGTTTTCCGAATCGCGATCTGGTCACCTGATTAGCAGAGAATTTAACAATATTCCATTAGTTATTCCACTGAACATGGAATCTGTTTCTTTTCCCAAATCTTCACTCACGCAGGGGATTATAAAGTTTCTTCCGTTCGCATTTAGGCCTATTAGGCTATTCGCATTATTTACAGTGGTAAAGTAGAACAAACACCGTAGGACAGAAACCTTTTTGCTTGCACGTCAGTTTCTATTTAACAGAGTTTGTGCTTGTTATTAGACTTTATAAGGCGCGTCAAGTTTATTTGTATATAGTGCGTTTCACACACCAGTGATTTTTACTTTCGTTTTCTCTGGCAGCGCTAAATCAAACATAGCCTGAATGTCTTGCCCCTGCGGAGGATAAAACACGCTCTTCAGACCTTTTACAAAAAGTGTCAGTTGTTTGTAACATCAGGAGATAACGAAGATATTATTAAAGAGAAATGGTCTCTTTCCTGCTCGTGTCCCACATCCCTCTCAAAGCGCAAAGCGGCTATATCAAAGTAATAACGGGACTTTGGCTATAGCCTATATGACGCGTCTTTGTGTGGAAATAAAAAACGAATGCTTTTTGAAATAATATTTAACTTTCTTATTATTTAGGTTACCATTATTTACCAATATTTATTTCATAGTTTTAGAGGCTGTAGTGTGTTGTTTCTCTGACGGAATACCTAAAATAAACATGCACGTCTGTTACCCCTGTTGAAAAAACGAGCATATGCTGGTAAAGTAGGTTTTGAAGCTGGTATGCTGGTTTGAGCTGGTTTATGCTGGTCCAGGACCATCTTAGGACTAGTATGGACCAGCAGGACCAGTTTAGCATACAGCTTCAAAACCTACCTTACCAGCATATGCTGGTTTTTTCAACAGTACACAATGGATGTTTGAGCATTTAATTAATTATTTATTTTTTTATAGTTCAAAATTTATTTCATTGAGGTAGCCTATATATACACACACAAACACACACACTCCAAATCATATTTAATGTTTTTAAAATAGGCTATATAAAATAGTAAAATAGTTCCAATAGATTTTACTGTGGTACCGAAATTGGTACCGAGAACCGTAAAATGTTCATGGTATCGGTACCGACTACTGGAATTTTGGTACCGTGACAACACTTCTCACAATAGTGTATGCTTAACGGTGTCACTACAGCACAGTATTACAGTAATTCATGGAAGCAAAAAATTCCAACAGAATGTGGTACACGTTCAAATTCCATTGTGAAGTGCCATTTGGGACACAGACATTGGCATGTGTTAAGTGAGATAAGTGCTGCATTAAGAGACATTCACACAGGGTATGGAATGAAACAGAAACGGGCAGTTTCATATTGACAAGCACCACTCATTTTCTTCTGAAAATATAAAAACCTAGTTTTAGAGCAGAAATTATGATAAAATGTTTATGAAACAATCTTTTTCTTTAGAATAGAAAGAAACCATTTTGCTTCACCTACCTGCCATCAAAATCAGGCCTTCAACAGTCAAATACATTCCATGCATTAGCTGTGCTTCGCTGCACACGTTCTAATGACAACATCACAGCTGAGGCTTTGGCCGTTTCTCAACATACATCCTTATGTGATCTAGCATCTTTGTGTATTCATTAAATATCATCACCATCCACCAAAGTCCAACTCCAATCCTCAAGAAAATAAACACAGTGGACACAAAATTACCTGAATGTGTTTTTGATAAAGGATGCACTGAATGCGGAAACAATGTTTTCCATTTTCCAAATAAGATAAATATCTGGACCATTTCTTTTAAAATAAATTTAATTTGTCCACCTGTTTATAAGACCTATTTTCAAACACAGCCACTAGTTACCCATTCCTGAAAGGAAGGGGCCTCCTCTGACTTCCTTTATTTGTCTGCCAATCATTAAACTGGTTTGTACCCAGTATCTTATGTGTTTGTCACTTATTTCATTGTCTGTCCACCCACCTAATATAAACAATTGAGGACATAGCAGGGCTCAATGCTAAGGATTTTTTCTACTGGCCCAGTCGGGCCAGCGGTCCAAATTTTTACTTTCCCCGCCAAAATTTTCACTGACCCCATAACAAAAAATTAATAAAAGTAAAAGACAAGAAAATGGGCTTATAAAATAAGCATGGTTATTGTTTTCATTGTCTTTGTTACATTCAACCTAAATAAATAGGGTTATGACACCAAAAGCTATTAACTTATATTTTAAATATTGTTAGACAAATAAACAGTAAGTAACTTACACTCATTGGTGGGCACGTACTGCCGACTGTTGTCGAGTCGACAGATGATGGCGCCGCGAGACGGGAGGATGAAGGCCGGGACGGGAGAGACTCTGTCCGGCCTCATATCATCGGTTGTCGGTGGGACGGGAGTATGAAGGCTGAGGCGGGGGATAGTCTGTTCAGCCCCATTCACCAAAAACAGCAGATTATTAGTGATCCTAGCTGTTTGATGAAAGTTTGTAAAACTATCCGCTTTAGAACGACCACTTTAGAGACTAAATTAATCCAGCCCTTCTTCATATCATCGTTTTAGGAAATTTAAATAAGGAAACCGAGCTGTATATTATATTATATTATTATATTATTGTATATTATAACAACCACGTAATATGCATTTGCGTGACGAAGGCATTGCTAGCTAAATGTGCAAAGGGCTGTATACGGTAATGACACTCGAGATTGAGCGGGTGAGCTGCTGTAGCGTTAGGAGCGGCGCCATGCACAGTGCGTCAGACAGTTATATAGTGTTAGGTGCGGGACCATGTTCAGGGGCTCCAGTGTGTCATCAGAGAATTGGTGAAAAACGCTCGTTAACGTTTAACGCTCTAACTTCACAATTAAGCACTACACAATTCACAGTCTTTGTAATGTGTTTCAGCAATACATCTGTAACATTTATAATGTGTTTAGAAACAATTCTCAGAATTGACTTTACAGGGACTTTAAATACTGTTATTTGAAATTATTTTTAAAAAAAAATGAAGACACTTTAAATGTGAAATTAAACCCGCCAGTAGGTGGCAGCGAATCACTGTTAATGAGTGAGTCATTGAGATTCAACTGATTCATTCAGAAAGTGTTGCTCAGAGACGCAAAACAATTCTGTGGACTTTGGAACTATTTTCATTGGCGAAATACAGCAAAACAGACAATTTGGTGTCTAAAATGTAAGTCATTTGATATTAAGTTCTTGTTCATTAAACTGCACGCTGAATAAAATCAACATCACATTTGTAATCATGCTAATATTTGGAGAAAAACGGCACTCTTTGTGTAATATTGGTTAACTATATTATATTATATAAATATGAAATATATACAGGGGCATTTTTGCCTCTTATCTTGAATTCTGGGGCATTCTAAAGGAATTTTAATAGACTAAATCACGCAGTGAATGCGTACACTCTAAACATGCACACGCACTAGTCTAACCTACTAGGCTACGTCACGTAGTGCATGCGTGCACTCAATGGGTGTGTTTTTGTTTGTTTTTTGTAAAGTGAGGGACATACTCAATAATATCACTCGATAGATTGTTAAATCATCAATTACGATATCATAGACGATATATAACGCACACCCTACAGCACTGGCCCGATCGGGCAAGTGACCGTTCCGTCTACTATCCCGAGAGTCGTTCACACTGGCCCAGGGCCATCGGGCAGTCCTTATTGTCGAGCCCTGCATAGTGAAACATGAGTATCCAAAACAGTGCAAATGTGTTCATGAACTCTTTTCCAGAAATCCTGAATTTTTGTACAAAACCAGAGGGCATGAGTTAAGTCTCCATCATCTGCCTTACATCTCCAGCAATAAGTTGTATCTTTTAACCCAAGCCTAAACAGTCTGGAAGGAGTCCAGTAAAAACAGTGCACATCTTGAAAGGCATATTTCTTGCATCTCTCAATGCCGTTTTAACATTCTTTAAAACTCTATGCCATTCCTAGTCATCGAATGTTAACGTCAGATCTCTTTCCCATATTTTCTAAAGAGCTAATAAAGCTCCATCGACAAGATTTTGAATCAACCAGGAGTAGTATGCTGATGCTTCATGACTCTTCCCATATGCCGAAATGATCATACAATGAACGTCTGCTGTCTCAGGAGGTTGTGTACTAGAACCAAAAGTAGTACAAAGTAAATGTTGTAACTGTAAATATCGGGAAAACTGAGATCTAGAAATACCATACAGCTGTCCTAAGTGTTCAAATGACTTCAGACTACCATTTTCATAAACTCATTTTAATTACACTGACTTTCCCGGCCATTGACATATGGAGTGGAGCCCATCTTATCCATATCGCAGGAAATCTTCTTCATTAAGAGGTCAAAATTAGCTCTCACTAAGTCATTCAAATTTGGGGGAAACAGAATTCCTAAATATCTAATACCTGACTTAGGCCATTGGAACATGCCAGGATGAAAAGCTGAGGCAGGGCAAAATGCAGCCAGTGCAAGAGCTTCTGACTTAGACCAATTCACCCTATAACCAGAATGTAATATTTTATTTATTGTACACTAGGTGGTGCAGTCTGGAATGTGCTGGGATGGACAGTTTAGGAACAGTTTAAGATCACAGCACATCTTAATTCTCACAAAGATGCGTTCTGTGTCCTTCCAAGGTTCATTCTTTCAAGATAGGTTGGCAAGACAGGTCTTCACAAGAATGCAAGTCTGTTCTGAAACAGCCTCACTCACCACTCATTCACCTAACACTTAATCAAGCACCAACAAAACCACAGAAGGGAGTTTCTCTAGTAATTACGTGACATAAAGCATGAGAAAGCCCGGAAGTCTTTAAACAGTTAACACAACCTCAGGGCGAAAAAACAAATCTGCTAGTGAGAGGTGTAAAAGAAGTGCCATGCTTTGTCAGTATGACACATTTCAATCTACAAAACTGTTTTAGATTAGTTTTACAACCTAATTATCGACTAGACAATACAGTAAAAAGTGGTGTTTTTATATTAATAATTAAATAAAACTCAAAGAAACAACCATATAAGGCTGGAACAAAGTCTTTTTTCCAGAAGTGACACGTGACATATGGGACAACTAAACCACTAATCCAGATCTGTTGTGTGGTATAGGCCTTGTCTAAAGAGTATAAGGAGGAAGACTTGTTGAGCTACAGAAGATTATCTAGTTGACCCCATACTCAGCAGCCTTCTTTACACAGTTTTACATGTCAGCAGCACTGATACAGATGCAGTATGTAACATCTTGCCTTCTGGTGATCTGGTAAATAAATGAATGTCCCTGTTAGTAAACTCTCAATGAAGCATCTTACTCTCCCAAATTGGCAACGATTAATGCTACATGCATGTACCAAACAATAAAGGCCCTGATACACTCACAGTTAAGTTGTTTTCATTCTTTTTTAACAAAAGTTTCTTTGCAAACTCTCCATTACAATGTGTACCGTTTACACAACAATCTCCAGTCAAATGCTCAGAACAAACATATAATCCTTCGTAACAATCCAGGACAACATTAAAAATAAAGCCTGAAACTCCTTCTGAAAACTGTACAGAGACGCAAACAAGTGGTTTAAACATAGACGCGTCAAAGCAAATGTTCTTTTACTCTTCCATTTGTTCTGTTATCAGAAGTAGCTCATGCGCGTGGCGTATGTCAAAAATGGAACAGGCACCTGTATCCAGTGTAGAGCTGGCCCCTAATAGTTGACTAATCGTTAATCGACTAGAAGAGGCTTAGTCGACCAAAATTTTATCAGTCAGATAGTTGCAGAAAAAAAAATTGTGGCAAAGTCATGTAGTCATGTAGGGACAGATCATTAACGGTGGGTCCTTGTGGAAATTACAGTATGTTGGGCAGGAAATCCAAATGTTTGCCTATCATCCATCAACCGTAAAAATATTGCTTATCATTTGAAACATGTAAGTAGTAGCATCTTTACATGGCTGCTCACTCTAACGTTAACCTAGTTATAGGTGCACTATTATTAGGCACATATCCAAGTGTTTGTGCTGAGTGAGGAAGATAATGTATTAGCATGCTTACTGCATGATACGGCGCCAGCGCGTTCACTGGCATTTTTTCTGAAAATATGGAAACAACTTAAAATATTTCATTTTTGGTCATTTTTACATCATTCAAAACTGTAAGGGCTCGTTCACACACGAGACACATGCAGTGGAATGGGGGAAAAACGCAAGGTCTTGAGATGCGTTTTTTAAAAGCTGAACTGATTTTAACTTGAGTGCCGCTGTTTTTAGAATGCCATGTCATGCGCGAGATGCTGCAAAAGACACAAGAGTGCAATGTGTATAACTATACTTCGATGTCTTGCTCTAGAGGCAGGCAGTCATATGAAAATGTGTAATATTTTCCTATTTAACAGTTCTACACCACCTTTTTCAATTAGTTTGATATTTCCTTCAGATCAAGTGCAATGACAATGACTGAGGTATTTACAGAAAGGACTTTTTTTAGTTCAATTCAGGCATCAATTGATATATTATTAGTTTGCATGTACACATAGCCTTGTTTTCATTTGTCATCATATTAAACTCTGACAAGGTTCATTATTCCTCCTTCAATTTCTGTTACTGTAATGAAAAAAGGTTCTTGTTTAATTCACACAGTCCCTGTTCTGGTCCATGTCAATTGTGATAGGGTCTCAGTAGTTTCTTTACACACACAGTTTGTTTTTTGGATGTTTTTATATGTCCTGGCTTTCAATTTCACATGACACTACAAAGCTATCAGGTAAAGTCCTTGCTCTTCATTTCATCTGACTGAAGCAAGACCTTGCAAGGACCAGAAGATGAACAAAAAGCAAATGAGATCAGAGGACATAGGCTATAACTCTAAACACTGCAGATGGAATATGCATCTCACACTGCTCTGGAGACATGAAAAAAATCCATTATTTATCAGCTTTAATATGTCGGTCAAATTTTCTTAGCGGGCCGATAATGGATAACATTAAAAATGAACATGTATCGGCCAATACCAATATGGTGGCCGATATATTGTGCATTCCTAGTTACAATAAATGTTACCTTACAAAAATATACATGCTTATTTTATTATCTTTTTCTGTATTTTACATTAAAGAACCAGTAAAATGGGATCTCTTTTTTGGAAGACCAGAAGATTCCTGAAGGTTACCCATGACTCAGGAGGACTTCCTGGATCTGTCAATGAATTGTGTGATGTATTGAAGACATGCTTTCACTTCACAGAGGAGTTAAGACTTATCCTGATTTTAATGAATTCATTTATTTTAGTTCAACGAATGAGATCTAATATAAAAGCTCTTTGACAGTGAAAGCTCATCGAAGCCGACTCTTGTTCCATTCCTTTTTGCAATATTTAAAACTGATTAGCTGGTAGTTTTGAGTAGACCAGTTTGTTTTTTCAAGTTTGGGTCTAAAGAAATTTGATGGTTATTGTGAAAATTCCAATAGAAACAGTTTGATTACGTCCAACAAAAATCAGCACGATCGCAAACGAGACGCCATTCCAGATCAAGAATTTATTACTGAGTAGCAATAATTTAAGACACAATTCATTGATTTTGCTCCACCAAAAAAAAAAAAAAAAATTAACAAATTGTTTGAATTAATGGCTCAATGACCCATTCATAAAGAGTCACATTCATACTTGATTCGTTGCTGAATGAATCAGCCGCATCAGTTAAATTAATGAACCAATGACTGACTCATTAAGACAGTGAATTGCTGCCACCTAAAGAGGGTGTTATTTTCATATTTAAAAAGTATAATTTCATTATAACCACATAACATTATGCTATTATAATTCCTGTGTAAATGCATACAAGTGGCATTAAAGATGCCCTAGAATCAAAAATTGAATTTACCTTGGCATAGTTGAATAACAAGTGTTCAGTACATGGAAATGACATACAGTGAGTCTCAAACACCATTGTTTCCTCCTTGTGTAAATCTCATTTGTTTAAAAGACCTCCGATGAACAGGCGAATCTCAACATAACACCGACTGTTACATAACAGTCGGGATCATTAATATGTACGCCCCCAATATTTGCATATGCCAGCCCATGTTCAAGGCATTAGACAAGGGCAGGCAGTATTAACGTCTGGAGCTGTGCACAGCTGAATCATCAGACTAGGTAAGCAAGCAAGAACAATAGCGAAAAACGGCAGATGGAGCGATAATAACTAACATGATCCATGATTACATGATATTTTTAGTGATATTTGTAAATTGTCTTTATAAATGTTTCGTTAGCATGTTGCTAATGTACTGTTAAATGTGGTTAAAGCATGCATGACGAATGTCTTGTAAAGATCCATTTGAGGGTTATATTAGCTGTGTGAACTTTGTTTATGCACTGTATTATAGTCGAGAGCTCGGGGGGCAGGGAGCGCGAGATTTAAAGGGGCCGCAGACTGAATCGACGCATATTTAATGATGCCCCAAAATAGGCAGTTAAAAAAATTAATTAAAAAAAAAATCTATGGGGTATCTTGAGCTGAAACTTCACAGAAAGATTCAGGGGACACCTTAGACTTATATTACATCTTGTGAAAGAACGTTCTAGGGAACCTTTAAAGATTTGACAATAAATGTATTCTACTCTTTATATAGTTTTTTTTTTTTTTTTTGCTCAAATTGATATTTACATTAACTAAAAGAGCACTTCCTGCAACTGTATTATAATGGCTATTTAATATTACCTCTAAACTTTGACTAGGCTAGATATGTTCTATATTCATCTGTCTAAAAAATCCCAAAGCATAGTCTGGTTATTTTGCATTTTGTGCAACCAGTGATGTTCTAGTTGATGTCATTTGTAGAGTAGGTAGGACCTTAACAATGACTTAAGCACATCACATTTTTAAAAGGAACTCTAGTGTCACAAAATCAAAATTAGGTCGGTGTGCGGTGAGAAATGTTGTTGAAAATGTAATTTCTGACACATTCCTCCAGGAATGTAAAGTCAGAGGAAAATATAACATATGCTGGAAATACTGATGCAGGTCGCTCATGGCAGAGGCGGCCAGGGAAAAGAATCAATCCCAGTGTACTGCAAGAAACTGTCATGAGCTTCCCAAGCACAAAGTGGGTTTGATCAGCCAGTTACCCTGAGCTACATGCAGTTCTAGACTCTCTGAATATTGTAGCTTCATTAGACATGTCATATCTCGAACTGACCCTGGAATAGGAAGTATTAGAGGCTGATACAGGAACAGGTGAGGCGATACACAATGAAAAGACAGGTAAGAATTGGCCAGAGGTGAAAGCTTTAGATGAATAAAACAAAAGCACCTCTACCCTTTTCTGTTTGTTCTTTGTGAGAAAACACAAGGCTTAAATCTATACAAATGTGTACAACTGAAATGTATTTGAATTTATCGATCACTTGTGCCGTAAATTTCACAGCCAATTTAATAGGACATTTTTATAATCCATCAATTCCAATCTATAGACACCGCATTACCATTTATTCACTGCTAGTGAGTTCTTCATTCTAAACTTTCCCAGTAAGGTTCCAAGAACATAACCCAATCAATATTTTATGTATAATTATCTGCATAATTTTAACGTAACTTTTTTTGTATAATTATATATTGTATTGTGGTTGGAATAATATACTAAACACTATACATAATATTTATTTATTTATTTATTTTTTTTTTTTTATGTGGACCCTATGAAGACTAGAAGAATATTTTATGAAATCTAATGGGGGGAGTGATTTCCCTAGAACATGTGCATTCACTACCCCACAATGCCGAACCTGTATTTAATGTGTAATGGGGGAGGAATAACTTTAAACAAACTTAGAATCATTAAATGGGTTATTCAAGTCCACTCATTATGTGCGGTGTTTATTTACTGGGAGTTTGATAAACTTAAAGGGCTTTAGAAGCCCTAGATAGCTGTAATAATTTCTATTATAATATTTACCCTATAGAACAAATAAATAATATAAACCTACTGAGTAAAACAAGCTAAACAGACTCAGTGGCATAGGCTACATTCTGCCTGGGATCATTTAATTTTCTTTCCAAGACTCTCCTGTAGAGGAATTGTCTGCCCTGTGTTCTTTTCTTTAGTGAGTCTGTCTGTCTGAAGAATCAATTATTAAATTATTATTATTAAATCAAGATAAGTTTAGTGCACGTACAGACCTTAGTTAAAGTTGGCTGCGATTCTCTCTCCAATGATTCTGATTCATAGTTTTTAACCACAGATGCACAGAACCTTCACTTTCATAAAATTTGGAAAGTTCTAAGCCAGTGGTGTCCAATTTTTTTTAAAAGGGGGCCAGATTCGATGTCGTGACCACATCTGGGGGCAGGTTCTTTCTCAATTTTATATATACAGGTGCTGGTCATATAATTAGAATATCGTGAAAAAGTTCATTTTTTTATTGTAAATTATTTTTAAAAAATGAAACTTTCATATATTCTAGATTCCCTACATGTAAAGTAAAACATTTCAAAAGTTTTTTGTTGTTGTTTTTTTTTTTTTATTATTTGTTGATTAGAGCGTACAACTAATGAAAGTCCAAAATCCAGTATCTCAAAATATTAGAATATTTACATTTGAGTTTCATTAAATGACCATCCCTACAGTATAAATTCCGGGTATCTCTTGTTCTTTGAAACCACACTAATGGGGAAGACTACTGACATGGCAATGGTCCAGGAGACAATCATTGACACCCTCCACAAAGAGAGTAAGTCACAGAAGGTCATTACTGAATGTTTGGCTGTTTACAGAGTGATGTATCAAAGCATATTAAATGCAAAGTTGACTGGAAGGAAGAAATTGGGTAGGCAAAGGTGCACAAGCAACAGGGATGATTGCAAGCTTTAGAATACTGTCAAGTAAAGCCGATTCAAACACTTGGGAGAGCTTCACAATGAGTCAAATGAAGCCGGAGTCAGCGCATCAAGAGTCACCACACTCAGACATCTTCAGGAAAAGGACTACCAAGCCACATCTGAAACAGAAACAACATCAGAAGCATCTTACCTGGGCTAAGGAGAAAAAGAACTGGACAGTGAAGAGTGATAGATAAAAGTAAATTTTGCATTTCATGTTGAAATCATGGTCCCAAAGTCTGAAGGAAGACTGGAGAGGCACAGAATCCAAGCTGCTTGAAGTCTAGTGTGAAGTTTCTGAAGTCAGTAATGATTTGGGGGGGCTGTGACATCTGCTGGTGTTGGTCCATTGTGTTTTATCAAGTGCAAAGTCAATGCAGCCATCTTCCAGGAGATTTTGGAGCACGTTATGCTTCCATCTGCTGACAAGCTTTATGGAGATGCTGATTTCCTTTTCCAGCAGGACTTTAGCACCTGCCCACAGTGCAAAAACCACTTCCAAATGGTTTCCTGACCATGATATTACTGTGCTTTATTGGCCAGCCAACATGCCTGACCCCTGAATCTATGGGATTTTTTCAAGAGAAAGATGAGAAACAGTCGATCCAACAATATACAGATGATCTGAAGGCTCAATAGTGCCTCAGCAGTGCCACAGGCTGATCACTTCCATGCCACACTTCACTGATGCTGTAATTTGTGCTAGGAGCAAGTCATTTGCTGTAATATGTGCTGCCGACCAAGTATTGAGTGCACAAATGAACATACTTTAAAGAACTTGAACTTTTCTGTTTTGAAAATCCATTTTTTGATTGATCTTAGGAAATATTCTAATATATTGAGATACTGGATTTTGGACTTTTATGAGCTGTACGCTCTAATCATCAAAATTTAAAAAAAAAAAACTTTTGAAATGTTTTACTTTACATGTAAGGAATCTAGAATATATGAAAGTTTCATTTTTAAAAATAATTTACAATAAAAAAATGAACTTTTTGATGATATTCTAATTATATGACCAGCACCTGTATAAGTGGTTCAACGGATCACAAAACTCACGGTTCGGATCATACCACGGATATTAAGTCAGAGATCGGATCTTTTTCGGATCAGCACAAAAAAAAAAATTAGGGGGTGGGGGGTAACTTTGCATTTATTACTTAGCCCATTTTAACTACTCCGATACCACAGCAGAAACTACTAGCCTAACTAATACATTATTAAAGGCAAGTGAACAGACTGTAAAAAGAACAAATACTGTACACCAATTACAAGAATAGATAAATACAACATAATGTTACAAATAAAGTATAAGGTCTTAATTTTTGTGTACTGAAATATAATAATTAAATGTAAAATGACACTGTTCACTGTATAAATTTAATATAGATTAATCTTTGTTAAATCTGTGTTTTGTTGTTTGATTTACATGACAGACAACAGCAGGAATTTATAGGTTGCTGTCACTTTAAGAGTAAGTCTCCATGCACACTCACATCCGATAGATACACATCCGAATTCTCACCTCGTTCAATTAAGACATAACCGAATGTGTTTAGAGAAAACTTGCCGAGAGGGGTATTTTGACGGACATAATGCGTGTATGTGTCCATCCAAGTGCATTGAGGACGTGAAAGAAAAATCCATTTGGAGAGTGCAAGCTATCCGAAACGTGCATCTCTCTCCCTCTTTGTGTGTGCGCGAGCCTTGTACGTATGTGCATCTGTAGGGCCCTATAAAATCCGTTTTATTTTTCCCAAATTCCGTTTTATTTTTTCCCAAATTCTGTTTTTTCCGTTTTAATTTTTCTGGATTCCGTTTTTTTCTGTTTTATTTATTTTTTGACTCCATTTTAATGGTTAAATTAAATTTTAGAAATCAAAAAGCATGTCTAATTTATTGAAATAATGAATCTTGTCCAATTTACCAACAATTTAATAAAAGTTTAACAAAAAAAATTACATTTTTTTTTAGGGCCCTACATTTTATTCTTTCCCCTCAAATTTTATTTTTACCAAATTCTGTTTTCTGGATTCCATTTTAATGGTTTAATTCCATTTTAATAATCAAAAAGCATGTCTAATTAATTGAATTCTTAAAAACAACAATATTAATTAATTAAAAAATATATTTTTATGATTTTTCTTTCTTCAGAAGTTCTGTTGTGTATATACATTTTTTCTGGCAATCAAATGAACGCATACCATTTAATTTATCTTTTAATCATGAAATTAAACTTTTTTGTCAAACAATGTGCTGCACAACAGAGCTTTACTGTTAAAATTAAAACATGGAAGAAACACTGAGATTATTGTTTAAAATATATTTTAATAATTTATTATTAAATGAATTTATCTCAATTCTACTGTACAACAGTAATATGTTTCTGTCAAGTTAAATCGAACTTTTATTTTGACGGTTTGCCTAGAGCTTTGAGTTTCTCTGTGTTTATGACGGTAGTTTTTCTCAAATGAAGCGGTTAAATCAGTGGTCTCAAACTGCCGGCCCGCGGGCCATTTACGGTCTGCCCTCCCCCTCTACCCGGCCCGCAACTGATCTCAAAAATAAAACATAATCCGGCCCGCTAAATTATTATTATTATTATTATTATTCACTAGTTGCTACCTGTCTGATATGCAAAGAAAAAGTCGCCGTTCTATGGGGGCATTCACATATCGCGTCACATAAGCGGCCGCGCCGCATTCTCCTTCTTTCCAATGCGCTTTCGCTCCAGTGGCGTCTGTCGTTGCTATGCAACCACGAGCCGCGCTCTCAACCGCGTCGCTTATATTATGAGCGCTCTTGCCTAAATTACAGTAAAAGCACTCGACTTTAAGTCAAGACCGTCGATTTAAACCACCGAAACGCGTCCGATGCAACCATTAAACGTTACCGATGCTCAAACTGCATCTTGGACAAATGTGTCTCAGCTGTGTAAATGTTAAAAACTAATAATGTATGTAACAATGAGAGATTTTTATTTTTTGGCAAAATAAAGTTGATATATATAGCTCCAGTTTTTTGTTCATTTCTGACCCCTCCACGCCACAAGTGTTGCTGGTGCACCTTGTTGGATGTGAGAAGTTGCACCAGACTATTGCAATTAATAGTATTATATTAGTAGTATTATATTAGTAGCCTATATTAGTAGTATTATAAGTAGTATTATATTAGTAATAGTATTATATAAATATTACACTCTGTAAGAATGAGAGAGACACTGCTGTTTACATTTAGTATGGTAAATAAAATATTTATAGTATAGGTATAAAATTTTTAGTAGGCTTTAGTAGGCCTAGAAGTAAATGAGAAATAATGCAAAGGAAAGTAAATTTTCTGAAATTTTGCGCTTTCTTGCGCTTGAATGTTAATATGGCCCTCCTATGAGGTGTCAATCACAGAAACGGCCCCCCGCCAATTTGAGTTTGAGACCCCTGGGTTAAATGCTGATGAAGTGACTTTCAGAGCAGCTCTGGAGATGAATTTGTGCGTTCATATAGTGACGCGACAGAGGACGAAAACACCGCGAGCGTCGCACGTGCTTCAGTGTGCGTGCGCCTGCGCGATTGTGTGTGAGGCGGTGTGAGGTAAATGAAACTGCGCTTCCGCATCATTCATTTCAGAGGCACACAGATATGCAGGATTCATGTTTAAATAGTCTTTTTGCGGTTTAATATTCAGTCACTAGTCTATATCGCGATTTAATTTACGTGTACTGACCTGCTTTTAATTCATTCATCAAAAATTTGACAAATTCCGTGACATTCCGCACTATATAGTAAATTCCGTTTTTATGAATGGATTCCGCGATTCTGTGATCGCGGAAATTATAGGGCCCTACGTCTGTGCGCACCGATAACAACGTGGCGTGCAATACCAAATTAAATCCTCTTTTGCCTCTTCTAGCGCTGGAATGGTTTTATATCCATTTAATGTGTTAAGTAGCAAGACAAAACACGTGCATATGATAACCTTTCACTCTAATGCGGTTAAACTTGCAATGGATCTGCAAATCTCATGCGTGCCAAACCGTGGGGCTTGGTCCGTACGGATCACTGATCAACAACGATCCGTTTAACTACTAATATATACAATACAATGGTATTAAATCCATGAAAAATTGTTGAATTGTTGGTTGAAAAATATTCTAATTGGATCAGCTCAATGTTTCTCCTGATTTGCACGTTAGTGTTGTTGATGAAGTCTGCGCTGTTTCCACTGGTTTTACACCAAATTAAATCACAGAGTGATTTGCAGCTTGTACCTGAGGCCTCTACACTGAACGCGAACACTTCTTACTGCCGTGTGATCGAGACGCTCACATTTTTAAGCTCGTGAGGTGCACAGTGCACACAAGTAGCGCTGTTTCGTTCCGCTTTTGGCACGTTTCCGTGGCCTAAAATCTAGTACTGCCCCCTTGTGTTGACATTGTGAAACTGCACGATTTGTAAATTATGTGTGGCGGGCCACATATATTTGAATAAACAAGCTGCGGGCTGTTTGAAATTCATCCCCGGGCCGCATTTGGCCCGCGGGCCATAGTTTGGACACCCCTGTTCTAAGCATATTACAACAACATTTTTGGGCCTCATTGCACATGATTTGCACTGTAAGAAACATGCCCTTTTGCTTGATGTTACGCTTGCGGTGTGCAGTCTCGCCCGCTGGTATTGTCCTTACAAATGCTCTAAGTGGGCTTATATATTAAAAGTATTAAACTTACTGACAGAAGGCTGCTTTCAAATTCAAATTCTCACGTGCGCTTTGTGAAGAGCGCTTGTGCATGCAGCTGTGTGCGACTCTGTAAGTGGTTAAATGTACTTGCATCTCAAAATGCTTCTATGACGCACAATTAATGTAAACACACTAAGTTATGTCTTAAGGGATTGGACAGGACAAAAACATATTTCAAAAGAGATGTGTGTATTAGTGTGAATGCAGCTTATTAGATCTCCTGCTGTCTATGATGTCACCAGTAATAATCAAACAATAGTGAAGCTTAGAAAAAGAAAAATCACTGAAAGCTCTTAAATGGAAAATGTTCAGATACTCTTAAATACTGAAAGCACTCTTTGTTTATTGCTTGTAATATGTTTCTTTGTTCCTCTTCATTATAGGTTACTACTTGCTTTTATGTTTTGAAGCTCTATTAGTTTATATATTTAAAATTCTTAACCTACAATTGTTTTATTTATTTATTTATTTTTTACTTTAATTTATATTTTACTTTAAAAGTACTTATAGTTATATGTAATTACATGAAACAAGATTTTAAGATTTAAGTCGGTAAACAAATAATTTAATAAAGAAAAAAAAAGTAGCTCAAGAATCGTTTTGGATTTGGATTGTGACTCCCAGAATCGGAATCGTATCGGATCGTGAGGAGCCTAAAGATTCCTACCCCAAATAAACAAATGCATAGAAATTGTTTTATTAAAGGTGCCCTAGAACCAGTTTTTACAAGATGTAATATAAGTCTAAGGTGTCCCCTGAATATGTCTGTGAAGTTTCAGCTCAAAATATTCACTCAATTCACTCTGCGCCCTTGTGTAATGCCTTGAACATGGGCTGGCAAATGCAAATATTGGGGTCATACATATTAATGATCCCAACTGTTACGTAATAGTCGGTGTTATGTTGAGATTCGCCTGTTCTTCGGAGGTCTTTTAAACAAATGAGATTTAAACAAGGAGGAGGAAACAATGGTGTTTGAGACTCACTGTATGTCATTTCCATGAACTGAACTCTTGTTATTCAACTATGCCAAGGTAAATTCAATTTTTGATTCTAGGGCACCTTTAATATCCTGATCACATGGTTTGCCAACTTCACAGATTTGCAATATTTGCACAAGATTAGACAGTATTACAGATGCAAGTTATTTCACAGTCAATTCCAAACAGTGACTGAATGCAGCCATCATGGACATTTGTATTACTGATAGCACTTTATTTTTTATGCTGGGAATTTTATTTTTGTTAATTAAGCATTTTATGAGAAAATATTTGAATAAAATGCTGAAAGATTACTGGCAGAAGTTACGGTTATTAATTATTGGTAAGTTAACTAAAAGATTAATCAACGAATCAGAAAATAATCAATAGATCAATCGTAAAAATAATTGGGACTGACCGTCCCACTCACGCGACCAGTAAACAGAGAGAGATCTGTGAGAGCTAGTGAAAAGTGTTTGAGTTCAGTGTAGTGTTCTTCTTTACAAACCACAAATCAAATACCTTGTGATTTAAATTAATTTAATGCCAGATGAAACAGCGCTGACATTCTCAACAACACTGATATGTAAAACAGGCGAAACATTGAGCCTAAATGATAGAGAAGGCTTTTCGATTGACAAGTCACTACATTTTAGTGCTGTGCGATTAATAGCAATTGATTTTTCAAATTCAATTTTGGCTTCCAACCATCATGAAAAGATAATCGACATGAAATGATTATTGTGCTGCTGCCACATTCCGCCCAGGGCACCATCCTTTCCTTCACAGCAATGCACTTTTGTTCCTCCCTAAAAGCCCAAACTTAACATCCAAATCAGCCAAATAAGTAAGTTTTGTAAAACGCAGTCTAAACTGCACGACTTGCCTGATATTTAACAGTGTTTTTAAAAGTGCATTAAGCCGGGAAAGAGATATCGTTCCTTAGGTGGCTTTCTGTGCGCGACCTGAGATGGGGCGGAACACACATAAGCAAAGTAGCCTATACTGTGGCCTTTGGATTCGCACCTAAACAGTCAAATAGCCTACACACACAAAAAAGTTAAAATGCCGTTTTAGTGAGCATCCTCGTAAGCACAGTCGGTTATGTCTTAAATGAATGTTAACAGTTGAGAAAGAAAGCGCATTAGTGTAACAGTATATTAGATCTGTGCAGCTCTTAAAGTGAGTGCCTAATAAATCTGCTGCAGTCATTAATGTTAATCGAAGAGATGGAGTTTGAGACACGCCACTCCTGTAAATGATAACAGTTCATGTGGAGCAGCATTTACTGTAAACGGAGCTGCTCTGAGACGCACGTAGATAACCTACACGTGCAGCCTTAGAAAATGGTCTAATAATTTCATGGATTCTCATTTTTTAAAATCGAGGAATCTTTACAGCCTTAATATAAATTAAAACTGCCAAATGTTACTGAGGGATATGCTAATCCAGGAAGTGACTGAAGCTTTGTGGGTGGGAAGCGATCTACTGCATATATGCTCTGATAATCATATTGAATATGATCCAGATGTAGTGTTTAACAGAAACACGATTGTCTTATCTTTTTGCTAAAAATGTTTCTTTTTTTATGAAACTTACCTACATTCAAGTGTTAATAAAAAAGAATGCTTGAAGCTAGAATAAAACTGATTTTTGTTGTTGTTGTTTAAAAAGTAGTCTTCTCCCCCCTCTACACTCCCACTTTTCCATAGCTTTACACGCCCATTTTCACAGAGTTTTTTCAAGTCATAGGTGTGAACGACCAGGGAAAAACAGGGGGGTTTCATGACCCTTTAAAGTAGGGCTTAGAGTTGTCAAAAGTACCGACCGTGACACCAAGTTGGAGTGCTGTTGAGCAGATTCATAAACACCTCTGACTGGCCATTGTGTTGACACGCTCATCAGATATGTCAGTACTTTTGACAACTCTAGTAGGGCTGCAACTAACGATTGTTTTGATTATCGATTAATCAAATAATCAGATGAAACAATATAAACAATATTATTCAACATCCTGCCTAATGCTGTTCTGCGAACCATGTGTAATATAAAGCCTATGAAAACAAATACAGTGAATGTACAGTCAAACCAAAATTTATTCAGACACCTTGAACATTTCATTCATTAATACAGTTTATTCACTATAGTTTAAAAAAATGGTAATATAATATGACAAGATTTCAGAGTTAAAGTGTCTCAGAAAAAAATCATCTTAATTATGTCAGATAACACTTAAGCAAAACATGGTCAGGTCAAAGTTGTCTGAATAATTTTTGGTTACAAATTTTTTATCAGTTTTACTGGTAGTCCACTGTAAGAACAATTTTTGGGTATAATATGTCACAGTTTACTTTATTTTGCTATCCTCACTTACAAAAATGAACTATAGTGTCCTGCACCCACTAGTAAAAACATATCAAAAATATCAGAAATGTCTGAATAATTTTTGGTTTGACTGTATCTATGTAGGCTGTGCTGTACATTATAAACAAAAAGGAGTTAAAATACAAACATTACATTCTAAACCTAAAAACAACTGATTGCTTACCATTTTGAAGCAGAAATTAAAACAACTAAATTAAAAATGATAAACAAAAACAAAAATACAAAATGTTCATTTGTACGAGGTATGAAGAACACACATTCACTTGTCTGAACATAGTATTTATATTACATTAATGAGCTACACTATAGTATTAACTGCATTTACTGTTACTCATATATATATATATATATATATATATATATATATTATTTGTGTTACATGAATATTATTAAACCTACAATTAATTTCTAACAAAAAACATTTTAGAAAAATGTGTATTTTGGTCAGAATTATTGTGCTACTATTCTACTGCGCACCCTCTGTTTGACACGCATGTGCCCACCAGCGCTCGTTCATTGAAGTCTGTGAAGTTTAACAAGAAACTTGTTGTCAGAATATGCAAAATGGAAATACTCATGGGACTTCCTAACTTTGACACGTTTATTAATAAGCACATAACTTACATTGTATGGTTATATATCCTTATCTCTAAAAGGCATTAAACCTTCAAATCCAAATATCCTTCAAAAAGTTCTCTTCAATATAACAGATAAATAAATAAATATTAAGTAAAATTAAATAGTCAAAGCCTACTTGCGCTGGATGTGGTACCGAAGTTGGTACTTTTGACAACTCTTCTTCAGACTACAGAGCATGAACACAAATGAGAATGGGATCGTTTGAAAGCAGCTGCCTATCAGTGGGTACCGAACTGAGTCGAAATAGTCTTGGCTATTGGACCCACAGTCTGCCTGTGCCTATTGATTCCCGACCCGCACCACAAATGACAAAGTAAATATTAGAGGTGCAACAATACATCGTTATATCACGATATAAAAATGCGATGATATGTATCGTTAATGTAAACAATATGACTCGCAATATAGAGTTAGTTTTATCCATAACTAAGCTTATTGTATTTATAAAGTATAATTATGTATAAATTATAATAAAAGTATAATAAATGGCATTATATGATGAACAGATTTACAATGCACACTATAGACAACACAGACGTTCAAATGTATGTGTGTGTGTGACAAATGAAAATGACAAGAGGGTGAGTAAACGAAGATCGAATTTTAATTTTTTGATGAACTAATAAATTTTGGGAATAGTCAATAGCGATTAATAGCGATATAAAAGTATAAGAGGATTCAAGATAGAAATAGTCTATTTCAAGATAGAAATAGTCTTGGCTATTGAACCCACAGTCTGCCTGTGCCTATTGATAGAAATAGTCTATTTCAGGATAGAAATAGTCTTGGCTATTGGACCCACAGTCTGCCTGTGCCTATTGATTCCTGACCCGCACCACTTGGGCGGGCCGCCCACGTATAATAACGGCTGCCCAAGTATATTTGGAGACACATTTTTGGTTTTATTATTTTTATCCTCTTATACTTTTATATCCACGCAAGATATAAAAGTATAAGAGGATTCAAGATAGAAATAGTCTATTTCAAGATAGAAATAGTCTTGGCTATTGGACCCACAGTCTGCCTGTGCCTATTGATTCCCGACCCGCACCACAAATGACAATGTAAATATTAGAGGTGCAACAATACATCGTTATATCGCGATATAAAAATGCGATGATATGTATCGTTAATGTAAACAATATGACTCGCGATATAGAGTTAGTTTTATCCATAACTAAGCTTATTGTATTTATAAAGTATAATTGGTAATTATAAGTGTAATTATGTATAAATTATAATAAAAGTATAATAAATGGCATTATATGATGAACAGATTTACAATGCACACTATAGAAAACACAGACGTTCAAATGTATGTGTGTGTGTGACAAATGAAAATGACAAGAGGGTGAGTAAACAAAGATAGAATTTTAATTTTTTGATGAACTAATAAAGTTTGGGAATAGTCAATTTGACATGCTTTGCGATTAGAACTATCATTGATCATCTGAAGCGCATGTGTACTGGAGCAGCTTTCCTCAAAGTGAAAGCACAAACATCATTTGAAGCGGCACTCCTCGAAGTGAAAGCATATTTTAACCCACCATATCATGTTTTTAGTTTAGGTAGTACAGTGCTTCCCATACATAGACTTTACTTGGGCGGGTTCCCACGTATAATAACGGCCGCCCAAGTATATTTGGAGACACATTTTTGGTTTTATTATTTTTATCCTCTTATACTTTAATATCCATGCAAGATAATGAAACCATCCGCGATCAATAAACTAGTCGTTTCGTACCTGCTCGTTATGTGTGCGTCAGAACTATTTACTTCCGCTAACATTCCCACGGGTGCTGCATTTTGCAAAGTCACAAGGCGGAGCTGTTGTAAGAGTCCCAGTGTATTTCAGGCTTGTTTATAATTAAAAGTCACACGCTAAGTTTTTTCTTTTTCTTTTGGGCATTATTGGTATTTTGGTTACACAATAAATTGTATTTAATTTGATTTCCATTTAATTCAAAGTAAATTATTGTAGTCTCCCCCACAGGAAGAAAAGACTAAGAACATTATTTGACACATATATTATTCATTTTATAAATTTTACTAGTAAACTCTGTGTCCCATTCACTGAGAGAGACACTAAATGACAGCAAGGAGAACATAGGAAAAGGTGAACCATTTAAATGCTGTAATTTTGCATAATTTACAATGCATAATATTAGTATGTAATTAAATGTAATATGCTATGTAATTAAAATTAATTTCAATAAATAAAAATACTGTTAAAAATCACACATTATTTGTTTGTCACATGTAGTAGACCATTTTTGTGCTGTGGGTAATAAGAGGATTTTTTGCCCGGCTACCACCGCAAGTATATTTCAAACCTGTGGGAAGCACTGTAGTATGATGATTCAAAGCATTTTAGATTGTTTATTCTTATCATGTAAGTGCATTAATCTGCGCGGGTGGCTTGTCTGTGTAAAAGAGATTCAATGAATGCCTGTATTGAAAATGCGAGTGAACTGTGTTAGAAAAATGATACACACAAATGATACACACAAAATTATGTCAAAATGTCCATCTTCTTTCGTCGGAAAAAAAAACCGCGGACTTGACAACAATGGTTTGGTTCATGCAGTTAGACAACAAATCCAATCAGTGACAGGCAATTCACGCTCCAGTCCAGAAGGGGCACTCGCGGTATTGCAACACTGTATGATAAGCACCACAACAGGAAATAGAGCAGAAGAAGAACAACAGACAATCTAGATATGCATGTACTCTCAACCATTGTCTCAACATCAGTAAAACAGCTTGAGAACAATATCTCACGTAGCATATTTACCTCAGGCAAGTAATTTACCACAGCACATTAGTTCACTAGAGAAATAATTTTATAATTAAATTTAGAAGTTAATGCCTTGTGTAATTTACATGTTTTTTTAATTTAAAAAAAAGAAGCAATTTTATGTTTAGTTTTTCTCCCCCCTGCTGTACCGAACCCGTACAGTACCGACTTCAATACTGATGTACATACCGAACCGTCATGTTTGTGTACCATTACACCCCTAATATTTAATGTTGAATTTAATGTTGAATATAATGTATAATAATGCAATGGGGCAATATTTGTGGCTCTTGATAATGTGAATGTCTAATTTTACAAGTAAAATAGTATAATTCGCGATGCATCCTAGAAACGATTAATTTCAATACCCCATAATAAATATTATTCCACCTGTTACATGTGCAGAAGGACTCTGGTTGCAGGTATTGCGCAGAATTTTATTCATTCGTGCAGGTTTCGCGTTCACACCAACAGCGAGTGCACCACTGATCTACATGTAAATAAGTGGCGCGCACATAAAGCTGCCTCTCAAACAGCTCACGAGTCCCAAATTGAGTTTTTTTTTTTTTTTTTTTTTTTTTTTTTATTTTACTTTAAACAGTTGAATACACACTAGGGTTGGGCGATGTCTACCATATTGGCATCAGACGATGTCTACAGTGAAACATCGTGATGGACGATGATATCGGGGGGATGGAATGAATTAAAATTGTTCACTCATGCAGAAAGGGCTTGAATGAAGCATTTTTGGAAATATCATTATCACAAATGATCATGAGTGCTTGTGGTATGATCTGCACCGCTGCTGACGTGTTGCTCACTTCAACTAGAAACCGTGAAATGGTGCTACCGTTCCGTTTCATGGTCCGGATGGAAACATGCTGGGGTCCGGATGCGGACCATGGTCTGTGTATATATCAGTGGTTTGTGTAAAACATCTAGTAGCCTATAATTCGTTTGCCGTTTTTTGCACAATAAAATCTTTATGGTTTAAATTGTGTTCATTGAACTGTTTTGAATGTAATTTGTACTGTGATCGGGAACAACTTCATTATTACCTAATCAGAAAAAAAAATTAAAATTTGAAGTAACTGCGTCGAAATTCAAAGCACGCATTGCACTGGGCGATAGTGTGATTAATTAAGATGGAGTTTTTTTGCAGGCGGGTTGCTGGGGACTGGGGGGGAAATCACGATGCCGGCTTAACGTTGTGATGTCTGTTAGCCATCGGTGATGGACAATGGCATTGTCTGACAGCCCAAAACCTAATACACACAAAATTGTCAAAATGCCCATCCTGTCACGTATTCAGGTAAACACAGTCTGTTTTAGAAACATAAAATGTTGAGAAAGAAAATGCATGTTGTGTAACAGAAATACTGGAGTGCATCACAAAAATGAACAGAAGCGTAGCATATAGGCTACTTGCCTCACAGACATGAGAAATATATCTTGAAATGTCTACATTTAAACAAACCAATTCAAATCGAAAAGAAATACTCTCTGCTTATGTAATCTGAAAGATGCATTTCTCTCTGTAGGCAAGCTCACTATACTGCGAAGATGGCGAGGCAGCATCGTCAACTTCATCTTTGCAGCTGACAGTGACTCAGAAAACACTAATTTATTAATAAATAATTAAAATGTCTCCTTGCCTTTTTTTTTTTTTCTGACACATTCATAATCATTACATTTGCCAGTGCTTTGAGGCATGCTTTACGTGTGCGCTTGGTTTAGTACTCTCATCAGTATATATTTCAGTAATTAAATTAATATAAATATGTGATTAGTCAACTAATGGCTTAAATGAATGACTAATAGTCCACTAGAAAAATCGGGGGACAGCCTTACAAAAATACAAAAAAATACAAATATCGATATTGTTCAAGGCACCATATCAAAGTTTGAAATTCCAGTATTGTGACAACACTACCTTACAATGCTTTTTGTAGCTGAATTCTTCATTTATCACAATGTTTCAGATTAAGTGGAAGACATGTGGTTTACATGTTAAATAGCACTACAACATGTCATTGTCCACAACTTGAGGTATATCAAAAACCCATCAAATTACCTCTATTTCAAAACAATAATTATATTATAATTAATATTATAATAATTATATAATAATAATAATAATAATAACTTTTAACCAATGACTTTTGGTGAACAAACTGTTAAGATTGGTTAATTGGTTAATCAGTTAACCATCTACATCCTTAGTGACTATATTTACAGTACACCATGGCTTCAATTGCCTTATTGCTTTTATAAAATGGTTACATTAAAGCACACAAATTAAGATGTTATTTAATTAAAGCAAATTTATAAAAATAGAACTCTTACGCTAGAAGATATAGTCCCTGACATAAAACGTTTCTATGAAACAAAAAACTATATAGCCTTCCTGTAGCTCCAACAACTGCATTGACAGCAGCATGAATTGATAAAATGGTAACACTTTACAATAAGATCTCATTTGTTAACTAACATAAACTAATAATGAGCAATACATTTGTTACAGTATTTATTAAGCTTCGTTAATGTTAGTTAATAAAAATCCAGCTGTTCATTGTTTGTTCATTCAAGTTCACAGCACATTAACTAATGTTAACAAATACAACATTTGATTTTAATAATGTACTAAAAAATGCTTAAATTAACATTAACTAGGATTAATAAACTCTGAGTTAACTAATGAAACCTTATTGTAAAGTGTTACCGATAAAATGCATACCTGAAAAACATCTGTCAAATTCACAAATGTAAATAATAAATATATGATGTGGTAATAGCTCTTTCTTGTCACAGCTGTTACTTTATTGGAGTTTTTACTAGGGCTGGGACACTGTATTGACTAATCAAAAACCAGGACCGAAACTATGGGTTTTATAAACATAAACACATGTAATTTATCAACTGAAAAGGGTTATGAATGTCTGCAGCCATATATAAATATGCATTTATATCCACACATATAATTTAAAGCTGTCTGATTAAATGCATTACTGTGATATCCTGTGACCTGTATTTACTACAGTGGAACTAGTGATGCTCAAACGTAAGAAACTGCTAAAATAATTCATAAACTCGATTTACAAATTGCACATTTCACGTCAATGCAAACTGCAAGTAAATATGCAGTACAAAATGCATATCAAATTTAAGTTCACTGAAAAATCTGAGCATGGAATATGGGTCGTGAGGCCTGCTGGTTACCAAAAGGTTGTAGTTCAAACCTGCAAAGGCATGAACTATCACTTTCCCTCCTTTAACAAGAAACTTAACCTGGTTGTTCCGGGGCTAGTGGTCCTGTAATGACTGTACTCCAAATTGAAACAGGTAACTTTGGTAATTATGTAATATAGTAATTATAGTAATTCATGACAAATTTTAGCATCAAGGTAGTTATCATTACAAGCAAGTTCTTAGAAACCAGTAGGAATCTACACAAATTATTAAAGTTTAAATTCAGCATCACTCACAAAATATAACTCAAGTGATTACTGGCTGGCATGTTTTGAATGGCCAATACATAAAGCATGATTCCACTGTTTTGCAAATTTACAGCGCATATAGCGTATTATTGTACTGTATTGTATGCATGTCGTGATTTATATTCGATTGTGCTGGCCTTAGTAGCAATTAACCAAACAAATTCATTGTAAAAGCAATAACATAGTTCCAACAAATCAGATAAACTTACCAGCAGACAATCTGTGTTGATCTCTGATTTGGGATCCTTCAGCATAGCATCGATCTTCTCGAAGCGAGCTGTCAAACTTTCTCCAGCAGACATGTTCATAACTGATCCGATGGATTCGATTCAGACGTATGGAAGAGATGTGAGTTTACTAGCTAAGGTTAGCAAATGAACTCGCCAACTTCCTCTGCCCTCACAAAGCAATAAGCACTAGTTTGCTCAAAGCAACGTTTTGTGTCTTACTGTCTTATTATCACTCTCGTTGAAACGTATACAACACCGAGAGATGACGAAAAGCCACATTTTCAAAAACAAAACAACAACAAAACAAGGTGTCGGATTAGTCCATGACAACTTGGCAAACACAAAAGCAGCAGCAACAGATTATACTGCGCTAAGCTAATTTAGCTTCTGGAGATATGTGGAGAACAAGCTCTTTTAAAACATACAAACAGATCATATCCACGCAAAAAGAAGTGATAAAATAAATGTTGCAGAGTTAGCATGCGGCCACATGAAATTAAGTTTATCCAGGCCTCTGTCCATAAATGCCTGCCAGGCCAAACGAGTCTGACAGCTGCAAAGTGAGAAGTGGCGAAAAAAAAACTTCGCCTTACAAATTTCGATCAGTTAAAACAAGATCCTGGTTAAAACGATCCTTTACAATTCTTCTGTAATAAATATCCCCTAGTCTGCACGCCGGCTTTTACTTTTCCAACAAGTATGTAATCCACTATGCTGTAACTATAAGGATAAATCAAGCTTTAATCGATGTTATTATTCAAAAAAAAAAAAAAAAAAAAAAAAAAAAACTGGGTGCCCGATTTTCTCCCACTGCCTGACCAACATGTCCGCCTTCCTGTTGAAACACCCCGGAGTCAACTTCGAAACCTCTCCAACTGCGCATGTGCAGAAGCTCTTGACGCTCGCTCACTCTCTCGCTATCTCGCTCTCTCGCTCTCTCTCTCTCTCTCTCTCTCTCTCTTTCTGTCTGTCTACGCGAGTACAATGGCGGGTAGCAAATCTACGCGTTTTAGTAGTTTCCGCTTGCAGAACGGCAGAGCCATCAGTTTAAGGACAGCAGCTCCAGGCCAAGTCTCTACAATTGCTACAATATTAAAGACGATACTTTTAAATACGGTCACTTTTCAATTCGTTCATGCATAATGTATCATGATACAGCATTTTTTTTTTAAACATGGTACAATGAGAATATAAAATGAGAATATAAAACTCTTTATTAAAAAAACCTATATTAATAAATGTTTCAATTATATTAACAAATATATAGTGTGTTATGACATCAATTTTAATGTAGTTAATGTAAAAAGTACGGAAGAGGATTAGGGCCAAGCAATAATAAAAAAAAATAAAACCATCTCGAGATTAAAGTTGAATTTCGAGAAAAATTCGAGATAAAATGTTGAGGATAAAGTCATTAAATTACGAGAAAAAAGTTGTTAAATTACGAGAACAAATTCGTTAAATTATGAGAAAAATGTCGTTAAATTTCTAGAAAAAAAGTCGCGATAATATGTTGAGAATAAAGTCATTAAATTATGAGAAAAAAAGTCGTTAAATTACGAATTTGTTCTCATATTTAACGACTTTTTTTCTCGTAATTTAATGACTAATTTAATGACATTTTTCACATAATTTAACGAATTTGTTCTCGTAATTTAACGACTTTTTTCTCGTAATTTAATGACTTTATTCTCAACATTTTATCTCGACTTTTTTCTCGAAGTTTAACAAGTTTTTTTCTCGTAATTTAACGAGTTTATTCTCAACATTTTATCTCTATTTTTTTTCTTGAAATTTAACGAGTTTTTTCTCGAAATTTAACAACTTTAATCTCGAGATGGTTTTATTTTTTTATTATTGCTTGGCCCTAATCCTCTTCCGTAAAAAAGTGTTTCTCATTTGACTGTAAGACCTTTTGCGCCAGAGAAATAAGCACAAAAGGTAAAATTTGGATGAAATCTGAGAGCTTTCTGTCCCTCCATAGACAGCTACAGATAGAAAATGGATTGATAAACACAGATAAATACATACACAACTGAAACTTTGATACTCCAAAAAGTTCACAAAGAGATCGTAAAACTAATCGATATGAATTGAGTGGTTTAGTCTAAATATTCTGAAGAGACACATTTGCTTTATGTGATGAACAGACTAAATTAGATATAATCATTCATCAACTCACACATCTGTTGTGGTAAACAGAAGCTCAAGCATGCTTGCTTGACATGTGCAAGAACCAGGTTCATTCTCGTGTGCAGCACGTTTGAGCTTCCGCAAGAGGTTTGTTCTCGCGCATCAATCAGGTTCGGTTGAGCTTCTGTTATGTTCACTGATCAGTGTTTATATCTGAATACAAACCTAAATTAAATCTTTTCATCATACAGTAAGCAATCAAGTCTCTTCAGAAAATTTGGACTTAACCACTCAATTCATATGGATTAGTTTTACATTCTCTTTATGAACTTTTTGAAGCGTCAAAATTTCAGGTGCATAGGCTGTCGATGGAGGGACAGAAAGCTATTAGATTTCACCGAAAATGTATTCATTTGCATTCCGAAGATGAACAAAAGTCTTACGGGTTTGGAACAACATGAGGGTGAGTAATTAATGACAGAATTTTCATTTTTGGGAGAACTAACAATTTTAGCGTTAGCTCTCTATATTTCTATGGCATCTCTGTCGAAGAGTAATTAGCTGGTGAAGTGTATTTACTTATTGTAGAGTTAACAAACATTATCATGAGCATTGTAATGTTTAAAGCGGATGTCATAAATGTCAGTAGACCAGGAAGATTTAAAAATGAGCGGTTCATTCATAAAGCCGTAAGATCTTACCTTCAAGCTGTGGAAATACAATCCGGAAAACAGAAAAGGGGCGGGGCTACATAAGGTGTATAGAATATGGAAGCAGATCAGTCTCATTAATAATTCACGCAAAAACACGATGCACACATGTGTAGCCAATTTCACATGCATGAAACCAAATTCACGTGCACAAAAAACAATTCACATGCGTGTAAAAATATATATATTCATAAAAAGCAATTCACATGCACAAAATATAATTATATATTTTTAAAATACGTTTCACAAATGCAAAACAAAATTCATAGATATACAACTGTGCACAAAAAAATTCGAATGTTTAAAATTTTTAGTTTATCCTTGAATGTGAATGTGCAAATGTGATACACCCATGTGTAGTCACAAGGTAATGTGTCTTTTGGTATTAATATTTATTTATTTATATATACATTTATTTAATTATTTATGTATTTATTTATTTATTTGACAAAGAGTTTATTGTACACTGAGTCATTAATTATCACCACTTAAAGGGCACCTATTATGCCCCTTTTTACAAGATGTAATATTGGTCTTGGGTGTCCCCAGAATGTATTTGTGAAGTTTCAGCACAAAATACCCCACAGTTAATTTATTATAACCATTTGAAAATGTCATTTTTGGGGCCTGTTTTAAAAAGAGCTGTTTTGGTGTGTACCACCTTAAATATAAATGAGCTGCATATCCCCGCCCTGCCTTTGGATGAGGGCGTAACTTGCATACCTATGGCAATACACAAATCCGCCGCGAACTCTATGGGCGCCGCCATCTTGCCTGCCGCCATTACTGCGTGCCTGCGAAGTGTGACGGTGTGACACTTGCGGTGCCCTCTAATGACATTTCAATTAAAGTTCATCCTGCTCATTAAAGAAAATGTCTGGTGAAAGGGAACATGGGTAGATGATGTCAGGCAGTGGCCAAAACTTACCGATAAAGGTAATTTATTGACAACATAATGTAATAATGTAAAAATGTAATGTAATGTAATTAAGAAGTGTATTAATTGATGACAACAATAAAACCGAACGCTGTCATTACTAGCTGTGTTGCTAATATGTTCACAAGCTTAAGTTTCAAATAATTATTAGGCCATCCTTAAAAATATTCTTGTTTGCCATAACCCGACCGACCCTGTCAATTTAGGACCGACCCAATTAATTATTTTTTCCCCTTTTAGTCCGACCGACTTGCCGATTGTAATTGCGTTAAGACCCACGGATTTTTTTTTTACTCTTCAAACAGCTAATACAAATGCAATAAAATGTGAGACACACGCAATTGACGCTTTTCACACGCTCTCACGCTACACATCCATTTTCTCACGCACAGAAAAATCGCGAAGAGGACACAGAGACCGACAGACTAGACAGAGCAGGTTACTTATGATAGAAAAAAATCTCAGCTCTCAGATTCTGTCAATTTTATTACGAAATTCAAACAATAAATACCGTTTGGTGCTTGTAAATGTGACATGCTAGAAATACAGATTAAAAAATATTACAACATCAAACGACGTATAATGTTATGTTCTTGTAAACATGTTTTTCAAAATGGATTTATGTATTCACACTTACCTTCGTCTGAGGTAAATCTCTCAGAAATGACCGAACGCTGTCAGCTAGCACCCCCTCACACAGAACCTGTTTTGGCTGATATGTGTACTGTATTACATCTTTATTATATTTTTACTTATATCATTAAATAAAGTTGTTATTATAATAAAAAATGCATTATATTTAAATTGTTATTTTTAAATAATACTGCCAGCTGATAGGGCTCTCTGTATGTTTACAGCATTAAGTTAGGTGAGTTGTTTTTTTCTTGAGAAAAATTAATGCCAACCTTGTGTAGCCTAGCTAATATTTATCCAAATGAGTCAATATTAAATCAAATCACAATAATAATTAAATAATAATAATTGAATAAAAATAATAAAAAAGTGTAGCTTACCAGAAATTGTAGCCTACCATGTAAACATTGTAACATGTCACTAAACCTAATAAAATTCAGCTTAGTTACTAAAATGTTTTGACAATCACAATACACTTAATGTGATGCAATAAAACATTTTTTTTTTACATTTTTTACGACCTACCGACCATTTTTTATTTTTTTGGCTGTTACGGCAAACCAAAATATTTTTAAGGATGGCCTTAGCCACGACCAGTTGTAGCAATAAAATACATGTTCTTATAGGTATTCAAGATTATTTTATTAATCATCTGGCATGCGATGAGCCATCTCGGTTATGTGTTTCATCCACTTTTGACGCACATCTTGGTCCTCCGCTCGACCAGGAACTCTGTGCAATCCGTATGGCCGTAAACATGGGCAGTCAATGTGCAACAAAGCTTCGTGGATTACACAAACGGTTTTATTCCAGGCCTGTAGTTTTGTGCTGTTGTTAAAACAACCAACCACACAACACGCTCTGCCCGGCATCACTGGACAGCATAGGTACTAAAAAAACTATATAGCTAACATCTGCTACAGCCTACGGGACCAACACGCTACTTCTGCTACTTCCTTAGCAGCAAGGCACGTAATGGCGGCGCTGCTTTACTTCCGTGTTTCGCCGGATTTGTCTATAAACAGTAGGTAGAAACAGAATGGCTGAGAGTGAGAGACCCGCTGTTTTGTATGGCATTCAGCCGTACATGTTTGAACCGGAATCAGACCCAGATGATGAAGAGAGAAGAAACACAATTGAGAATGGAGCAGGACGTCTCTGAATGGTTATTGAGAGGGAGTAAAATCTTTGCGTGGCAGGGAGAGCTGCCACTGGACCTGCCACGGTTATATGCGCCTGCCACTGGACCTGCCACCCCAGCTAACAAAAAAAGGTCCCCAGAACGTCCCCTGAATGGCCTCTGCGAACGTCCCCCGAACGTCCATGTGTAGGGTCCTCTGGCTGTCCCGGGGACGTCCGCAAAGACGTCCTCCGGACGTTCACGGGGACGTTCAGCGGCCATTCGGGACGTTTAGGGGACTTTCGATTAAGTCCTCTTATTGTTTTTTTATTTTACTTCTAGGTTAACAAAAGAACACAAATACGTTGTAAGGAGAAAAATACATTTATTTATTTATAGTAAATGAGCAGTTTCATAATTGTTGTGCTCTTTCCGTGTGTGTGTGTGTGTGTGTGTGTGTGTGTGTGTGTGTGTGTGTGTGTGTGTTATGCAGTTGTGCACGCGCGTCTCTCGTTGTCAGCTGTGGTAGTCCGATGGCAGTTTTTTTCGATGGCTTCTAACCTAAAACGACAAAATGAACACATTCAATAATGTTTCAGGTATCGTTTGTCTATTAAGAAACATTTGTTACTGACAATTTGGATTCGTGAGACCAAGATTAGCGTACATTTGAAGATAGGCCGTAACGGTCAGCCGCGACGGACAACAACTTCAGCAAACGTTTGTAAATGTAATCTTGTCATATAATTTAAACTTTACAAGATAAACAGTGGTTATGGTAGCCAATGTCTGCTAAACTAAAATTTAAAATACCTTTTCGACCGACGAAAGAGAAAACTCAAGGCCTCATCTGAGAAAATCACCGGCAGGACCGTTAACTGTCGACGCAGCCGAGCGTTGCCATGGCTACATGCGCGTAACCTAAAGAATGACGTCACTCGATCGTCACTTGCTTGTATCTCACAGTGTGGCTATATTACACTTTTTGCCACATGCTATACCTTTCTTATGTGTAAAAATTAAAGTATTTTTTTTTTAAAATAACTTTTCTTTAATAAAACCATGTTTGACAGGTATTTATGGGTATAGGAATTGTCTTACCTGTGTTATTTTCCAATTTCTTTGCCAGCAAAGTGCTTTTCCATTCTTCATCTTTTCTTTGGCTGCATTCATCAGTTGAAGTCAATAACATTATTTTAGAGCTCCATTTCAGGGTGATTGGGACACTTTTTACCATTGAGATGACTTGGATAAAATGTCCCATTCTTATTATCCCACATCTTATATTCAGTAGCCTACTATTGGGGGGCATCATGATTTTGATGTTTAAAATGATAACTGCTGAAAGCACACATGATCTGATGACATCTTTAATTAGTTAGTAGGTTGAAGTTACTCCATTATTTTTTCCCATAGGCTAACATGAAAGTTGTTCATTTTTAATATTTACTTCATTTTACAATGAATGGGTCATTCTACAGAAAAGTCAACTTTTCTGTCCCTTTACAGAAATATTACACTTGAAAACAATTTTTTTATATATATTTTAATATGAAACAATATTTGAACAATTAAACCTTCTTGCGCATCAATGTGGCAGTATTTGTTTTTTAATTATAAAAATTCCAAACAGCACAGAAGTGCTCGTCCCCACAGTCATGTGGGAAAGTGCTTTATTTTGAGCTCAGAAACAGGGTTTAAATACAATAATGTATGCATAACTGTCAAATATATTATGTAAATGACATAAAAAAACAAAAAACAAATGCTGAATAAATATTATAAAATATATTAAAAAAAAACCCTGGTGTTGTGTCACTGGTGTTACCTTTAACAAAAATCTCTTATTTTGAAATAAAAATCACACTGTTGACATCAGTTGACTACCTTCTTCCTATTTCCTGAAGATCCATGAAGAAAGACACATGGAAAGTCCACTATCTCTTTTCAGTTATCAGAAATTTTAATTAGAAAATCATAATTTCATATGAAGCTTTTAGTTGAAGTCACTGGTGTGACCTACTTTATTATTAGGGAATTTTAAAAAACTAGAATACAAATGGATTAAACTACTTAATTTAGTGAATATACCATGATTGACAACATGTGGGTTGACACCTTGCAGCAGCCATAAAATGCATTTTTCATGAAAAATGTCACTGGTGTTACTGTCACTGGTGTTGTTTATAGAAAAAAAAACTTTATTCAAAGCTATTTATTTAGTTATTTTGCATAAAATAGCACTAAATAATGTGATTCTAACTTTTTTTCCTATTGTTAATCCTTCTTTGGTCAGATATGGCTAAATTGAGGGTATTTGGCTAAACTGAGAAGCTGAGAAGCAGCGACTTTATGGACAGCGTATTTTACAGACATTTTTAAAATGTTGTTTATGATCTTTTACTGACTGCTTTCACTAAGTGTCAATGAAAAGTCTTTGATTGTATAAAAAATGTAAAAAATTTAGTCTCCTCTCCTTGATTATAGTTGAAGAATAAGTAGGCTATCTTTGGTCCTACACTCTAAAAAATGCTGGGTTGTTTCAACCCAAATTTGGGTCAAATATGGACAAACCCAACCGTTGGGTTACAAAATGCATTTAAAAATTTAACCCAATGGTTGGGTTTGTCCATTTTTGACCCAAACTTGGGTTGAAACAACCCAGCATTTTTTAGAGTGTATGTATCTGTCACTGGTGATTCATTGTGTCACTGTTGTTACTGTTTTTCTCATTAAATAAAATGTGTCATATGTGACATGATAATACTTTTACATTCATTGAATTCTGCTAAACTCAAGAATTAAGATGTAAAGGATTGCATTACTTGTTTATAACTGTTTTTCAAATATTTCCATTGTTATAGCAAATACATGCATAATTAAATTAGCATAATTCAATCACTTTTAACTAACCTGAAAAAAAAAAAACACATAATCTCCTTATTTTTTTCATTATCTTTTTTTCTGTAACTCTGACTGCATGTGCTGAAAAAAATTGAGAAATATCATTTCATAAAAATGTTTAAAATGCCAGAGAAGTATGGTAACAGTGACAAAAAAATGGTACATGCTGTCTTTAAATGCACAAAATAATAATAATAATAATAATAAATCATAAAGCTGTCATTTGTATTCATAAAGTCAATCTGTAATATAATAATGTGGTCTAAGTTTAAACGTTAGAAAAAGAAAGACATTTTAAGACATTTTGTCATACCAAAAGTGGACTTTTCTGTAGAATGACCCGAATTCAATTACTATTTTTACTTTAAGTAAAACCATAATATCAACCTGCACAACAAAACAATCATGGTTTCTGTAAATCCATTATCATGTTTAAAGGGATTTTTAAGGAACACAACCTCCTTTAAATCCAGTAGGTTTAGTTTCATTTGCCCTTTGTCTGAGTTTCAAGGTGTCAGGTCTGTTGATAAAAGGCAACGCTGTTTTTTTTTTTTTACAAGTGTTGTTATGGAAATACCAGATGAGGGACGTCAGTAGGACTTTCGCAAACTGGCAAGGACTTGAATGTCCTCCGAACGTCCGTCAGCGAACGTTACAAAGCGGACCAAACGCGGACGTCCCCCGAACGTCCGGCGAACGTCCGCCAGCGAACGTTAAAAAGCGGACCAAACGCGGACGTCCCCCGAACGTCCGTCAGCGAACGTTACAAAGCGGACCAAACGCGGACGTCCTCCGAACGTCCGCCAGCGAACGTTACAAAGCGGACCAAACGCGGACCTTAACGGACGTTCACAACGTCCGGGGGACGTCCCTTGTTTGCTGGGACGGCTATATGAGCCTGCCAATGGACCTGCCACGGTTATGTGCGCCTGCCTCGAGACCTGCCACGGCTATATGAGCCTGCCAATGGACCTGCCGCGGTTATGTGCGCCTGCCTCGGGACCTGCCACGGCTATATGCGCCTGCCACTGGACCTGCCACGGTTATGCGCGCCTGCCCCGCGACCTGCCACGGTTATATGCGCCTGCCTCGGGACCTGCCACGGCTATATGCGCCTGCCTCGGGACCTGCCACGGTTATATGCGCCTGCCTCGGGACCTGCCACGGTTATATGCGCCTGCCCCGCGACCTGCCACAGATATATATGGCAAGCCACAGATATACGCGCCCCGTCACTCGAACCATCACAGCTGTATGCATCTGCCTTGCGCCTCTCACTCGTATAGCCTACCACCGTATACCTGTCACGTGACCCGTTACAATTATTTTTTTAAGTAACTACTTCGTAATAAAAGATGACTTGGAAAACAAGTTCTTATTTTAAAGGCCTATTTTGTTATTAAAATCTAACAATGTTTAGTCAAGATTTGACAATACATTTCAATGTAAATTATGACATTGTTACCTATTTTGTGAGGCCAGGTTCATTAATCTGAAATACACAATGAATGTAGCTTTGCAACCAAGTTATACAACAGTAACCTACAATAATAATAATAATAATAAAATTACACAAAAATGCAATACATGTATATAAAAAGAATGTTTATTAGGGTTTCGGTATTTCACCAACAATTTGTTGTGATAAAACTTCCAAAAAGTGCCCTATTGCAATTTGCATGCATTTCTAAGATTAGAAATAAGTGTTATTTACATACATATTATAAATATATTGCTATATATGTATAAATATTTACAGTGCTGGTCAAAAGTTTAGACGAATTGCTATTTGTAATGTTTTTGAAATAAGTATTTTATGCCCATTAAGCCTGCATTTATTTAATCAAAAATTCAGAAAAAAATACTATTGTCAAATATTATTACAACTTAAAATAATGGTTGGAGTAATAATGGGTATATATATATAACCTCAAATAGTGCAATCCTGCTCTTATTTATGCTTTCATGTGTCAATCGCAGTGTCTGGTGGTAGCTGTAAACAGTGAGAGATCTTGTGGCAGGCGCGACGCTAGTAGAAGCCATGAGACGCGCTCCATTATGGACAAAAAGAGCGAATGCAATATGAGTTAAGATGATAAATATTGCAATCCTGCGCTTATTTATGTATCCGTTTGCTTTCATGCATTAATCGGAGTGTTTGGTATCTGTAAACAGTGAGAGATCTTGAGGCAGGCGCGACGCTAAGCTGTGGCAGGCGCGACGCTAGTAGGAGCCACGAGACGCGCTCCATTATGGACAAAAAGAGCGAATGAAATATGAGTTAAGATGATAAATAGTGCAATCCTGCTCTTATTTATCTATCCGTTTGCTTTCATGTGTCAATCGGAGTGTTTGGTAGCTGTAAACAGTGAGAGATCTTGAGGCAGGCGCGACGCTTAGTAAGAGCAACGCGACGCACTCCTTTATGGGCAAAAAGAGCGAATAAAATATAAGTTAAAATGATAAGTAGGTACATAAGAGCAGGATTGTAGGTACATTGGCAGGTCCCGAGGCAGGCGCATATAACCGTGGCAGGTCGCGGAGCAGGCGCATATAACGGTGGCAGGTCCCGAGGCAGGCGCGCATAACCGTGGCAGGTCCCGAGGCAGGCGCATATAACCGTGGCAGGTCCCGAGGCAGGCGCATATAACCGTGGCAGGTCCCGAGGCAGGCGCATATAACCGTGGCAGTCCCGGCAGGCGCATATAACGTGGCGGGGGGGCAGGCGCGCATAACCGTGGCAGGTCCCGAGGCAGGCGCATATAACAGTGGCAGGTCGCGGGGCAGGCGCGCATAACCGTGGCAGGTCCCGAGGCAGGCGCATATAACCGTGGCAGGTCCAGTGGCAGCTCCCCCTGCCACGCAAAGATTTTACTCCTACTGCGGTTATTTGATACATTTATGTACTTATAGAGTTTTAATCGCGCCCCCTTTGCAATTATGGATGTGCAACACACACACTGTGATAACGTTCGCGCAATTTTTTGAAACTACAAACACAAATACTGTGATAACGTTTGCTAAGTAAACATACACAGTTTTAATACAATATCTTTAAAAAAAAAAAAAATATATATATATATATATATATATACGTGTGGATACACACTATACAAACAAGGTTTAAATTATATACACAGACATTCTACGACGACGACAACAACTTTAGACGCATTTGTTATTGAATTCGCTGACATCGACTGAAATGACCATTTGCTCAAAAACATTAAATACACTTACTTGTTCTGGAGGTGACGTTGGATCGCGAACAGTAGGCAACGATCCACACTTGAGGATTAACTTTGAAGCAAGACCTGCGGTGAATTACCTGCGTGAAGTTGGCCCCCCACCCAACGCAAAACGTCTGCAAAATAGTCTCAATCGTTTGTGCTCCGTTTGTGCTGGTTTGTGCCGTAAAAATTTTCGTTTGTGCTGCTTCGGTTTTTTAGATATTAAAAGAATATTTATAGGTCATTCTCAGGTCACTCAGCCCCCCACATGTTCCAAATTCATCGAAAATAGTCTCAAACGTTTGTGCTTCGTTTGTGCTGGTTTGTGCCGGTAAAAGTTTCGTTTGTGCTGCTTTCGATTTTAAAATATTAGACTTTGAATTATAGGCGATGACGTCACTCAGCCCCCCCACATGCTCCAAATTCACCCAAAATAGTCTCAATCGTTTGTGCTTCGTTTGTGCTGGTTTGTGCCGGTAAAAGTTTCGTTTGTGCTGCTTTTGATTTTAAAATATTAGATTTTGAATTATAGGCGATGACGTCACTCAGCCCCCCCACATGCTCCAAATTCGCCCAAAATAGTCTCAATCGTTTGTGCTCCGTTTGTGCTGGTTTGTGCTGGTGAAATTTCCGTTTGTGCTGCTTCGGTTTTTGAAATATTAAAATAACTTTTATAGGTCATTCTCAGGTCACTCAGCCCCCCACATGTTCCAAATTCGCCCAAAATAGTCTCAATAATTTGTGCTTCGTTTGTGCTGGTTTGTGCCGGTAAAAGTTTAATTTGTGCTGCTTTCGATTTTAAAATATTAAACTTTGAATTATAGGCGATGACGTCACTCAGCCCCCCACATGCTCCAAATTCACCCAAAATAGTCTCTTTTGTTTGTGCTCCGTTTGTGCTAGTTTGTGCCGGTGAAATTTCCGTTTGTGCTGCTTCGGTTTTTAAAATATTAAAATAATTGGGTATTCATTCTCAGGTCCCTCAGCCCCCCACATGCTCCAAATTTGCCCAAAATAGTCTCAAACGTTTGTGCTTCATTTGTGCTGGTAAAAGTTTCGTTTGTGCTGCTTCGTTTTTTTAGATAGGGCCTATGTCTATTAAAATAATATTTATAAAATCTCAGGTCAATCAGCCCCCCACATGCTCCAAATTCACCACAAACAGTCGTAATCGTTTGTGCCGATAAAAGTTTCATTTGTGCTGCCTCGCTTTATAAATATTAGACATTGATTGCATTGAAATGAATGACACTGAACGGCTGTAAATGCAAATCGCATAAGAGCATATTATAGTGACTATTAGGCTATATACCAAAGCATAGACATTTAACAGAAATAGTAGGCGCAATGTGATTTCAAATTAAGTCTGTTTGCTTTCCTCCTTTTCAGTGACAAGCGCGTGTCAGAAACGGAAAGTTGTTGCATCAAAAAAGCTGCATCAGTCCGTGTAATTCCTTCAATTAATTAGCCTACGTCAAGAAAATACGTCTTATTTAATTGTCTAACTAAACAAATCGAAAAAACAAATATAGGCATTCGTTTAATTTGATTTTACTCGAAAGTAAACAAAGACAAAAAAGAATTAAGCCTATATAAGATTAAAAAATGAGCTTTAAGAGGTTTTTTTTTTTTTTTTTTTTTTTTTTTTGGTTTATGGGTTTAACTTAAATTAGTTTATGCTTTAAAATTCGTTTCAAATGTGTGGGTGGCCCCTAAAATACTCATTTTGGCTTTATATGGTCTAAAACAACACTGAGGAAATTTTAATCTATTTGTATTTATTTTATTCTTAAAAGGCCTAAGTAAAACCTAATGGTGCAACATGTTTCACTCGTTATTACAAGCAGTTTTTTGTTTTGTTTTTTATTTTTATAAATAACATAATTTGTGTTTCATTGGAAAAACCTAAAATATCAGAAAACAATGGATAGGATTGCGCAGGCGCCTCCGCGGACAAGATGCTCTCTGATGAGTGATTGATTCCTAGATGTGTATGTGTTTTATGTTTTGTATGCTTTATATTAATTGTGCCTTGTATTTTCTCCATTTTAATGTACAGCACTTTGGACAACTTCGGTTGTATTGAAATGTGCTTTATAAATAATAAATACAAATAAGTACAACGTTGTTGAAAGGTTTATATAATATTGTGTTTCCTGAAGGATAATTGATCATGATTACATAATTAATTGATGATAATTCTATTTTTTTTTTTTTTTTTTTTTTCATTTTGCTTTTGTAAAGAAATAATGAAATAACAATATTGGATGTTTAATTGGGGTCCGGGTCCGTCATCCGTGCACCTGGTAGGCTGATTTGATTTTTTTACTTAAAAAGGAATAAAGAGGAATAAGAAAGAGTTTGATTTTTGTGTTTTGTTTTGTGTAAAAAAAAAAACTGAAAACTGAAAAATAAAGCTAGATTTTTCGTAATTTTATTCATGGGTAAAAAATATGATTATTCTTTAATATTTGTTTCGCATGAGTGACGCCCTGAAACGCCATTCAACTTATGTCTTGCATGTCCCATCATGCAAGTTCATCTTATGTAGGCTACTGCTCTGCATATTAGTTATTATTTATTTTTTTTCTAATTGGTTGTTTCATATATTTCTTGCCAATGTAGCCTACATCTATAGTGCGGAGCACAACAATAGCCTACTTCTCTTGTCCGCGGAGGCGCCTGCGCAATCCCTTCCATTGTTTTCTGATATTTTAGGTTTTTCCAATGAAACACAAATTATGTTATTATTTATAAGAATAAAAAACAAAACAAAAAACTGCTTGTAATAACGAGTGAAACATGTTGCATCATTGGGTTTTACTTTGGCCTTTTAAGAATAAAATAAATAGGCCTACAAATAAATAAAAAAATTCCTCAGTGTTGTTTTAGACCACATAAAGCCAAAATGAGTATTTTAGGGGCCACCCACACATTTGAAACAAATTTTAAAGCATAAACTAATTTGTTTAACCCATAAACCAAAAATACAAAAAAAAAAAAAAAAAAAGTCTTATATAGGCTTAATTCTTTTTTGTCTTTGTTTATTTTCAAGTAAAATCAAATTAAACGAATGCCTATATTTGCTTTTTCGATTTGGTTTAGTTAGACAATTAAATAAGTCGTATTTTCTTGACGTAGGCTAATTAATTGAAGTAATTACACTGACTGATGCAGCTTTTTTGATGCAACAACTTTCCGTTTCTGACACGCGCTTGTCACTGAAAAGGAGGAAAGCAAACAGACTTAATTTAAAATCACATTGCGCCTTCTATTTCTGTTAAATGTCTATGCTTTGGTATATAGCCTAATAGTCACTATAATATGCTCTTATGCTTTCGTAAAAAAAATAAAAAATAAAAAAACCCCGAAACAACACAAACTAAACTTTTACCAGCACAAATCAGCACAAACGGAGCACAAACAAATGAGACTATTTTGGGCGAATTTGGAGCATGTGGGGGGCTGAGTGACGCCATCGCCTATAATTCAAAGTCTAATATTTTAAAATCGAAAGCAGCACAAATGAAACTTTTACCGGCACAAACCAGCACAAACGAAGCACAAATGATTGAGACTATTTTGGGCGAATTTGGAGCATGTGGGGGGCTGAGTGACCTGAGAATGACCTATAAAAGTTATTTTAATATATTAAAAACGGAAGCAGCACAAATTAAAATTTCACCAGCACAAACCAGCACAAACGGAGCACAAACAAACGAGACTATTTTGGGCGAATTTGGAGCATGTGGGGGGCTGAGTGACGTCATCGCCTATAATTCAAAATCTAATATTTTAAAATCGAAAGCAGCACAAATGAAACTTTTACATGTGGGGGGGCGGTGACGTCACGCCTTTAATTCAAAGTCTAATATTTTAAAATCAAAGCACAAACGAAACTTTTACCGCACAAACCAGCACAAACGAAGCACAAACGTTTGAGACTATTTTCGATGAATTTGGAACATGTGGGGGGCTGAGTGACCTGAGAATGACCTATAAATATTCTTTTAATATCTAAAAAACCAAAGCAGCACAAACGAAATTTTTTACGGCACAAACCAGCACAAACGGAGCACAAACGATTGAGACTATTTTGCAGACGTTTTGCGTTGGGTGGGGGGCCAACTTCACGCAGGTCTTTGACCTGACCCTCGTTCTCAAAACAGTCAGTCAAAAAATGATTCGCGCAAACATAAACGTATTTTGGAAGTTTGAGTGGCGCCTTTCCTTCGTAAATAAAATCCATCCACTGCGTTTTCAGTGGCTCTGATGTCGGAAGTAAGTGAAAACTACTATATTCATTATTACATCCCACAACATAACACTTATGTTTCTTAGGAGACATTACCGGCTGTTGTTGAAACAATGGAGGATGGTTGACAGATCACCGAGGTCGGGGTCTATGCCGAAACCAGATTGTCAATCAAACCACGTGGGTGGGGCTTAGCGCAATTCTACGTCACAGTGAGAGCAATCTTAGAACAGGGCGTTCTGAGACAGTGCTTATGAATTATTGAGATTGTAAAAAAACCACTGGGTGGATTTTTCTCATTCTAGGGTGGTTTTGCTCACACACTGCCAACACACATTTATGGTCAAACACCATGTAAAAGTGAATTTTGCATAATAGGTGCCCTTTAAGACTGAAGTTTTAAAAGAATAGACCAATTTGGTGTTTGCAAACAGCGATGACGTTTTTTATGGGCGGAGCCTACCTGGTTGCAGAAAATGACAGTTGAGCAGTAGCAGTCTATGGAAGCCACGAAATAAAAGAATAAAAAAAAGTTAATTTCGAGTTTATATCTCACAATTCTGACTTTTATTTCTCACAAACCTGAGTTTATATCTCACATTTCTTACAAAGAAAAACAGAATTGTGAGATATGCTCGTTATCCTGTAACTCGTTATACTCGTTTTCTGAATTGCAATTTATCCCGCAATTCTGACTTTTTTCCCCTCAGAATTGTGAAATAAACTCACAATTGCGAGTTATAATGGCCGAACTGGGAGTCATAAACACGCAAATGCAAGAAAAAAAGTCAGAATTGTGAAATAAAAATTTTATAGACTATGTTTAAAAGTTATCTGTGTAAAATGTTATAGGTTTAAATATTATTCCATGCTGTAACTGCTATGTATGTATGTCCTCTGAACTGCATATGTGAATATTGTAATAATATGTAGACTTACTGTTTACATCAAATTCCTGCTTTAATAGTAGACTAATCCTTGCAGGTGTCATCAGTGCAGTCTGTGAAACGTCTCCGTTTAGCTTCAAAGGACGTTTTCAACGATGGTTTTCTTTAAAAATGAAGACTATATTTTTTTGCATTCCGATTCCAACATCCAGAGGCACAACAAAACGTTTTTCTCTTATTCTGTGGATTTTGCACATTTTCCTCCAATTGCTACCGCTATTTTTCTGCAACCACTATGCGCGCAGCTGCAAGTGACGTAATTGTGACGTCTGCTCTAAAGAGGTCTATACACAAATCCGCCGCGAACTCTATGGGCGCCGCCATCTTGCCTGCCGCCATTACTGCGTGCCTGCGAAGTGTGATGGTGTGACACTTGCCGGTGCCCTCTAATGACATTTCAATTAAAGTTCATCCTGCTCATTAAAGAAAATGTCTGGTGAAAGGGAACATGGGTAGATGATGTCAGGCAGTGGCCAAAACTTACCGATAAAGGTAATTTATTGACAACATAATGTAATAATGTAAACATCTAATGTAATGTAATTAAGAAGTATATTAATTGATGACAACAATAAAACCGAACGCTGTCATTACTAGCTGTGTTGCTAATATGTTCACAAGCTTAAGTTTCAAATAATTATTAGGCCATCCTTAAAAATATTCTTGTTTGCCATAACCCGACCGACCCTGTCAATTTAGGACCAACCCAATTAATTATTTTTTCCCCTTTTAGTCCGACCGACTTGCCGATTGTAATTGCGTTAAGACCCACGGATTTTTTTTTTTACTCTTCAAACAGCTAATACAAATGCAATAAAATACACGCAATTGACGCTTTTCACACGCTCTCACGCACAGAAAAATCGCGAAGTAAAGAGGACACAGAGACCGACAGACTAGACAGAGCAGGTTACTTAGGATAGAAAAAAATCTCAGCTCTCAGATTCTGTCAATTTTATTACGAAATTCAAACAATAAATACCGTTTTGGTGCTTGTAAATGTGACATGCTAGAAATACAGATTAAAAAATATTACAACATCAAACGACGTATAATGTTATGTTCTTGTAAACATGTTTATAAACAGGCGAGTTGTTTTTTTTCTTGAGAAAAATTAATGCCTACCTTTGTAGCCTAGCTAATATTTATCCAAATGAGTCAATATTAAATCAAATCACAATAATAATTAAATAATAATAATTGAATAAAAATAATAAAAAAAGTGTAGCTTACCAGAAATTGTAGCCTACCATGTAAACATTGTAACATGTTTTTCACTAAACCTAATAAAATTCAGCTTAGTTACTAAAATGTTTTGACAATCACAATACACTTAATGTGATGCAATACAAATATATATATATATATATTTTTTTTTACATTTTTTACGACCTACCGACCATTTTTTATTTTTTTGGCTGTTACGGCAAACCAAAATATTTTTAAGGATGGCCTTAGCCACGACCAGTTGTAGCAATAAAATACATGTTCTTATAGGTATTCAAGATTATTTTATTAATCATCTGGCATGCGATGAGCCATCTCGGTTATGTGTTTCATCCACTTTTGACGCACATCTTGGTCCTCCGCTCGACCAGGAACTCTGTGCAATCCGTATGGCCGTAAACATGGGCAGTCAATGTGCAACAAAGCTTCGTGGATTACACAAACGGTTTTATTCCAGGCCTGTAGTTTTGTGCTGTTGTTAAAACAACCAACCACACAACACGCTCTGCCCGGCATCACTGGACAGCATAGGTACTAAAAAAACTATATAGCTAACATCTGCTATAGCCTACGGGACCAACACGCTACTTCTGCTACTTCCTTAGCAGCAAGGCACGCAGTAATGGCGCGCTGCTTTACTTCCGTGTTTCGCCGGATTTGTCTATAAGGGAGTCCGTTGTGGGTTGCTATGGCTATGGTGATGTTTACGTGTTCCACGCCCGGGACTCGTAACAGATTCATGGAGGTTCCACCGAGATCAACAACCAGAGTGTGAAGCCAGTTTGGGATCCAGACTGTACGACGACGACACAAAGGGTTGCGTGTGACCTTGTTGCAGCTGCTGACGTCCAGAGAGCTAAAAGGGGCCGAGCTGAGAGGAAGGCTACGCATCGCTAAGGGTCGTGAGAGGGTCTGAAGTAGGGCTGGGTTTCGATTCAAATTTCAAGAATCGATTCGATTCCGATTCTCAAGATCTTGAATCGATTATCATTATTCGATTCGATTCAATCCGATCTGATCCGATCCGATCTTCGAGATTTAGATAAGTGTTTTTGAAGAAAGCATTTTTTTCCAGCTGTTACCTGAATTACAGGACTGTAGTTATGCAACATATTGATACTATTATTATAGACATTCAACTGCAAATTAATGGAGTATTGATGGTTGTAAAGAACAATCCCCCTTCCAGAGTGTTGATACAACTGCTTTCACAAACTTGCACTGGTGTAGACGACAGAGGACGCAGAGGTATATCAGCAGCAGTAGACCAATTATTTAGACGCGAACCTGATGTATTATTAAAAATGACATTAAGAATTGACATTAAGATGCAAATGCACCTTTATTTTTTATTTTAATTATCAACATTTAGAACACATTTGGTTACTGGCTTCACAGTAAACAGACAACATTACACAGAATGTAAATACAATTTGAACTTACAAAAACTTTAGAAAACACAACTGTGTCACAGTTTTGTGTAAAACCTTCAAGTACTCCAGGTATAAGACATTAAATTGCCTTTAAAGTGTATTTGTGTAAACTGGTCATTTTAAACTAAAATAGTAGATAAAAATAAATAAAAACTGGAAATTAAACTTGTCTTAACCCAGAGTGTGAACTGCCATCACTCAGGAATGGAAAGATTCTTCTGCAGGAACAGTAGCTCATTGACATGCCCAGGGGTAAGGCAACTTCTTTTGGCAGTAATGATATCACCTGCAGTCGAAAAAACCCTCTCAGATGTGACGCTGGTTCCTGGGACACAGAGATATCGCTTTGCCATGCGAGCCAAAAGAGGATACTCCTTTTCATTCTCCCACCACCAGATGAGAGGATTGTCCTGCAGTCCCGCAGGTCTCCCTGCCCTGTACCTTTTGATCTCGTCTTCTGCCTCTGCCGCTTTAGTTTTCTGTGGTCCTACTTCCTGTTGTGGTCTGTAGGCTTCCCCAAGGAGAGACTCCAAAGCACTGGATTGCTTGAATTGCTTGGGTGCCGGAGGTTGGGGTTCCACCTCTTCCTCCACTCCATCAACTTCATCAGCAACAGCATCTTGCTGTGTAAGAAGAGAGAGAGAGAATTTGTATTTTATGGAGGTGTGTGTGAGTGAAAGAGAGAGTGGACTTTTTCCACTGAGTTTCTTTTTAAAATGATTACTTACATTATATGCATCTTCCTCCATCCCACACACTGCTTCAGTCTGGAGTCTGGAGAAGGTCCTGTCTCGCTCCTCCTCATTCAGGAATGGCAGAGCTTTGAAACGTGGATCAATAGCTGAAGCTACGTACAGCATGTCCTTCTGGTTTACATACCTGGAATTTAAATTTCACACATTTTGATCAATTTATCCCCCCTGAGGAGGACAATAATGTCTTTAATGAAGTTTCCTTATATATATATATATATATATATATATATATATATATATATACAGTAAAATAGTCTCATATCTCTCTCACTCACTCACACACTCACTCACTTACTCACTCACTCACACACTCACACACTCACTCACTCACACACACACTCACTCACTCACACACTCACACACTCACTCACACACTCACTCACACACACTCACTCACACACACACACTCACTCACTCACTCACACACTCTCACACACTCACTCTCACACACACTCACTCACTCTCACACACACTCACACACACTCTCACTCACACACTCACTCTCACACACACACACACACACACACTCACTCTCACACACACTCACTCACACACACACTCACTCACACACACACTCACTCACTCACACACACACTCACACACACACACACACACACACACACACACACACACACTCACTCTCACACACACTCACTCTCACACACACTCACTCTCACACACACTCACTCACTCACACACACACACTCACTCACACACACACTCACTCACTCACACACACACTCACTCACACACACACTCACTCACACACACACACACACACACACACACTCACACACACACACACACACACACACACACACACACACACACACACACACAGAGGCCTACCTTGTGCTTAAGTTTTTCTTGATCTCATCCTTCGTGTCCTTAACAACTCTGGAGTCTTCTGGGAGACTGGTCATCTCTTTCAGCAGCAGAGCATGCAGAGGTGCCATCACTGAGAGAGTTGGGCACTTTTCTTCTGACATCACTTGAGTGGCTGTCTTCATTGGCTTTAGAGCTCTGACCACATCTTCTGCATCTGTTATGTCCTCTTCCTTCAGGCTGCAAAGATCCTTTTCATTTCTCCGCACATCAGGTGAGAGCAGAGCGGCAGAGATCGCGGGTTGTTGCTCTAAAAAGCGCTCAAGCATTTCTAGTGTACTGTTCCAACGAGTCACCACATCAATTTTGAGCTTGTGTGCATTCAGCTGCAGTAGCTTCTGCTTTTCTTTGAGGATACGGGTGGCCGTTGTACTGCGATGAAAGAACTTTGCGATGTGCCTTACTCTCCCAAGAAGGCGTGCAACATTCGGCAGTTTGAGACCGGCTTGCGAGGCCAGGTTGATTATGTGCTCGAAGCAGCCGACGTGGGTTAGCCCCGTAATCTCAACCGCACAGATCATATTCGCCGCGTTGTCAGTGACTATGGCTGGGTCTTTACTCAGCAGCCCCCACTCCTCCATAGCTTTGGTTAACATTTCAGCTAGACTGACAGAGCGATGGTCCGTTTGAACTTCGGTTGTCTGCAGCACGTAAGACACGAGGTTCCAGAGCTCGTCTATGTAGTGTGCTGTCACACTCATGTAAGATTCCGTAGCTACGGATGTCCAGGTGTCACTCGTAATGCCCACCCTCTCTGCGGTCTTAAGCTTACACACTACACCATCTTTTACTGTCTGGTACATGTTGGGGATCACTTCTTCAGACAGATGTTTGCGAGACACAATGACATAATTTGGTTCCATTACCTTCATTAGCCGCCTGAATCCCACATTCTCAACAACAGAATATGGGCGCATATCTTTGCAAATGAAGCCCGCAATCGCCTCAGTTATTTTGACAGAGCGTTCAGAATTAGTTGGTAGTTGTAGAGTTTGTTTCAGTGTCATCTGTTGCGGTCCGGTGGCGGGCTTGGATATGATGTCTTGATGATGTCGCATCATGTGGTTCCTGAGATTAGTAGTATTTCCACAATACTTCACCTCCATTTGGCAGGCTTTGCAAATTGCTTTGCTTTTGTCAAGCTCGTTCTCTTTATTGCTTCTGAACCCGAAATGGTGCCAGATCGCCGCTTTTAGCGTTTCTGGAGTTTTCAAAGCTGCCATGTTCGTTGTTTTAATGTCCTTCCACCTCGCGCGCATGCGTGAATTCAATGACGCGGCAAATTAAAATTCACGGGGAAAATGTAGGCATATTATTAAATCGATCCTCTGAGTTACGGATCGATCTTTAGAAATTAATATGAAAATCGATTCAGAATTGGTGAATCGATTTTTTCAACACAGCCCTAGCCTGAAGCTGGACAAGATGGCCGATGAAAGGAAGCAACTGGTTTGGAAAATCAAGAAAAGTCTTCATACACTGACTGCTGGTGAACTGTGTCAGATAGCTGAGAGCATCATACCATCTGCAGGTCAGGATTCTTCCACCATATCCAGGGACGACGAAGAAGGTTGTTTCAACTTCATCTCTTCCTACATGCACAGCAAAACGTTAACAGAACTAGAAGATAAAGGTTACGCACAGTTACTGTTACAACAGTTTCTATATCGTGTAATAGGACTGAAACAGAAAGTGATTTTCGCTTCCAAGCAGAGTAA